>NC_090445.1:1690458429-1690777715 GCF_031143425.1 Pleurodeles waltl
AGAATCCAATCAGTATACACACGTCAGTTTGATATGTCTAGCTTTATTACAATGGATATCAAATGTAACACAATATGTGACAACACCCATGCACAAGCATTGATATGTTGCAGCTGAACAATTGTTCTAATGTATAGTGTTGCACATGGAAATTACTTCTAAAGTTAAAAATAAAGAATTATGGAATAAACAAAAAAGAGAGATGCCCCTGGAGAGATGCCCATCCTCATGCGCTGGGTCCCCTGTGGCAGGATGTCTGGTGCACCAGCGGCCATCCATGGTTATCATGGTCTGTGGCATTGGTGGGCATAGGCGGGGAAGCCTGCCTGCTGCCCCAATGAAGCTTA
Source organism: Pleurodeles waltl (assembly GCF_031143425.1). Classification (NCBI taxonomy): domain Eukaryota; kingdom Metazoa; phylum Chordata; class Amphibia; order Caudata; family Salamandridae; genus Pleurodeles; species Pleurodeles waltl. Next base: position 1,690,458,777 of record NC_090445.1, read on the forward strand.
CCCAGTAAACATGACGTTTCAGGGGTGGTTTAAACCTGCCCCCATCCCTTGCAAGCCAATTAAACAATTGAATGAGCACATCATAATTACTCACAAGATATCATAATGAAGCGGTACAAGGAGACGTATAGGCGCTATGTGAATCTCCACCAATTAGTAGTTTAATACATGATCTAATAAATACAGAAATTAATTAATTAGAAATAATGTTTTCAGAGCTAATTATACAAACAGGTAAACAGATAGTGTTGATTATTTTGCTGCTTCGTGCCTGTGTCCTGAATATTGTGCGTGCTGTGATTCCCAGAGCTGAAAAGTATGAAGTTGCCCCTGAATATTCTGAATGTGAACCCCAGAAATGTAAATGTTGGTTAATGCAGAAGACCTTGGTACTGGTAATCCGGGGTGTCTTTTTTATTTAAGCTGAATCAAAACAAAAAGTGTGAAAAACAATGGCCACCGAATGCTCCTGTGATGTTTAAAGTTCCTGTGCTGAGGTGGTTTTTAACTGCTACAGGCCCTTCTGTAATAGACCCCGAGAGGCGCCTGCTTCCAGCCTCACGAAGCTCCCTGGTGACACAGGACCTTTTGTGGAGCACATATGAAATTAAGTGAAATAAAAATCATATTAAAATTATTACCATCTAAGAGCCATTAGGCACACATGGCTGTCACCCGTTGATGGATCTCTCACTTAGACCAATGAATGTTCTAATGACAGTGATAAAATCACTCAGAAAAAATATAATAAACTGTTAACCCTCTCTGGCACTGCGTTTTTAGGTGGACAAATTGTGTTAGGAATACATGCCTTACAAGAAAGAGCAAGGGGTTATTATAGGGATAACAGATGAAGAGGAACCCACAAGCAGAGCACTCATTTACTAGGGGCTGAGGTTTAATTATTCATCTGGCATCCTTTGTGTTTTGTCAAAACTCTGTGAAAGGCCTTTCCTCTGCGGTGCAGCAGAAGAAAAATCTGCAAAAGGACGTCAAGGAAAATATGAAAGTTCTTAAGAAGTAAAAATAAGAAAAAACAGAAACATGTCACATGTTTTTTGCAGGAAGGCCCATTTAACTAAATCTTTATGTTTCACATTGAAATATTCCCAAGACTCCCGCTTGGTCCATGTAATTCTGCTTTGCAACAACAGTTCCTCCTCATTCTTGGAAATATATATACATATTGCTTGTACGTGATTTGGGGCATAAGGATTTTGCCAGGTACCACACGTGTTCTAGAGGGGAAGCTGAGATCCAGAACTACCTCTACTGGGTTTAAGGTCAACAGCTTCACCACTAGATCACCTATCGAGATAGCCTGGTGCATCAGCCTCTTATTCATTCACTTGAAACTTCATGTTAGTGATTTAAAAAAGTTACCAAGCACAAAACCCTTTATCACAGAATAGTCTGCTGTTCTAAGGGCCTGTTTCACGGTGACAATTTTCATGATTCTTCATCTCAATTATACAATAGGAAAGGCCAGTCCTTGTGTTTGATATAAAAAATGTGAGGGAAAAACAGAACCAAATCTATTTCTTCCTTTCCCTGGTCTTGTGCTTCCCCCCTTTGATCAGAATTGCTCTCAGTGTGTGAATTTGTTGTCAATACACAGGTGAGGCCAGTTCACCAAGGCAAAGAGAAGGTACTGAGGGGTTGGTCGAGGAAAGCTGCCCCGCCAGCCTCTTATAAGACTTTCTGACCATGTACCAAAGACATTTCATCAAAGGGAAGAAGGAGGTCATGTGACAGGTGAGTTCTTTATAGGCAGGAGGTTGCAGACTGTAATCTCTCAGCTTTGTGTTTGTTTTACATATTTTGTGTTGTATGTTTATGGCCAAGACATCCACCTTCATGTAGGTTTGATAAAAATGTCTCATTATTATGTGTAACAATGTGAGAAGTGTATTCCAGCATTCAGCCCTATTTCAAAATGCACCTTTGTGGTCAAAATGGGACTGAGGATGCATTATGTACCAAGAAATGATCACTAAATGCTACAGGACACAACAGCAGTAGCCAGCAGCTTCTAACACCCTCCTAATTTGTTGTTCCTCTGCTCCTACAGTAAGATTTTTGCCCCAATTTACTCTTAATTACTCAAGCTGACGTATTTGTGTAATTTTGGTAATTTTGCTTTACAAGAGTAATGTGTAATTACTGAAATTACTCTGATTACTCTGGCATAATTAAAATTTCAGTCAGGCCTAGGTCGGGTGTGCTGGTCCATTAAGGAGTGTTGGCCTCCCTGCGCTTCCACCGCTGTGTATGTTGTGAGTTTAGGTGCATGTATTTCATGGTAGGACAATCATAGCTGGCTTTCAGGCACACTAGTGGTACACTTCCATTGTGTCTCAATTCCCTTTTACCTTTCGAACTTACTAGAATAATCAACCTGTGTGTTGTACTCCTTGAACGCCCCCTTGCCTTCTGTGCTATGCCACATGTCGGGTGCAAATCGTGGCTGGCATGTATGCTGTTTGATGACCTAGGTGTCATGTGTGGATGCTTACACATGGGTATGCTTGAAATACTATTTTCTTTTGTTTTGGCAGGGCAAGTGATGCAAGTGCATAATTTTTTTTTAATTGCAGTTGAATGGTGCTGTGTTTCTGTGTTTACACATGTATACTGTCTTTTATTTTTAGGTTTTTGTCCATTACATTTTTCTTAATGCTGGATGTGGTTATATTTGCCGTCTAATGCACATTTATGATGCACGTCTTGGCCCTCGATTTGGGAAATGTGTTCAGATGGGTATATTTGGGGACAGAATTCTTGTTGTGCTGTCTCCACTTTGACAATTTTTGTGTGTCTGTGATGCCCATAACCAATGCCATTGTTATTCAATTAACGCAGGTACCGCATACTCTGACAGCCATTTACTGAAGTTCAGGCTCGATGTATGAAGCCTTTGCCAAACATTAATGCTTTACTGTCTGCATATTTGTCCAATTAGCCATTGCATACTCTTAAAAATGTGTTGCATATTCCATTTGTTAAATGTATTCTGTTTTAATTTAAGAAAACAAGTTGATTACTTTTTTTTAAAACAAAAATAGCTTTATTTAAAAGGAGTTACAGACATGGCTGTCTACTGTGCTCAGCAGGCCACAATCCCTGTGATTCAAAATGATTTGCAACTTGCAATATTCATATTCATGAGGTAGGTCGTATTTTGCAAACTGACCTATTAGTACATATGTTGATACTCACAATAGCACACTACTAGCAAAAGACTGATTGCAAGTTGTGACCAGTATTTTGCAATCAGTGCTTCGTACATCTGGCCCTTCATCGTTACAATTTCTGTTTGGTCATTTCCATTCTTTCTCAATTGGCAAAAACACAAGTGGTTAAAAAAATCTGACAGGCACTAGTAGTAAACATTTAGTTGATCTTTATGGTCCAATTTCAAAAAGGCATTTCCTACTCAAGTAAGACAGTTGTAGTTTTTTTGGTAATTCACAAAGGAGATATAAACGGTTTGAGTTTCTTTATGCATACAAAACTTAGGGCCTTATTATGAAGCTGGCAGTCCTAGGACTGCCAGCTTCACGGCAGCGGTTGGACCACCGCAACTGAGGCGGTCCAACCGCCACATTACAACCCTGGTGGGTGGGCCACCAGGAGACCGATGTTCCTGCCAGGTACATTGTTCTCGATGGGGCGATGGCAGTCCAGAGTTATGACCAGCCAGGGAGGCGCTGACCTCAGCACCGCCTGGCTGATTACAACCCCACTTTCCACCAGCCTTTTCATGGGGGGGGGGGCCTCGCCATGAAAAGGCTGGCAGAAAGCCTTTGCCGGGGACCAGAGGGGGAATCTGCATTGCACTGTCAGAATGCGCAATATCTGCACTGCACACAGTGTGCGTTCTGATGGTCCTGGAGTGCTGGGATAATGGCCTTGGCTCCCTTAAAAGAGCCGAGGCCAATATCCTAGCATTGTTCTTGCTGGTCAGCCCGGCAGTAATGCATATTGCAATGTTCCCGCAGGTCAGCCCTGCGCGAACACTGTAATACGCTCACAAAGGGACACCACTGGTATGACGGTGGCTTCCTACCCGCGGCTTTCGCAGTCCACTTTTAGGACCGCCAAAGTGATAATGAGGCCCTTAGTCATTTAGAAATAGATGGCTGAAATTCTGAACCTGGGAAACTCAGCATTTACAATACAAAATAGCCACTTGACTACCACTGAATATAAAGTATATTAAAAATACATATACCATTCCCTTGGTTTTCTTTTTCACTCCGAATAAAGGTTATAATAAGGGATTCATTTTTAAGCTAAATCTTTTAGTTTTATCCAGTTCTTAATTTGTAAAAGATTTATTAATGGACCCAAAGTTTTGCTCAAAGTCCACGGCCAGCGGTATTGATTCCACCTCATGCCTCTTTCATCCACCAGCCTACACTCCATGCCTCTTTGTGTTTTTTTTCTCCCTTGCTTTGGATCACATGTTACTGAAGAAAAATAAGAACAGTGGCCAAAAATTGGTGCCAGCGGGTCCCACCTGAAACCATCGGCTCAAAAAAATGTATGTTAACTGAGGGGCATCAATGCCCATAGTACAAGATACCATAAAAACATGCTAAATAAAGGAGGGCGCATTCTTGAGAACATTTTGAATAAAACAGAAAAGCCTTGGTTGCCAATGGTATTCTAAACTTTTGGTACATAATAGTTAGCAGCCGATTCACCAGCAATTTTTGGAATTTCAGATAGCCTTGAATCTTATACATGGAGAAGTTGTCCTGTAAATGAAGATGCATGCTCCTCCCCCTGAAGAGAGCCTTGTGAGAATGGGGACAATTGGTGCACTTTCACGCAATCTCTACACCATTTCTATCCTTAAGGGAGCTATAAGTCAATTCGATGCAAATGTTTTGTGGTTTTTCACAGTGTTAGAGCTGCAATAATATAATTTTGCATTTTCCTCTTTTAGGGACCGCGGTACCCGCTTCTGTCGTGAAACCGGAATACTTGTTCAGAATATGCAATATACTCACATTGGAGAATCTTGTGATGTCATTTAAGCACTGTTTTAAGTCCCTGTGAGGTGAGTCGTTCTTCACCTTTAAGACTGCTCAGATGCAGTACTTTCTTCCCACTTATCCTTCACTTTAGTTCATCTTTTCTGATCTTGATATTCATTGTCACTCACAATATGCTTTAGTACAGCGCAAAATTATCCTTTCAGGGATTTATTCTCTTCTTTATAAACATCAATACTTCCACTCATTTGCATTGGATATATTTTACTCCCAACCCTTTGTCGAGAGCTCCTAAGGTTCCCCTTTCCATGCATGAATCGCTCATCATGTCCCAACATTATCTTTGAATTCTGGGACTTGTAGTCCTGGGTTTACAATGGGGACTATGAATCCCAGCATACAAGAACATTCACATTGACTAGATGAGCTAAGTATGCATGAAACTGGGTAATTTGAGAGCTCTCCCCCGTGAAATGTCCCAGGGAACACAAATTTGACCAATGCATGATGCATGGTTTCTGTTTTGTGTTTAGGACAGCTCATGCTTGTATCATGGCTACTGCATCAGTACTACGGCAGTGATATTGGTGGCCATGTTTACCAAAGAAAGCAAAGAAATGTGTTTAGCAGCCAACAAATGAAGCATTCTACTGTGGTAAGAGTATCACCTTCTCCATGTGTGCATTATTTTCAATTTAAAGACAATCACAAAAGGCAATAGAGGGAACATCTGAATTCTTCTCCAACAGTGTCGTTTGCTCCGGTTGCATTCCAGTGCATTGTTTTATTTCTCAATGTGGCACTCCGGATAGGGGGACACCATATGGAATTTGTTTTTATGCATGTTTCAATTTGGCTGGGTGTCATCAGTTAGGTGAAGCTGGGTTGCTGCAAACCACATCTCAGAGCACCCTTCTACAGAGAGATAGTCACTGAGAAGTACAAAATCGATAAACAGATTGCTTGAATTAATATCAGACACTCGGTGGATAATTTGTAAAAGGACAGTGCGGAGGCCCATAGTTTTGCTCAGTGGCCCACAGTCTGCACTACCAAATGCCAGGGATGTCCAGACCCAACTCCAGTCTTTTTAATCCACCACCAGACAATGCCTGCCCATTTATCTCAGTCTTGCAGGTTCCTACTTATCTCCATTTGTAACTATCTTCCTGTAATTCTCTTCTTTCTTCTGTGATTCTCTTGTTTTTTTTTGTGTCTCTTACACTGTGTCAAAGTCTGATGAGGAACAGTAACTTCCGGTCCCCAAAAAAGAGTGCTGGAGAGCCCCGCCTGCAACCACCAGCTCAAATTAAGCACTGGCTACTGTTAAATAATTTGTGACACATTACAGTCAATCAATCTTTTTCTCACTGATCTACCACAGATAGTGCAGTTATATAGAAATTAATTTTAACTACACCCAGAAAGGGACAGTCCATCCTGAACTTGTAGTTCAAACAGCTGGTCCAAGTCCCCTCTGCATTGAAAACCATGAACCCTTCAGACATATTAGGCCTCATCAGTGCGATGCAGTCTCCGTTTCTGAATTGCAGGGTGACATCACCTTCCAACGATGGGTGTCAATATCAAAGTATGCAGTATATACCAAGGTTAATGCCTTATTTTACTTTTAATTTATTGCAACAATTTGATGTAGCATGCACCGCACTTGGGAGCTGCAGAATCTAAATGGAGAACATTTTTATTGCAGCAGGGGTATTTTTTGAAGCATGAAGGGCAGGCAGTCTAGTATTCCAAAAGGCACTGCTATGGAAGGCAGCTGGCTTTGTAAATAGAAAGCTACTACTGAGCATGAACACGTGCGTTGCTGTGCAAAATTGTAAGCTGAGTTGCAATGTACACATTATGAGCTGTTATGAGTCACAAGTAAAAGGGGAATCAAATGGGTGAACCTCTTTCCTTGAGGCCCTAATAGGATGCATATCTGTTTTTTCAACTGATGTTTGAGAGCAGTGATAGTATAGCTTCATGACAGTGTACTTAGTCTTCAGCACAACAAACCTGAAATTCTCATGTCAAACATTAAAATCTTTGGCTACTATGTGTCTGCTAGTGGTTTAGCCCATGCCCAAAAAAGGTCCATGACGAAGAGACAGATGAATCATCTTGGTCTGCATCTGGAGTGAACAGTTTGTTTTGTATAAATGGTGACATATGATTGTGTTTTTAAGAATATCAAGTGACTCCACAAGCAGAGACTTGCACAAAGTAGGTGCCTTCTAGGAGTGAATGTAGGAAAACAACATTGATTTTCAGAATAGAAAGGATGCTCTATCTCTACCATAAAGTTCTGTGAGCAATATGTCATCCTCTCTGCCCATTCTAAAGACATGCTGGCACAAATACAGTACAGTCTGATTCTGAAGCTCCATTTATTAGGGTCAAACTTTCCCTCTGTTTCCCTTTAGCTGAGGAGGGGAAAGTGGGTAACCACATGGATCACCGGTTCTCTTAACTCAATTATCCCTGATAAATTTACCAGGGAAAAATACAGCGTTTAATGTAGGCTACTTAATTTACTCCTGAACTTAAATAATTCAAACTTCTCTGCAGATAGGCTGGACAAGCCTAGAAAAGACATTATTCTACCTCTAAGCACAGTCTTTTTCACTCCAGATTTTAGGACTACAGGAAGCTCAGTCACTCCGTTCGGCTTCTTAAACCCAGCCTAATTCCAACGCATCCAGTAACTTCAAAGAAATCTTCACAATTGTTGACTCTCCCACAAACCCTACTTAATGTAACAACCCCGTTATCGCATCTCAATCACTATGTGTTTTCTCTTCTTTTGCTTTCATGATAAATTTATGATTTGCAATTCTCTATCCACAGAGGGGTATCCATATCTTCCTCCTCCCACTCTCTTGAGACTTGTTCTATCACCCAAGCCATCCATCCTTCTCCTCAGCTTTCATCTTGTTTCCATCTTTTTTTCAAACCCACATTGCATCATTTTGCAGCCACTGGATCCGGTTTCCGAGACTTTCTTTTATGTGATTTGAAGGTGTTGTGTATCACTGAGAGCAATATATTCATTAACTGAGCACTGAAAGACATGCTAAAGAAAGGGCCTTCCAAGCAGGAAACACTATATCCATATATAGTGAGTAAATACCTAATACTATTTGGGTCTATTCCTTGGGCTGCTGTCTCCAGAAGTGATGTGATGCTAACATTACAATAAGGTGTTAAACACATACTGCCACACTTTAAGGTTTAGACTTTCTGGATTGGACCACGGACAAGACCCTTCACCCCATCATCCGAGGGTCAGGTGAGTGACAAGCTGTTTTACTCATTCTCATTAATATCTGAGGCTCCCAGCTCGCCATCCCTATGTGCCGGACATGTCTCCCCGCCCCACCACCACCACCTGGAGGTCCCAGGTAAGATGGAAACATCAGCATCCAGGGATATCCACTCCTGAACGGTGATGCGACTGTCACAAAAATATCATGACTTTGCCATAAGAATTATCTGACATTGGGCCTGATTTAGATCTTGGCGGAGGGGAATACTCCTTCACAAACGTGACAGATATCCCGTCCGCCATATTTCAATCCCATTATATCCTATAGAATTGTAATACAGCGGACAGGATATCCGTCACGTTTGTGATGTAGTATTCTATCCGCATTCATCTAAATCAGGCCCAAAATCTTTAACACAATATTTTCTCCTGCTCACGTTTCCCTATGCAGTATTTTCTTGAACGCATGTTGGCATAGGGAGTTATGTCTGATTGCATGACGGTGGTGTCACCGTGTGTGAGAGGGGGCTGTTTCTCCTCTAGGTTACTCTTTTTGAAGGTTGTACCCTAGTTGAGGTTGTGAATAAAAGGATTGAGAGCATCGGCTCCTGAACCATGTACCCTGTCTGCACGAGTCCAGGTGCATGTGCTGCCAGTGGTAATCAGGACGTCCTGAACTTCCTATAGGGGGGACATGGCAGATTGCGGGACATGGACCACCAGACAACTTACCGTAGCAGAGTATCGAGTTCACTGCTACACTCGCCACCAAAAGTCAAAGGTTCTGTGCGAGGTTAAGAATTTACCAATGCGTTGATCTTGAAGAATGCTGCTCTTTGTAATTTCTGTATGCAGATACAGCTTCACTGATAGACGATTCCTGGTTGGAAAATTTGCTGAGTTGACTGGACAAAACTCTGGCTGAATAAAAATAGGCATTATTGGTTCTTTGGGTAATATATTTTAATTATGTTTTCAATTACCTGTGAGACTTCTAGAAAATGCTATCAATGTAATATATCTGATTATGCTAAAGCTTAGCCTTATTTCTCGCCCATATGTTTCCAAACACCCATACTGCTCTACTCCTGACCTGGGTTACTGAGTGTAGGGAACGGGTACTAATAAAGTTGGGGTGTTTGCACCACTATCCACTAGCATTCTTCGGTTTACGCTGCATAGGGCTGTCTGGACTGATGTGCATAACAAACTGTGCATGTCTTTGAAAGCATTGCTCTGCCCTATATTCAACGGGACCTGCCCCCCGGGAATCCTTCGGCAAGCGCACGCTGAAAGAGGATCCGTAAGCAGCTGTACCGTCTTTGGCCTTCATATTGGCACCAGGGTTTGCAATCCTCCCGTATCCCCCGGGGTATCCAGATATATGGAATTTATCTCCAGAAATAAAGGAATCATCTCTCAACAGATTAAACCAAGCCCCCTGGGACAAAAGGATTAATCTGCAGGAATAAAGGATTGATCTCCCGGAAAATGAAACTAAGTCCATGCATGAAAAATATAGAATTCATCGTTCAACTGGTCCAGCTCCTCTGGGATGAAGTCTGCGGGGATGGCTTGATCCACCTTCTGCTCCTCCGCTCGCCCCCTCTTCTTTCGGCAGCTATAACTGGCATATGTCGTCATTTAGGGAGCGAACATTTATTCAGGTCCCCCGGGGGGACCATGGTGTTAAAATGGCGCCCACTGGCACAGTCAACAATATGAACTGAAAGAGCAAACGAGAGAAGAGGAAATAAAGTACATTTCAAATTTCTTCACCACACAAGGAACATATTGTCAATTTAATTCCGAAAAATAAGTCCTCAATTGCTGTGCATTTGGCCACTGCAAAAACGTTTTATCCAGAGTTTAAAAATTGTGTTATCTCGCGCCTTAATGAAAGCAGAAGGGGATAGAAATGATGAGGGGAGTGTATGGGGTTCTTTTTTAGTTTAATGGATGTTTTAGTCATTTCTGATTTTTTGATGGAAGTCGTAATCTCCTATTAAGCAGACACGCGTCGGAGTAAACAAGGCAGGGTGTCTGAATCTCTTTTATTGTGCACTTCCGTGTAGTTTTACACAGTGCATAAATTAGCCCCCATAAAAATCGCTGCATCTTAAATAACTATTTAACATGCATTAGGGAGATCATGAATATTTTAATGTGTATAAAACAATAGAATCGCATGCATCTGCTCCGATCGAAGGCGTTCTGATATCTTAGTTATAACGCTCTTAAAGTAGTCGTAATTTGTCTAAACATGAAAAATTACGATGCTCCTGGCACCTAAATTTAACGGCAAACGTACACCGAATTATTGTTATTAAAATTATTTATTTCCTCACCAGCAAAAGGAAAAATAATGCAGACGACTTGCTGCTGCTGTGAATTTCCTTGTGTACAAATCAAAAAAATATCTCAGGAAATACGAGCCCTCTTACAAGAACCCTGTAAAAAGAGTCATTGGCGAGGCTATCACGGGCTACATTTTCTTTTTAAAAAAATGGCTGTCAAGCTGTGTCTGTTGGAAAAATAGGGACCATTAAGGTTGTGATGGATTCCCGAGCCTTGGAGTTCTGTTAAACACATATGAAATGCCACTGAGCAGTTTCATTAACTACACATGATCATGTGTCTGCCTGGCTTTCCATCCCACAGCTGCCAAGTGTCATTCCAGGCGCATCACTCAAGCCGCTGCTGCGAGAGTGCGTCTTGCACCTGCAACAATGAACCACTGGTGATTAAGAGGGAGATTTCCGTTCTCTTGGTTTGACTACAATTTTATGCAATGATTTTATTGTGAGTGATTGTATAAGGGGGCTGAGAGGGCAGCTGGAATCGTCTTGGAAAGTTGAACATTCACCCCTGAAATACGCAGGGACCACGAGGTCACAGTTCCAGATCCCCACTAGACGAGCAAGCCCTTCCATCATTCCAAAGTTGGTCAACGGACTAACATTAGGGGCCTGATTACAAGTGGCCTGATTCCCGGGGTATCAGTAATCCTGGCTCCAAAAGTTACTAGAGATGGTAAGTTGACCCCCATAGCGAGCCCTGTGCAGTGGGGACTAACATGAGTAAAACTGCTGCTATTGCAAGATGGTCCCTGTATGGCCTGGAGGGTTTGTCCCCTGTAACAGGGCTTTAAATGGGCCGGTACTGTCCGGTACGGAGTACCGGCACTTTTTTATTTTTAGAGGGAGAGTACCTGCACTTCTAAAAAAAAAAAGTAATACTTTTAATTGAAGATTACTCTCAGAAATAAGCAGGTACTCTGGTTGAGTACCTGCACTTGTATTTTTCCATTTCAAGCACTGCCCTGCAATACTTCCCCACTTCTGATGGAGCAGGTGAGTAACATTCCCAGACCTTTTTACAGGTCACGATAATGAGGGCCTTAGTCGGACAGTAGTCGCGTTATTGCCAGCACTATGGAATGGCAGAATAGTGACATGATGCACAATTTAAAAATAAGTTACTATGAATACAACAAGCACAAAAATGAGAGCCCTGATTCACAAACTTTTTTGCACACCTAAATGTCATTTAATTCTACACAAAAAAGGCGCAAATGTACAAATGCAAAATGCACTTATGACGGTATGAGGGCATATTTACAAGAAAGTGGAACGTCATAGCTGATGCTCCACTTTTCTTGCGCCCTCGACCGGCACCTAACGACACCATAGTTGCGCTGTATTTACAATATGGTGCACCGTGGCAGTCGTTAGCACAATAGGGTCAAAATGTTGACGCTATTGTGGTACTTTGCTGCATTAGCGTCAAACTTTTTGATGCTTGTGCAGGAAAGCTCAGAAAGGCACATTGAATATAATGGGTGCGTCATTTTAATGCCTGCTCTGAGAACTTGTTAAAAATGATGGAAAAAATGGTGCATCGAAATGTTGTAAATATCACTGTGCCATTTTTTCAGCCTCCCTGCACCGGAACGCCCCCCCTTGCATACATTATGGATGACGCAGGCATAAAGTGACACAAGGGGTTGCAAAGTGGTGCAATGTAAGCATTGTGCCACTTTGTAAATATGGTGCAGCAGAAGAGCCACCTTAGGTCCGCCTTAGCGTCAAAAACATGACGCTATATTGGCTCTATGGTGGCGATATGACGGTGGTAAAGTGGAGCAAGGGGCTTGTAAATATACCCCAAAGGCTTTTTCTAGTAGCGAATAGAGGTGCTGTTTGTTAGAAAGTACTAAATACTCGCAAAGTTTTAACTTCAGGGACACCCACAAACGTTTGAAGTGGATTTCTCGACTCAACTCTACACCTAAATTTACTCCAATAACTTCGAGTAAATTTGAATATGGGTAAGACTAATATTCACGGGGTGAAAGTGCAAGGGTGCTTAGAGGGGGGATTCTTTTCATGTGGAGAAAAACTAAATTAATTTATAGTCAGAAGTAGCTGCAACTGGCGGTCCGTCCACCAGTTTCTAGGTTGGTTTATTCACATCTATCCATGATTTCATACATTTAGACATTTATGCTTCTAGAATGTGTAAGTCTCTGCAAATCGCAGAAAGAAAAGCTTCAAGAATAAATGAATGAGTTTTTAAAATATCTTTGTGGCTCAGTCACGGCACTGCTTAAAGAACGGCCTGGAGGCTTCAATTGATAATTTCTACTTTACAGCGCCTTGTTTTAAGATGCATTCATGCCACAAGAAGTCACTTAATCAAATGCTGAAAAGAAACGTGGATGGGCCAGTGAGCCAGGCAAGTACCAAGCAAAATCCCAATGGAAATGCCATGTGTTCAGCACCTTTGTTAACTTCGCATGGCCTCAAAACTAGAGGCGAGCAAGGTCATACGCCCTTTCCCTCGCATCCTACTTCTAATTCTCGCCAAATTTAGGGAGGCCACAGAAAGTGCCCACATTTTGGCAAAAAGGGTGATTTTTGTATGAAAATGGTGATTTTCAGAAGCATATTTGCACGATGGCTGTTCGTGTTCACTCACTCAAGAGGAAAAGTGAAGCCAGGTGTGCGTTGTCATAGAGGGAAACTGTGAGCCATGGGTAGCCAAGAACCAGAAACTCTGCCAGACCAGGCTGGCACCATGAACACTAGACACATCCCTGTTCAACACTGAGGCCCGGGGGCACATGGCAACTACTGGCACTCGCTACTGTGAGGCTTGGGTACCTTACCTGCTCCAACACTACTAATAAAAGATGTTTCTCCCAACTTCTGCTGGTGGTGGTGTGTGATGACAGTGACTCCAGACAGCTGTAAGGACTGGGCAGTAGACGCGCAAGACCTGATTCCAGGGTGACAATCCCAGAAGTGAGGTATTGACAAGGGGCCCAACTTGCCTAGCTGTGTTTGGGGAGAAGGGTGTCAAGTTTGTGCAGCGACGAGAGGCGTGAAGTAAAGTTCGAGGCAGAGAGGAGAAGACCAGAGACAAGGAAAGGAGACAAGATGGAAACAAGGAGTGGAGTCTAAAGCAGTGAGGAGAAGACCAGAGACAAGAAGAGGAGATAACATGGAATCAAGGAGTGGAGTCTGAAGCAGAGAGGAGAAGACCAGAGAAAAGGAGAGGAGGTGGAAACAAGGAGTGAAGTGGAGCCTGAAGCAGTGATAAGAAGACCAGAGACAAGGAGAGGAGACAAGACGGAAACAAGCAGTGAAATGAAGCTTGAAGCAGAGAGGAGAAGACCAGAGACAAGGGGAGGCAATACAATGGAAACAAGGGGTGAAGTGAAGCCTGAAGCAGTGAGGAGAAGACCAGAGATGAGAAGAGGAGACAAGATGGAAACAAGGAGTGAAGTGGAGCCTGAAGCAGTGAGGAGAAGACCAGAGACATGGAGAGGAGATAACATGGAATCAAGGAGTGGAGTCTGAAGCAGAGAGGAGAAGACCAGAGAAAAGGAGAGGAGGTGGAAACAAGGAGTGAAGTGTAGCCTGAAGCAGTGATAAGAAGACCAGAGACAAGGAGAGGAGTAGATAAGATGGAAACGAGCAGTGAAGTGAAGCCTGAAGCAGTGAGAAGACCGGAGACAAGGAAAGGAGACAAGACGGAAACAAGGAGTGAAGTGGAGTCTGAAGTAGTGAAGAGAAGACCAGAGACAAGGAGAGGAGGAGACAAGATGGAAACAGGGAGAGACGTGGAGCCTGAAGCAGTGAGAAGACCAGAGATGAGAAGAGGAGACAAGATGGAAACAAGGAGTGAAATGGAGCCTGAAGCAGTGAGAAGACCAGAGACAAGGAGAGGAGACAAGATGGAAATAAAAAGTGAAGTGGAGCCTGAAGCAGAGAGAAGACCAGAGATGAGAAGAGGAGACGGAAACAAGCAGTGAAGTGAAGCCTGAAGCAGTGAGAAGAAGACCAGAGACAATGAGAGGAGATAAGATGGAAACAAGCAGTTAAGTGAAGCCTGAAGCAGAGAGGAGAAGACCAGAGACAAGAAGAGGCGATGGAAACAAGGAGTGAAGTGGAGTCTGAAGCAGAGAGGAGAAGACCAGAGAAATGGATGGGAGGAGACAAGATGGAAACAAGGAGTGAAGTGGTGCCTGAAGCAGTGAGGAGAAGACAAGGAGATGAGGAGACAAGATGGAAACAAGGAGTGAAGTGGAGCCTGAAACAGAGAGGAGAAGACCAGAGACAAGAAGAGGCGACGGAAACAAGGAGTGAAGTGGAGCATGAAGCAGTAAAGAGAAGACCAAAGACAAGGAGAGGAGGAGACAAGATGGAAACAAGGAGAGAAGTGGAGCCTGAAACAGTGAGAAGACCAGAGATGAGAAGAGGAGACAAGACGGAAACAAGGAGTGAAATGGAGCCTGAAGCAGAGAGAAGACCAGAGATGAGAAGAGAAGACAAGGTGTAAACAAGGAGTGAAGTGAAGCCTGAAGCAGTGAGGAGAAGACCAGAGACAAGAAGAGGAGACAAGATGTAAACAAGGAGTGAAGTGGAGCCTGCAACAGTGAGGAGAAGACCAGAGACAAGAAGAAGAGATAAGATGGAAACAAGGAGTAGAGTCTGAAGCAGAGAGAAGACCCGAGACAAGAAAAGGAGACGGAAACAAGGAGTGAAGTGGAGCCTGAAGCAGTGAGAAGACCAGAGATGAGAAGAGGAGACAAGACGGAAACAAGAAGTGAAGTGGAGCCTGAAGCAGTGAGGAGAAGACCAGAGACAAGGAGAGGAGACACGATGGAAACAATGAGTGAAGTGGAGCCTGAAGGAGAGAGGAGAAGAAGGTCTCTGACAAGGAGAGGAGACAAGATGGGAAGAAGGAGTGAAGTGGAGCCTGAAGCAGTGAGAAGGCCAGAGACAAGGAGAGGAGGTGGAAACAAGGATTAAAGTGGAGCCTGAAGTAGAGAGGAGAAGACCAGAGAGAAGCAGAGGAGGAGACAAGATGGGAACAAGGAGTGAAGTGGAGCCTGAAGTAGAGGAGAAGAAGATTTCTGACAAGGAGAGGAGACAAGATGGGAACAAGGGGTGAAGAGGAGCCTGAAGCAGTGAGAAGACATATGCAAGGAGAGGAGACTGAAACAAGGAGTGAAGTGGAGCCTGAAGCAGAGAGGAGAAGACAAGAGACAAGGAGAGGGGACAAGATGGAAACAAGGCGAGAAATGGAGGATGGGGTAAAGTGAAGGCCACTCGAGAAGAGGAGAAGGAAACATGGAGTGAAAGGGGCAGTAGAGGCTGAAAGAAGAAACAAAGTGAGGGAAGAAGTGGAAGCAGAGCAGAAGACTGGATAACAGGAGAGACTCAAGTTGAGGACCAGAAAACAAAGATGAGAAAACAAACCCTTTACATGTGGTACAATCTACCATCTTGAGAGGGGTGCCGAGTCCCCTATCCCCAAGGTCCTGAGGCCAAACTTTGGTGGAAAGCAAATATTCGGGAGGCGGTGTGGAAAGCTAACATGTTGCCTAATATTCTTCTAAACCATGCCACTTAGAGGTGGGGTAGAAGGTTTGAGGCTCTTGCTTTAAACTCGTACAGGGAGCCCATGATTGGTGTAAGCCAGTCCCTCTCCCTTGGTACAGCATGGGGAGTGAGGTGGTGACTTCAGGAACAGAAGAGTTACTACTCACAAATGAGGAGGTGAAGCCAGTGCCCATAGGCCCGCAGTCTGAACCAGGTATCCATCTTTGTCTGTTTCATGAAGGGCGAAGACACAACCCTGCTTCAGGCCAAGGTGTGGGATTGGGTTTACTGACTTCTCATCAAAACCTGCTGGTTCCTGTTTCATCACTATCATATCATGTACACTAGGGCTCATTACAAGTTAAGGGCTAAATTTTGATTCCTGTACAAACAAAAGTTTGCAAAGTTCGGTGATAATTATCACATTCTCATACTTTTCCTGTGAAAGTTAATGTAGGTCAAATTGTCCAAATCTTATCAGGGTAAATGCTTGGAAAAAAGGCAAAGCACATGGAATTCAGTGTATTGAAATCTGATTCTGCATTTTATGTGTAATTTTCCTGTTGAAAACTTGGTATAGGAAGTATTTACCAAAAGCAGTAAATACCGCACCCTGGGGTAATGGTACTTACAGTTTGTGGTAAACACCCCATCCTATTCCATCCAACTTGTAAAGGGGGCCTACATATTCATGATAACAAATCACATTATAACCTTTGAACTTCCTAAAGTTCAAATGGGGGAGAGGGAGACAAGAGCAAGGAGTCAACATTTTAAAATAGAGCATCGATTATTGGACTCTGTACTAGGGAAGCTATGAATACATATAAATCTACTTTAGGAACAGTGTATACTACAGTAGTCAAGAGAGACAAGACAGTTAGTGGAGGGGAGCAAGAGAAAGATAGACAGGGGAAGGCAGAGAGGGAGATGCATGGAGGTGAATACGGAGTGGAATCGGGTGCCAGAGTAGAAGGGAAAGGCAAGAACATGACGGGCAGTAGTATCACATGGCTGGAATCGAGGGCTACCTACCAGGAAAGAAATACGATTGAGAAAGGAAAGAGAAGCATGACAATTAATGCAGTGAGATGAGAAGAGCGAGAGAGGAAAGAAAATGTAAGTGTGAGACTGGCATGAGTGGAAGGTGCAGGAAGAAGCACAATTTCAAACTCTGATGGACTGAGGCGGAGTCGAAAA
This sequence comes from Pleurodeles waltl, assembly GCF_031143425.1. Taxonomy (NCBI): domain Eukaryota; kingdom Metazoa; phylum Chordata; class Amphibia; order Caudata; family Salamandridae; genus Pleurodeles; species Pleurodeles waltl. Next base: position 1,690,476,143 of record NC_090445.1, read on the forward strand.
GGAGGCATACTAGACTGGGTAACACATAGGCAGTGTTTAATTTGAGCTGATGTTTTCCAGTGCGGGCACCAGCACTTATTTTTTAGGGCTGGCACATATTTTAATGCCTCAAGCATTTACTGCGAGGAAAAGCTTCAGATTGGAAAGACGGAGGAAGAGAAACGTGAAATAGCTTCACAAAGGGAAAAAGCAGAAAGCTGCAAGAGTGGGCTGAGGGGGCAGGAAGTGGCTGTAAATAGATTAAAGAGGCCCAAGATGGCTTTAGGGTTCGCTGTCTCAGTATTCTGTGCTCGCACATTTAATTGCAGCAGCCGAGTGCTTTAGAGAAGAGCTCTGGGCACCTGCATGTTTCTATTTACAAATTCAGCACTGCACATAGGAAGAAATGGGATGGTGGTGCCAGGGCTTTAATGGAATGAAAACAACTGGCACTAGTAAGATGTCCTTTGTATGCTTAAGCTGAAAGTGAGAATATTTAGATAGGGTTGCCCCAGAGTGACCCCACATCCTCCTTGTGTTTTCAGTAACACGTTTTAGTTTACAGGGAACTCCAAATCCACTAACATAGACCTCTTTCCAAGATAAACAGTGTCTGATAAAAGATCCTTTTCAAACACAATGGGCCATCATTGTGGATAACATTGATGTATTTGAATACTAGACTTGTGTCTTATGAGACTGCAGAATTAAAGGCAATTGTGTTTGGGATAGAGTGTTTAGGCCTTTAATGTGTTTGTTACAAACAGCCAGGGGCGGCTTCTTCGCTATGGCGATGGAGCTTCGCCCCACTGGCTGTGCCAGAAGCAGAAAAATAAAACAATAGATAGTTTTATTTTTCTGCTTCTGGCAGAGCCCGCGGTGCAGGGAGGGGTGGGGATGGGCCATGGGAGGTGGGGGCGAGGAGGAGGGGAGAGTGTACCGCATGTGTGTTTGGCCGACCATGTGAGGCCAGCCAAATACACATGCTCACTTAGGTTTCTCCAGCCTGGCTGTATGGACTGGAGAAACTGCACTGACCCCAGGGCTGTGTCTGAGCAGCAGTCAGTGCCACTCAGACCAACCCTGGTGCTGCCTTCATGCAAGGTTTTGCATGAAAGGAGCACCAGGATTGCTGGGGAGCCTGTGCTGGTGTCCCAGCAGTGAATGCTGGGACACCAGAAGAAGAGGAGCACGAGGCGTCAGGAGGCAGCAGGGAATTTTTTTTTACCATGTCTCCGTTCCCCCTCATGCCCCACCTTGCATTATGCGGTGGCCACCGCTGCAAGCAGCACTGGATAGTTACCTCCCAGGTAATAGCTATTGATTCAACCAGCTGTCTCTGCAGGAAATGAGGCTAAGAGCAGGGTATTGATCTGCTCCTGTTCAGAATGTTGGAGGTCAATGACTGGCTTACTTAGATCAAGAGGCAGAAAGTCCTGCAAGCCTGATAATCTTAGATGCAAACCCCTGATAGCCATGAGGAGATTGCCAGCTGAGCCTCTAGAGTCTCTTGGGAAAACCAGCAGAGAAGCTTGTGGAATTCTAGAAGGTACTACATCACTTACGCAAAAGCTGGCTATAAAAGCGTTGCTGATCACCACTGCTGGGCTTCTCCAGTATAAGCTATAGGATATAAAATGTACCTTTTGATCCACTATGTGCACATACCCAGGTTTCACCCCAAATCTTTGGCCAGATTTGACAGACTATTTTCTGTCACTCAACTGGTTAAGAAAGGGGCAATTAGTTTAGCACTCTCTGGTCACTGGATTATCCATCCAGTATTTCATGTATCACACATTAAACCTGTGCTCAGATCTCCCGCATCTCTCCTTCCAGCGATCATGCTTGATGATACCTGAGAATCTCAGGCAGAGACCAATGACAGTTCTCAAAATGCCAAGGGGTAGTTGCAATATCTGGAACACTGAAAGGGGTACAGTCCTTCTTAGCAGTCTTGAAAACATGCATATTCTGTTCATGCTCTCAGGCTGGTGGAAAGTTTAGTTCAGCAATAATGAGCCACAAGCCTAGTCAACCAGAGTCTGGAGGAGAGCTTTCTTTGTGGACATTGGGTGAAGGGTAACTGTCAGGAATCCCAAGAACATGCACTAGCTGAACTCAGTTTTGTACACATAGGTGTGCTGTGCAGCATCTCTGGCAGACCGGCTTGTGGCGTGTGACCTGTCGCAACAAAGGAAGGTGTGTGGTCTTGCATCTCAGTCAAGGAGTAACTCTTCTAGGTCAACAAAGGCAGATGCTTAATTCATTTTCTGAACATTTTCTATTCTCCCATAGACTCAGTGTCCATCATTGATATAATTTACAACAGGGGACCCATCATCATACAGTAATATAATGGTTAATGTTACTTTATCTTAATTCTTATATGTCTAACCTTCCAGCGGTACCTCTCTAATAAATATTTATCATTTTATATACCCTGTGGTTTGGAACTTAGGTTCTTTATCTCCTAACTACTCTGCATTGGCGTGTTGATATGGGAATCCCCTGGCACCTCAGGCAAAGTGAAGCCTTTGATTTGGCAAAGCTACCTTAGGGTGACCCAGCATGACATTGATGAGTCTTTGCTGGCAGTTTGGGACAAGCTAAAATAAAAGTGTAGTATTTATAGTGGTAGTGAAGTTTTCATATATGTATTTATGTTTTTGTACATATGTTCTTTTAGTATGTTCCTATCTTTCCTATCTCTCTGGTACTATTGTAGTAGGCCGAAGAGATAGGGGTTCTAGTATGGAACGCTGGTTGTGGGGAGGGAGAAATGGAGGCAGTACCCTGGGATGTGAATGGAGTTTCTTTGTGTGGAAATTGATACTGAGTAAATACACCTGAACTCAACAAGGACTGCCTTTGACTGATTCCTGTGGTTCGTACTATGACACTACAAGTTAGCGATGAGGATGGGATCCAAACCCATGCTCGCACAGCACAATGGATTAGTTGGAACTCAGTTGGAAGGTTGCAATCGGAGGGTATCATTGAAGAGGTGGAGGCAGCTCAATGGATTGCTCCTATGTGGTGGCTGTGAAACGTTCGGGTGACATCAGGCTTTGTGTTGATCCCAGGCACCTTAACAAGGCAATCACTGAAGATATATTTCCATTGCCAAATATCACTGAAGTGATCAGCTCCTTAGGGGTTGCAAAGTCTTTTACTACATTGGACCTAAGCTCAGCATATCATCAAGTTCAGGTATGTGAAAAGTTCAAGTTGTTAACTTCTTTTGTATATCAATTTGGTGTTTATAAATTCAGCAGAATGCCTTTTGGTCTTTGTTCTGCAGCTGCAGTTTTCCTGAGGCTTATGAATGAAATGCTGGGGAAAATTGATGGAGTTAAGTTTTTTCAGGACGATGGTCTTATCTTCACAGATACTTTGGAACATCACATTTCGAAAGTCAGAGAAGTGTTGGGAAATTTTTCAGTGAAAGGGCATTACTCTAAAAGGTGAAAGTGTAAATTCACTAGACAATAGATAACTTATTTGGGACATGTCATATCGGCTGAGGGTATGAGACCTAAGGATGACTTATTGAAATCCATAGTTAATCTTAACAATCCCAAGAGAAAAGAGGATGTTCGAGCTTTCTTAGGAATGACAGAGTTTTATGCTAGGTATGTACCAAATTTGTGTTCCATCAGGGAGTTGGTTAGGAAAGGAGTGGAATTTCAGAACAGTGCCAGGAAGAGTTTAATGACATAAAACATGGTTTGTCTTCTGCACAAGTTCTTAGTTGTCAACTGGAGCTACCCTTCTGTATTATAACAGATGCTTGCGATAAGGGATTTTTTGTGTTCTCAAGCAGATAAAAAATGGAAAAGAAATCACCATAGCTTTTGCTTCTAGGGCACTATGGGGGGCGGAATCTAGGTATTCTATAATTGAGAAGGAGGCCTTGGCTGTTTATTGGGCCATCAAAAAAATGTAAGCAGTTCTTGTGGTGAGTGCATTTTGTAGTGCAGTCTGACCATAAACTTCTACAAGATGTTTTTGAGAAAAAAAGGTTTTGATTGTGTATCTTCCCGAATATGCAAATGGATAGTAGGTCTGCAAGATTTCCAGTTCATAGTTAGATATATTCCTCGGTGTGAAAATAAAACTGCTGATTGTTTGTCTAGGATGAGGAGTGACTGTTGCGATGTTGAAGATCAAAAAATGTCTTGGTGGGTTGATGATAAGATCAAAGTATGTAGTATAACTGATGGTTGTATTTCTGAGAAGGAGTGGATTGAGGAATTAGGGAAAGATAAAGCATTGTTGAAAGTCAGAGATTTGATAGTTTCAGGCAGTGTGTCAGTGTGTCATGAGGGTGATTTATTGTTGTTCAAGAAGGAAGAGAGTGGTTTGATATTGAGAGAAAGTAGGTTAATCCCTCCCATTAATTTGCGTGAACGTTTAATAAGGCTGGCCCATTCGGGTCACCAGGGTATGTGCAAGACTAAAGAAAGGTTGAGAAGCACATATTGGTGGCCTGGCATGGACTTGGTTGTGGAGAGGAATGGTCAGAGACTGTGTAGAATGCAAAGTGGCTGACAAATCTTTGAAGACAAGGACTCATCCTATGGTGATTAGAGAGATTCTCAAGGAGGTGTGGGATGAAGTATCTTTAGATAGAATAGGTCCATTAAATTGTGGAACTGCATCAAAATATGTTGTGGTTTTAATGGATGCTTTGTCTCGTTGGCCAGATGTTTTGATAACTTCGGATATTACATCTATGACAATAGTGAAGTTTTTAACTGAATTATTTGCAAGTGAAGGTAATCCAAAAAACATCTAAACAGACAATGAAGTCCAGCTTACTTCTAAGTTAATGTGTGATTTTTTAGAATCAAGGGGTATTGTACATAAAAAATGTGCCCTGTATCATCTGGAATCTATTGGGATGGTTGAACGATTTAATAGGACTTTAAAAGGAACCATTCAAATGGCTAAGCAGATGGGGTGAGTTGGTTAGAGTTGCTGAAGTCCAAGGTAGAAGAGTACAGATATACTCCTCACACTAGCATTGGTCAATCTCCTTTTGTGTTGTTTAGAAAACGGGCACCGCACACAAAGGTAAATCCACCCTGGGTTAAGTGATACATTAATTTATCGATTGATTGTGAGGAACAGAAAAAAATTGCTTGGAGAAAGGAGAAACATGTTCAGGAAAAAAAGAAAATGTATATATTATATACGTAAATCAGAAAGAGGATAGAAGTGAAGGTGGGTGATTAAGTAAAGATTAAATTACCGGGAAAAACAAGCAATGGATATTTTTGTTTCAGTAAGATATTCCAGGTTGTCAAGGTGTTTAATGGGGCTATTATGTTGCAGATGGTCGCGTTTGGAATATGAACATGGTGGTGAAACTTAATTGATGTCATTATTCTAAAGACATTTTTTTTTTCTTTGTATTTTATGTTTTTTTGTTGTTAAAGGGAGGGGGTAGTGTAGTATTTCTAGTGGTAGTGACGTTTTCATATAGGTATTTATGTTTTTGTACATTTGTTCTTTTGGTATGTTCCTATCTCTCTCATACTATTGTAGTAGGCCAGAGAGATAGGGGTTCTAGAATGGAACACTGGTTGTGGGGAGGTAGAAAGGGAGGCAGTACCCTGGGATGTGGATGGAGTTTCTTTATGTGGAAGTTGATACTGAATAAATGCACCGGAACTCAACAAGGACTGCCTTGGACTCATTCCTGCGGTTCGTACTATGACACTACAAAAATGTCATGGAAGTTCAGCTAAAGCGTGCTCAGAGTCGACCTGTGCCGCTTTTTCTATTGGGCCAGCAATATCCTTGCTCTAAATACAATGGCCATCTCTACTTTTTAACTAAGGCATTCATGGACCGATATGGTAAGGTCACTGGTGTTGGTGACAGTGAGAGGCAGGAGACCACTGCACGTTGACACTGCCTCTTCTCAAGGAAGAAAATATTCATCATTATTTCAAGTGAGATTTGCCTCTTTCCTCTTACATGCAGAGCACATCAATTTGTTTATTTATTCCATAACTTACAAAGCGCCTCTGTAACCTCAGGAGGAGTCCTGGCACTTGCTAAATGGAAAGATGGTGGTGAACAAAGTGCGGGTTGAGGTTACTTTGAGTTGAGCCAGGTTTTAACGGCTTTCCCAAAGCTGACATGATCTCTGAGAGTGGGAGACAGACTATTCCAGTGCGGAGCCTCCTGCTTGCGCCATCCTAAACTGAGGTACCTTTATAAGGTTACCGTTGTCAGAGCTTAGAAATCTTTGAGAGACATAAAGTTGCAGTTTGTTATAGAGGAGTCATGGTCCTACTTTGTAAAAAGCCCTATGGGCCAGGCAGAGTGACTTAAATAATACTGCTTGGAAACAGGAAGACAGTGAAATGAAACCAGAGCCACTGTGGTAGATGCAGCATGTGGAATAGCGAAGGCTAGTTTAGCAGCTGATGAGTAGATCTTAGATAGCCCATTGACAAGATCTGTAGAGCACCTAGAAATAGTGCATTTTTATAGTTGAGTGTACTCAGAATTGCACTCTGCACTAATAGTTGGTGTCACTGGATGGGAGGGAGGAGTAGGATTTTGTACCAGATCCTCATTAAAGAGAAGCACATGCCAGAGAGCTTGTTAACATGACATGTAAGTGACAGATCGCAGTTCATTTGCACCCCCAAATGCCAAACTGAAGTCACCACCACTGGAGCAGAGTTATCCTCCATTGGCCAGAAGTTTGATGGCAAACCGTCTACAAAATCTCCGATTTATAAAAAGTATTTATTGAATACTCTTAACCTTATTTTCAAAGAAGTCCACTGAGATATTGCAGAGCAGTTGAGGGGGTCTGTCCAACCGTGATGGGCAAGAAGGACTAGAAAGAAATTCATCAATGGAGAAGACTTTCTTAGCAACATTGGATGTCTCCAGAATTTCTTTTGCAAAACACTCGGCTTTTCAAGCTGTGATCAATTTGTTTGTATTTTTTCAGAACGTGTTGAAGTTCAGGCTTGGACATCAAAGACTATGCCAGTGAGAAGAACCACATCCAGGCTAATGGGTGGGTGCGGAGCAGTTCTGAATTTACATAGAACTTAAAAGGAACTCATTACTCAATTTCTATACCTGCTGCAATGTATGGAGTAAACTTCAGGGAGTATGGAACTATGAAACAATTATTTCCTACAGAGAGCATGAGTTCACCAATAATAATTTAGGTTTGCGTTGGATCCCAACTTATAGTAGAATAGACCAGGGTTAATTAAGCCTATGATATCATGAACAACTCCTATGGAAGATAGTACTGAGGGGCCTTCTTTAAAATTATTGGGAATGAGATATCTCAACCTCTAATCACAGCAACTCAGCTGGGAAGAAGTGCTTGATATCAACTAGTTCGATTCTGATTGATATATTTTCCCTGTAATTGGAGATGTGGCTCGTTCCCACCGGACTCCAGTCACTCAGCAGAGCCTTTCTTTTATGTTTTCATATTTCCTCATTCTTCTTTTTGTTAATTTTATTTTTCTTGGTAGTGCCTGAGGCAAGGAAGTTTGACCTCAGACACTGGATGTGCTGGGATCCGGTTAGTGTTTTTCTTTGCCCCTCCCCTTACTATTCTGTTTGTGACTAGCACAGACTGCGCTCTAGTCTTCTCTCCTCCTAACCACAACCCCGCCATGGTGGAGGACTTTAAAAATAATGCTGGTGCGCATCCGCTTCTAATCCAACCACTTATTGCAGCAACTCAGCTGGGAAGAAGTGCTTGATATCATCTAGTCCGACTATCATCATTTTATTTTACTTCTAATTAGGGAGGTGCCTGACTCCCACCAGACTCCAGTGACTTGGTAGCATCCTACTTTTATGTTTATGTTTTTATATTTCCTCATGCTTACTTTAGTTAATTTTCTTCTCCTTGGTACCTCATGAGCCAAGCGGGATTGACCTCATCCACTGGATCTTCCCGGTTTCAGTTAGTTTTTTACTATGCCCTGCACCCTCTTTCTAATCTGTTTGTAACTAGTGCAGGCTGTTCTCTAGTCTTCTCTCCTTTGAACCACACCCCCGCCAGGTCAGAGGGCTTTAGAAACAGGGCCTGAGTGTGTATGTGCAGAAGGTGCGCTAAGGGCAAAGCCGTCTGTGCTCATCTGAGCCTGGACGGAGCCCAGAGCCACCCCGCCCCGGTCGGTTAATCTGGGCTCAAATTACAAAGAGTCATCAAGAACTCTTTGACCTTAAAGATAAGGCTAAACATTCTTACATAGTAATAATTAAATAGATCTCCTTTATGAGTTTTAAATGCTTCCCAAATCATGAAAAAGAACAACCGGCCTCCTTTGGCTTGTCCCTCTCTTTCTGAAGTGGGGTTTCTAAAGCTTAAATCGTTTACAAAATCTCCAATTTATAAAAAGTATTTATTGAATGTTCACTCACTACCTATACATAATTTAGATATCTTTGATGTTATCTCTGATTTTAAGTCGGATGCCATGTTTCTACCTGAAACTTGATGTCAGACTACTTTGTTACTGTACATCGCAGAGGCCGTTCTAGCGGGCTTCTAAATCTTACAGCATAATAGGCCCGAGAGGCCTGGTGGCGAGATGGCAACAGTTTTTAAAGAAGCCTTCACCTGTTCTGTTGTTCTGATTATCCCCCTTCACAATGTTGAAACTCTGAAGCACTGATTTATAGAGACACTAGGTGCAATTTCATGTTCCTGTGGGCACTAATGGACTTTCTGGTGCCCTATATTGCCAAAGCAGCCAATTTAATGATCTTGGAAGATTTTAACTGCCATATAATGATAATTCTAATGTGGAAGCCGTCTGCTTTTGGGAAACTTGACTTCTTTACAAGTCACTCAAGTAGTCTCCAGTGTTACGCATTCAGCAGGCAACTGATTGGATATGATATTCACTAATTGTGATAAGCTTCATTTTGATACCAGGATGCCTGTAGCATGGTCAGACCATTTAGCAGTTCCTACTGAAGTTACCTCTAAGGTCAATACAACATCTGAACTTTCCTTAAAACACCCCTAGCATTGATTTAAAGATCTTGGCTTAGATTCATAGAGCAGTTTTTAAACATGATCCTATTAGTAGTGTGCAGAATATTTTTTATTTCTCTGTTCCTATGAGATGTTTGAGATCCGCTACCCACTTTGTTCTACAACCTCCCAGGATTCACCGCAGGGCATGCAGGGGCTCTTCAGCAGCAGCAATTGGTGCTAAACTTTGGAACAATTTAACCCTATTTCTGTGTCAGGAACAGAGGCTCGGATTATGCATAATATTTCTTCACCTTATTCCACAGCAGCCTTATCAACAAAATACTTGTTCTAAGAAACATAGGGAAAAAATACCTTCAACCAGTCAGTAACCAGTTCTCATCACATAGTCCATTAACACTGTATATGCCCCCTCTTTCTTTGCTGCTCTATCTGCCAGATAAGTGCCTTTCTTTATCTCATCTATTTCTGCTATTGCTTGCCTTGTTAAAGCATTAAGGTTAACATGATGGTAGTACCGTGTATGGTTCACAATGGTTTGCCTTTGTTGTGATAGTAGTATGGTGTTTGTGTTATATTGTTTGCCTTGTAGACAGGTTGCTGTAGCATACATCTTTACCACCGACCACTAGAGGGCGCTCTGGTTTTGCCGAGATGCTCCTCCAGCTCAGCAGGCATTGAGCGCTGCCTCAGAAGTATGCGGTGAGTCTGCCAATGTGCCGCAGAGCCTTGGCCAAGTGCAAATGTGCCCCACCAGCCTGGTTCCGACTATATCCTTTTGGGGTCTGTATAGAGGGTTTTGGGCCATTTTGTGTCTATTTTGTTGTGTGGCGACCGTCACTCCTGTGTGGGGGCAGGTAGGTAAAATGACCCCTCTGGGCCCATGCAGGCTGGTTCTGCTAGTGTTCTAGCATTAGCCTTGAGGACATCCTTCCCTTAGGGCCATATAAAACTTTTTTTGCGTAGCCTCAAGAATCTTGAGGGCCTGTAGCCTATCTAGGCTTTATATATATATATATATATATATATATATATATATATATATATATATATATATATTGTCTCATTAGGCCATAGGCCATAAATATTTTCGCACCACCGGGACAGGCCCAGACTGTAAACCCTGAGCTTTTATAGGGTGTTGGACCCATCTGCTTTGAGTCACTTGCTCCCCACATAGCTAGGTTCCCTAGAACAAATACTTATCATGCAGGTGCCTCAATCTGAGTACTTTGAGGAGGAGTCCATCTCCTTTTTACCTCTGGATGGGGGAATTTTGTAATACAATAGATGCTTCCATTTAACACTTAGGGGGTCATTCTGACCCTGGCGGTAATTACCGCCATGGCGGAGGTTGGCGGTAGCACCGCCAACAGGCTGGCGGTGCACCGCCGGGCATTCTGACCGCGGCGGTACAGCCGCGGCCAGAAGCGGAAAGCCGGCGGTGTACCGCCGACTTTCCGCTGCCCATGGGAATCCGCCATGGCGGCGCAGCTTGCTGCGCCGCCATGGGGATTCTGACACCGCTTACCGCCATCCTGTTCCTGGCGGTTCGCCCGCCATGAACAGGATGGCGGTATGGGGTGCCGTGGGGGCCCCTGCAGTGCCCATGCCAATGGCATGGGCACTGAAGGGGCCCCCGTAAGAGGGCCCCACAAAGAATTTCAGTGTCTGCTCTGCAGACACTGAAATTCGCGACGGGTGCAACTGCACCCGTCGCACCTTCCCACTCCGCCGGCTCCATTCTGAGCCGGCGTCCTCGTGGGAAGGGTGTTTCCCGCTGGGCTGGCGGGCGGACTTTCGGCGGTCGCCCGCCAGCCCAGTGGGAAAGCCAGAATGACCGCCGCGGTCTTTCGACCGCGGTACGGTCTTCTGGCGGTTCCCGCTTGGCGGGCGGCGACCGCCACCCGCCGCGGTCAGAATGACTGCCTTAGTGTCCCTGGCTTTCGTGCCCATAGAGGAAAAGATTGTCAGTAGTCCCAAGCCCACCAACAAGGCCCTGACATGATGTCTGGGCACCTGGATTACCAGCGCCAGGCCAGCAAGCACTCCATCGAACAGGGCATTGATAAGGACACTTTCAAGTGGCTGAAAAGAGCCTTTCTTTAATTGCGGCCACAGCGGTCTGAGCCCGACCCTTCTCAGCTGGCCCCATCTCCTCAGCCAGAAGGGGATGATGACTAGCAAGGTAAATCCGAAGGTGACCCCGGTCCCTCAAGGCCTTGGCTTCCTTCCTCAGAAGAGGTTTATCCCCCCGCTCCCCCTCTGCATTTCAACCAGATAGTTTGGAGGTAGACATGTTGGACCTGGATGATCTGGTCCACCCCCTGTGTGGTCCCTTAGTGCTAAGGTAGCAACTTACATGGCTGGGCACATTCGAAAACTCCTGGAAAAGGAGGCTCAGGCCTGCCTTAGGGTGAAGTGTCCTCACCCGTCCCTGAAGGACAAGATCACTCTTAAACCAGAAATTGATGAGAGAATGGCCACATTCCTAGCAAAATATATTAAAGACCCAAAGAAGGGCACTGATCACTATTGGAAGTCATGCCAAGATAAATTGTTGGATGTGGTTGGACCCCTTACCAGGATTCTTGATATGGCCTAGGAGGCCATGCAGTCAAGAGTCCTTATAACCCCAGAGATACTCTCAGGTAGGGCCCAATAGGTAGTTAACATGCTTGGCAATGCCAGTTATGCACTTTCAACAGAGAAGAGGTGTACCCTCCTCTTTAAGGTGGACCCAAAGCTGGGAGATCTGGCTGCATCAGAGGTGGTCCTAACATGCAAGGGGGTTGTTTGGGGACCCCGTTACTAAAGAACTTGCCAAGTTTGTTCAGACATTCAATTCGCTGGATAAGGCACAAGCTTCAATTAAGAAGATTTTTTCTTCTAAGGTTTTCATGGGGGCTAGGCATGGTAGGGAGGAGCTCATCCTGCTGCTCCACCACTAATGCCTCTGTGAAAGGCCAAGGTTCCCATCAAGGCCAGTGGCAAGACCATGCAAGATTCAACAGTTTCTACCCACCCTTCATTTCCATTTTGCCCGTGAGTTCAGAGGAGGTGGTCGAGGCCACGATCCAGGATCTGGCCAAGGTAAGAACTCTCCTTTCTTCCCAACTAAAAGTGGGAGGGGGTCTGTCATTGTTCACTGGCGAGCAATGACTTCTGATGCCTAGGTTCTCCAAACTGTTCAGGGTTTTCACTTGGAGTTCGTGGCCACCCCTATTCAACAGGTCAGACCTCACCCTCTTGTGTTTTCTTGAGGCCATCATCCTTGATCAACCATGAGATTTCAGAGTTAGTGAAGAAAGGGAGATTAATCCTTCATTCTTGACCTGAATGGATTTGTGAGCAATATTTTCCTAGTGGAGAAGAGATTGTGGTCAACGCCCAGTAATCAACCTCAAGGAATTCAACATGTGGCTTGTGTATTGCCACTTTAAGATGGAAGGTATCCATCTCCTGCGTGACCTCGTGAGGCCAGGAGGTTGATTTGTTCGATTTGACCCCAAAGATGCTTATCTCACAATTCTGGTGTTTATGCTGCATTACAGGTTACTGCAATTCTGTTGGGGTCCTCAGGTCTACGAAGCTCAGATGCTACGCTTTGGGCTGTCATCTGTCCCATGATGTTTCACCAAGGTTCTCAGGCCAGTGGTAGAATTGTAGAGTAGAGTTCCTCCATGACAGAGTCATTCGCTTAATTGTCTATCTCGGCAATCTGTTAGTGATGGATTAGTGTCCTCGAGCTCTGGCGGCCCATCTCCAAATAATAGTGGACTTGTTGGAAAAATTGGGCATCGTCATGAACTAACAGAGGTTCCTGCTAGTCCGAGCTCAGAGAACAACTTTCCCGGGTTTCATGATCGATTCAAATGAGTCTACCTTGAGCCTGCCCTCCAAGAAGATGATGATAATTCGCCATTACCTATGCAAGATGGTGGCTCGTTCGCACACAAATCTCTGGCATCGTCCATCCAAGCCATCTTCCCGGGACCTCTCCATTACAGGGCTCTTCAGCGGATGGAGGCTCAGCACATGCCCAATGGTTTACCTAATTTGGCAGTGATCCCTCTAGCGGACAAAGTCAAAGATGAGATGAGATGGTGGTTGACTCTTATGGAGGCCTGGAATGGGAGGGCTATTTTCGGTTCCAGTTCGGATATACCTATCAAGTCAGGTGCCAGTCGGTCAGGTTGGGGGGGCAGTTGTGAAGGTGCATCCACAGGAAGAAAATGGTCCTCAGAACAGGCAGGCAGGCAGGAGCTGACATTTCAATTTTTGAAGTGCATTCAGCAAGGGGTGCCATAGCATCTAAAGCAGTTTCTCTGGGAGCTCGCCTAGAGGATATCTTGAGCGCAGCTGACTGACTGTCAAATTCCACCTTTAAGACTTTCTACTTGAAGACAGTGACTCATACAGCTACACTTGTAGTAGATAAGCTTTGAACGTGCATAATCTGAGCCGCCGGTCATGACACAGAATGTAAGCTAATGTGAATGTAAGTTTCAATTCTATTAAGGACACAGAGGCGAGGATTAGTCCCACCCACACAACATATCTTGTTCCTTCCCTGATAAGGTGTTTAGATCCAGTTGAACTTCTGGAAAGCTTCATAAGGAATAAGTATATGAGGAATTTGTTGTGGTTATTGATTCTCACACATGACTGGTATAATGTCCCATATTGTATAGAGAATGTTATACAGTCAAACTTTATGGTTGCAATGAAGTTTATGTATGATATTGGACTTTATTGCCATTATTGTCTATGTCTTTAATTGATGATAATTTGAAGAAGTTTGTGTCAAGACTGAATATGTTCTCCATCTATCTGATGCTGACAAATTGAGTTGCAGTGAGTTGAGTAATAGTATCACCTGTTATAAGGCACTTAGAAGCTTGAGGAAATCACCTTACATGCAATTTAAAAATTTAAAAGAAGATATAATTACATAATGACTACAGGGTGGCAGTAGGGAACCTGAATAGAGAATAAAGCAGAAAGAGGTCACCATCATTATGTGAGACTTGAGTGCTATGACTACCTAAACCGAACATAAAGTTGAACAAGATATTCTCTAGGAGTATTTGTGGCATATTTCTTTAGCTGGGATTGAACAGAAAGGCAAGAGTACACTGAGGTGTTATGTGTAACACAACTAATCAGCAGTTCAGTTAAAAAGGGTCTAAACCAAGTTGAATTAAAATCACATATTGAACAAAATGTCAAAAATATACAAAAAAAGATTAAAATGAGTCAGAGGATAGTAAACTCCCAAAAATGTAATAATATAAGACAGCGATTCTTAATCAGTGTTCCGGGGACCCTTGGGGGTCCAGGATGCCTTCTCAGGGTGCCCACGACTGCTTCGAAAATTAAATCATATTAACACATTATTAAAGTGCATATAAATACAAAAGCAAAATGTAAAAATAAACATTTTAAAACGTTGTGTCATTGTGAAGTAATTTGAAATTGTAGTTATTCTCATATTGATTCACAGGAGCAGTGAAAGACCATCAAACAGAATATATAAAGGACGATGGGGGCCTAAACTGAATTCTGAACAGCTCCAACATTACCATTAGAATCTGGATTTTTTGACATTTATTCGTGAATTAAATAAAATAATTCACCATGTGTGTAGTTGTTTGATGGATGCTTGTTTCTGTATTTTTTAATACAGTTTTGCGATTCAAATAATCCAAACTTTGGACAGTGCCCCTGGATTCCAATAATGAATCAATGGGAGTCCCCTCATTCAAATAACGACCTAGTAGGGGTCCCCTGATTCCAACAATGATTCAGTGGGGCACGCCTGATTCCAGTAATGATTGTGTCTGGGATCTACAAAAGTCAAAAGATTAACAACCAGGATATAAGGCATTTATAAAACAATCTTTCACTGCTAAGTCAATTGGAATTTTTTGGAAATGTGTTAAATCCTAAAAAAATGGCAATATTAACTCAAGGATATTCTTTAATGAGAGACCAAGCGAGGCTGACCACTGATGCATTTAGTCTGGCGAGTGGAGTCCTTATGCTGGATCAGGCTTTTACCATTTAACTTTTTCTTATGCTCATGTGGGTAACAGGAAGAAGGGTTTAGCTGTCGGCATTGAACTCAAGTACTCTGGATCCAATGGCTTGCTGGGGCAGGTACAACTCCGAATGAGTGATGGTGGCATTCAGGAGCTATAGTTCAAAGCTGAACTGAGAGATGAGGATCAGACTTCTTTCAGTCCCTCTGTGAAACTCTGCCCAGTTTGACAGGTTAATGCAGGTTTACCAGCAAGGGGTATATGGTACCCGTAAACTTAGTCTAATTAAGAGCATCATAGGGTGATCGCATGACAGGCTTCGTAGTAGGTGCAGGTAGTAGGTACAGACTCCTATGGCCCCTGGAGACTACTACATAGGACTGTCCTTTACAGTCCCTAGCAACCCAGTGACATGTCCTTTCAGGCAGAACTTCATTTTAAGGCTTAGGTAACTCTGCAGGTATGCGTTCCAGCAGATAACGGAGGAATTATTCTGTCTTTAGGCAAAGCATTGATTCCTCCACCTTATTTGCTCTTTTTTAGGCCGTAGCAGTAGCTGTAGGTTCAGTATGGGGGTTTCAAGAAGCCAAGATACCCTTCATTGGTAGGGACAAATTAACCCATTCCTAAGTGCCTCCCATGTGGCCCAGACTGACCTGTCCTAAGGTGTAAAGAATACCTAAGCTTTGTGAGATTTGCATTCTGGTTTTGGGCCCCTTACAGAGCATATTTTGCAAATTCCCCAATTGTGAATTTGCCTCAGTTGGAAAATCAGTCTGAGCTCCATTGACCATTTGGTTTCCATTCCACCCCTCTTATAGCTGAAAATATATTTTTCACGCCTTTGAGGCACAGGAGGTAAAAAATATCATCATATAAAGTTTGGGGACAGAAAGTCAACATGCCCTGCAGAGTACAAAACTGACATCTTTGGCTTTAGGTCCTAGACAGGTCGCATTACAGGCATAGATTTATTTTCCTACATGTATTTTTCCCTTTCTTTCCAGTAAAATATATCGCTATTAAGATGTCAAGTCTACATCCAAACTCCAGCTCTTTGAGTGGTTGGTTTCACTTTATCACCTATCTTTAAATAGCAGCAGACAACCTCTTAACATTTTTGTGAATATTAAAACATTTTATTCTAAAGCCCGACCTCAATTTGTTCTTTTGAACATTGCAGAGATAGTGTTTCTTCCACACATCTGCAATATGCAAAACTTCACTTGCTTACTTACGCCCAGATTTACTAATCCTTCACGCAACACGTCATGCGCATTTCAATGCAGAAAGTCAGCTTGCTGTGCTGCACTGCGTGAAAGAGAGAGAGCTGCAGTCTGCCATATCTACTAAGATAAGGTGCACCTCTGCTCTCTCATAGTGGTGGTACACCTCAGGCAGCCTAGTGGCAACGCAGACCCTACGCCATGGTGCAAGCGTGTCTGTGTTACGCGTAAGATAGTTTTTATGCAAGAAGGGACATTCCACACCAAAACAATCCGTATAGGCATTTTCCTCTTTCTATCTGTCCTTCAGAACACATCACGTATGGAAAGAGGAAGTTATCTCGGAGGAATGAAGATATTTCTTTTCCTTAGTCCCTCTCGGGTAGGCGCACCATTTTAGCCCAAATCCAGGTACAATGCTTTTAGTAAATTTGGGTTTGTGTCGAAATACCTGGGTTACTGCATGGGAACACCATGCGACGCCCATGTAAAGTTCGCATCTTTCCAACACAGTGTAATGTAGGGCAGCACAAAGTGCTGCTTAGCTTTACATTTTTTTAACAAAGTTGTGCAAGGAACCAAAATCAGGCCATATGTGGCTTTGTAAATCTCGACTAGCATTTTGCCTCTTGCCTGTGCAAAAAAACTGGTGCAACCAGAGCGGAAAATGATCACACGGTGTACCAACCCATGGCTTCCAGTCTGAAGGCCAGCAGTGTTTAGAGTAGCAGTACTGTTTCCATGGAGAAAGTGTATCCAGTACCCAAAACAAACTGCAAACATACATTTAATACATTTTTTGTTCTTGCAGTCATCCCCTGTGACATTTAGCGGCACAGATCTATGGGACTGATCTAAGAGTCCATAGTGCCTCCTTGCTCAAATCATAATGTGGTCCAACGAGGCATTGCGCCACCATGTAACCCTTTGCGCTACATTATGCCTGCACTAGGCATAAAGTATGCAAAGGGGGCGTTCCCCCGTTAGGGGGACTGAAAATGGTGCAAAGAAATCTAAGAGATTTCTTTGCGTCATTTTTTTCAGCACTTTTGACGCCTGCTCAGAGCAGGCACTAAAAGGAGGCACCCACTGTTTACAATGCGCCTCAATGGGCTTTGCAGGATTAGCGTCAACATTTTTTATGCTAATCCTGCAAAGCTCCGAACTAACATCTAAAAGTTTGATGCTAGTTCCCTAACTACCACCATGGTGTGCCGTGTCTTGGATATGGTGCACACATGGTGGCGTTAGGGGGGGCGCTAAGGGGCGCAAGAAAAGTGGCGCTGCACTGGCCCAATGTGTTAAAGAATTTTAAGTCTGGCTGTGTATATTAATCATTCTTTCAATAGCTGGTAGGTACCTATTGACTCTCTTCCAGGGAAATGTACATAAAATCAGCGCTTACTTTGAAACAGAAAAATAACCAGACAGAAGGAGTTTGAAAATGTGTGTGCTTTAGTTAAGCTCACTCAGTAGGGGGAATACAACAGGCGGATAAACAGAATTGTGACCATTTTTCAAGTTTAGCTTCGACTATTAGTGAACCTCGACGTGTCCTGGAGTAAAAAGCGCTCTCTTGTACTCGAGGCTGTCTGAGGCTTCCATTCAAGGCGCAGCAGTGTAAGGCATTAACTCTCAGCGCAGTACAGAATGTGTTTTGCTTGAGAAAAACAGCGTCTATTTGTGTGTTTTATTTGTTTAGCCTAAAAGCACCCATTATATTTAGCAGATGTTTCCAGCACCACCATTTTACTGATTGAATTTGGAGCACAGAAAGCATATCGTTGACTAATTGTCATTACTGTGAAAACTGGATAAATTCCACCATTTAACACAGCCGGCTGTCTGCCCAACTTTCAATGTTCATCATAGTCAGAGGAGATTTCCATAGAAAAATCATGAATGTTTAACAGAAACCACAAAGAGCGGATACAGTGCACTGCAGTGATATGAAATATTCATTACCAACGGAGTCACTAGTTACCCAAATCTGCCTACTTGGTGCAGACGCACAATCATTGTTGACATAAGATAAAATATGGATAAAAGGTGGTCTCAACTCCACTTCAAGATAAAGAATCTGGGATTTAGGATTTTATTAACTCGAGGAAAACTTGAATGAAGTTCGTATAGATGTCTTAAAACCAAAGCACAAAGTTAGAGCTTTGAAGCACTTAGCTGGAAACACCTGGTAACATACCTAGGCCCTCCTCTCCGCCTGTGAAGATGGTGTTTTTTATCACCGGAGATGTAATCCCTTTCTGCTGGGGTGTGTAGGACCAGTGTCCCAGCAGACAGTTTAAGACATTTCTACCCATTTCTTCATAGGAGGGCACACATGTCAATGCAAGATGGATGAACCATTTGCGTTTCCTCCAAGGGGACGGAGCCTTATCGTCCTCGACCTCAGAGGTGGACTGGGTCTCACGGGACCCTTCTAGTCTATATCCCATCTTGAGTAGATCCATTGCTGCCCACCCCGAGCACTGCACCTCTTTAGGTTGATTAAAAGGCTAATCAAAATACAGATAAATATTGCCCTGCCACTGCTGAGGTTGTATACAGAATCAGCATTCATACCTGCAGTGACAGGGGTTCTGTACTCATTCGCGTGGGATGCACTCACCCAACTGTGGCTCTGCCCACCTTTCCTTTATCACTGAGGAAGGCTCTCAGTGGTGAGTACCAACTGCCAGGAAGATCCTCCGCCTGTCCCTAATGAACCTCCTGTATTAGCGCAGATGTTCTTGCCCGGCAGTAGGCCACCTATTTCCTGGCATGGCTTCCTTAGTGATGCCCATGTGATGTATTTGTTCATCATTAAATCTGGAATATTTACAGTTACAAGTTTCAGTATCTATCTCCATCCAATGCAATAATACTTCTTACTTTATAACAGCCTCTTTGTTGAGCCCCTTGCTCATCACACAGACAACTTCATCAGGAATGAAAGGACCTTGGCAAAGGATTAGGAAGACCAACCTGTGCCTCTCCAGTCTGATCAGATCTACTTCATATGTCCTTCAAGCTTTAGATTGCACCAATGCTTCACACTCTGCTGCAGTCCCATCCTCACTTACACACTTGTAGGGATATCTTCCCTCTGAGAAGTAAACCCTGCCAAGAGTCTCTGCATACCTAAGACTATCAACTTAGTCTTAGAGGCTTTAAAAGAGAGAGTTTTGGTCCCTCTATCCTGGGTTCTTGCTATTGCTTGCTTGCAAGCGATCACCTATATTATTTGAGACTTTGACATGTAGGTATCATCAGGTTACATATTATACTACACACTGAATCTGTCAAAACATTTTCTGAATAGCATCTTATATTTATCAAAGAGGGTTAGAAGTAGTTTTTATGCTCCTGGGACCCCATAGGTGATGTCCATGGAGATGGACAGATAGGAGGACATATTTCAATGCTGACCCCCGTTGGGCAGGAAAGAGTGAACCATTTAAGGTGAAACATTTGACAGAATCATCACTGCTGCTACAATTTGCTACAAGCCTGTTAAGGATTATTCTTTGCACAATCGTGTCAAACACTATTGAGAGATTGAGATTGATTAGAGCAGTGTTTCCCAACCTGTGGTCCGGGGACTCCTCGGGATCCGCGAAGCCTCCTCAGGGGGTCCGCGACTGCTTAGAAAATCAAATAATATTAACAGATTAGGTCCCAAGCTTTCAGTAATGACTCAGCGCAGGGGTCTCCGAATTTCCAATAATGATTCAGTGGGGGTCTCTGGGTTCCAGTAATGATAAAGTGGGGGTCCACAGAAGTCAAAACATTGGGAACCACTGGATTAGAGCAAATGCCTAGCTCTAGTGCAAGTCAGGGGACTGTTGAATGAACTGCAGACTAGGGTCCTCAGGAGGGTGGTGAATTTATCAAATGCTTTTATGTTAGAGTGGGACCCCTGGGTTATGAACCTTCCCGTAATCTAGATGGTGAAAGTAACAATAAGGTATTGGACTGTTACGGCCAAGGGCGACCACGACTAAACCCTCGCTATTTTAAGAAAGAAGCTGGAGTAAATTATTTTTAGCATCTCTTTTCACAGTTGTGGAACTGAGGTGAAGAATTTGATATCTGTTTTGACATCACCCTTGAACGGAAATTTGTGCCAGTCAGCCAAAAGTTTTTCTGTGTTAGGATGTTGTTTTTTTAATAACTTTTCAGGCTACTAGTTCTAGTCAGTTTCAAATCAGGGCACACCGGATCTTAGTAAGGTACTTGTCTGGGAAGAGAGAACAAAAATCACCTCTCTACAGACAATAAGGTACTGACGGGCCTTTACAGCATGGCCGGGAGAGGTGGATCGCCAGCCTGCTAGGTTACTGGAGGCTATTTCCTCTACTCTTCTGGAGGAAGACTGATTAGTATAATATCCTTGCCTGCCTCCAGAATTTCAATGTCTTCTGTGCATTTTTTTTTCTTTTTCAGAAACAACCCCCTTCAAAGCAGGGTTTTTATTTCTGAACCATCTCAAAAACTCAAACTCAAAGCGATGAATATTGTAGGTGGAAAAAAGTAATCTTGCTAACTCCTCAAAGCCTAAAGTAAAGCATGCTGCATTATAATTCCTGGGACTGGAGCAAACAACATGCACTAAGGTCAAGGGAGTATCTGGCTGTAAGATGGAGATACACAATGAACAGAAGCAAACCATTTGGAGGCACCTCATATCCTCTGCTAATTTCTTAAAGCACATGTACAATCCAGACTTACTTGCATCAATTTTCTATGCAACCAGCAGAAATGCCTTAGCCTGACATGAGGGCAAACAATACGCATGAACCATGACATTTTCATTAGTGGGAGTTGTACTATTTCTATGACTATGGCACAACTCTCATTCTTTAATAAATGCCTGTACCTTTGTGACCAAAGATTATGTACTAGAATAAGGATTCATATCTGAGGTGCCAGCAATGAGATCAGAGAACTCAATTAAAGTGATGTGTAAAGAAAAGACTGTTGACACCCTGGGGCATTATAAGGGTGTAAGTTGAGTGGTACATTTGGTCTGTCACGGCTATAGAGAAAAACAAAAAAATGATGAAGTATTTAAATTCAATTTCTGGCTCTTTGTGCAACTGAGAGCTTGAGAGTGCTCCAAAGTGGAAAGTCAGTGCAAACGTGTAGCTCTTGCCCATCCTGTAATGGAACGTAATCAACCCCAGACATGTTTTAGCCTTCTTGGGCGTCATCAGTGAAGTGCAGCTTGTGTTCTTTAGCACAGTGAGCTGTAGGTGGTATGGGATCTCTGTTACACGTAGTGCAAGTTGTAGAGAAAATTGGAGAGTGATGTGTGATGAGCTAAAAATAATCTTAGCCAGTGTAGAAAAATGTGGACTGTTTCAAGAATACTAAATGCAGGAACAACAGTCTCCATGAACAAAAGAGGTGTAAAACATAAACGTAGATTTCTTAAAGGAAAGATTATCAACCCTATTAGGCAACACTTTTTGTGACTTTAAGGAAACAAATGTTATAGAAATCAATTGGTTTGCACACATTAGATATACCACAGAAGACGTAGAAGTGATGGATACAAAGACTGAAGTAACTGAAGGTACCAGAAGCCTGAAGAATGAAATGTTGGCAAGCAGAGCATTCTATGAGGATACTCCCCTAATGACTTGAGAAACACCTTGATCCCTTAATACATGAGCAAAGGTAAGGTTGTATGCCATCTAGTAGTATCTATAGACTAATCTATATGAAAACAAGTGTTAAACATGTAACTAAATGTTGGCAACATGTTTAGGGTACATAATCCCAAACATGGTAGAGGATGAGCAAATGGGATTTATCAAAGACGATTCACACACGATAATACTAAATTGTTGTCTGAAATTGTTAGGCAAGAGAACCCCAGAAACAGAAACAGTGAGGTGGGCTGCCTTTTGATTGAAAATGCCTTTTACAGCGTTGATTTGAATTATTTATTCATCAAAGGAGGAGAGAGGACACTTCCTGGCATACCAGCACACTGTTAGCCCAGATGCACTGTGGTAAATGCAATGCATGATAACCCTCCCTTCAGTTAAAAATCTTTAATATTCACTGTTTTGGTGAAGCCAGTGCTGTGTGCTTCCTGCTCCTTTTGTGATTGGAATTATTTATTTTTTAGTCACATAAAAATAGATTTCATTGACAGATATTTCCAGAAAGTGTCATAATGTGAGGAATAAAAAACTTAAGTTTGTATCAATGGAAAATCGTCAAACATTTTTCCAGTTCAAAGAGGTTCCAAAATGGATTGTTTGGCATCACCTTTACTTTTTGATAAAGACTTGGAACTGTTGGCTGTTGCTTTCCATGATTGTGAAAGATTTTAGAAGCTGTCATATGGGGTGAACAGACCAAGACCTTATTGTACACAGACAATAGGCTCTTAGTCATGGACAAATCATATGTACCTATTCCGGCTATCATAGATATAGGTAATCAATTCCCAATTGTGTCATCATAAGCTGTGAATAGGAGCCAACCTGTTGCTCATGTTTGGGTGTCAAAACCTGTAGGGGCAAGACGGAAATGGTGTGACTTTGGCCCTAATTACGAGTTTGACAGATGGGAAAGCCCGACCGTCAAACCCCTCAGTGGCGACAACCTCGCCGGGCATACTAGGTGTTTCCAGCTAGACCGACGGGAGGAAACCTTGGTTTCCACCGTTCGGCCTAACGAGAAACAGGCGGCAGCATTGTCTCCAGCTCGAAATCGAGCCGGCAGCAATGCTGTCGCCTGCAGGGTGCACCAGCACCCTCACAATGTTCACTGTGTGCACAACAGACAGTGAACATTGTGATGGTGCTGGGCAGGGGGACCTCTGCACTACCCAGGCAAAATGCATGGGCAGTGCAGGGGCTCCCCTGTGTGGCCCCCTGCACCTGTTTTATACCAGCCTTTTCATGGCGGTGAAACACCATGAAAAGGCTGGTGGAGAACGAGGTCGTAATCTGCTGCCCTGGAAGATTACAATCTCCACCCGCCGTCAACCTGTTGGGATCACCGATCCCAGTGGACACGGCTGACTAATGGCGATCTGACCGCCAGGGTCTTAATGTGGCGGTGTGACCACCACGGCAGCGGTGGTCCTGCCAGTCTGAAGACCACCAGCATCATAATGAGGCCTTCTAATGTAGAAATGAATAGTTGACAGGCTTTGAATTTTGACTTATAAGATAAAGCTAATTGGTAAAAATGTTGATGTCACCCAGAAGGCTAAAGGTTTATCACCTACGTTTTTCTTTAGTCTGAAATATGCGGAATCTTTTGTGGACCTTCGTAAAAGCTCTGTTTTGTGTAGAGACTGCAAATACCTGGGAGAAAATGGGGAGGGTTCACTTACCCAACATTGTTTCATTCTACAATGAACAAGAAGAGTGGTTGATAGAGTGCATACGAGTAGCTGATATGAGTGGAGGCAGACAGAATAGTTTTAGGAGATGTTTCAACTAAAGTTTTTGCTTTTAGGGAAATTAATTGTGAGTTAAACGCCAGTGTTCAGAGGTTGTTGGATTTTAAAAAGCATATGCAGTAAACTAATAGGGGAGGAGATATTATTTTGATGGGAAGAAACAGGTCTCCCATTTGGGTAAATGAAGAAATGTAAGTAGGTCATAGATAAGTGGCTTGGAGGAACTGGACCACTCAAGGAATAGTTTGAGTACACAACCAAGTTAAAAATCTACACTTAATATAATTTAGAAACCTGAATAGGACATATGGTCTAGTGATTCAAGATTTATGGAATTATATGGCTTTACAGCCAGTACTTGAAGAGGTTTTGAGATCCAGATGGGTGAATTCAGATGGAAGGTTTAATGGCAAGCGTGGATAAGAGATAGATTACGAAGAATTTAACAAATGCTCAGTTTCATACCTTTGAACTTTCTTACTATAATGCTGTATGAAAATCATTTTTCAAAAATGTTTGAACATCTGGGGGGGCGGCACTGAAAGATGATGTGGAAGTGATGGGAAAAAAGGCCTTACAGGATGTCCGAAGAGAGTTGTGGATATGCACTGTAGGTAGCCCTGGCAAAAATGTTCTTTCAGATTGGTTTGGATGCAGCTAAAAATGAAAACTTTAAATTCTTCGAATAATATGTATGTTGGAAATATCAGATGGGATGAGGAATTCTAAGCAGATGTTTGTATTTTCTGAGACATTTGGGGCTTTTGGACCATTGTTTTAAAGTAAATTAGCCTATTAACAGGTTATTTTTTTCTGAAAATAGAACTGTAAGAATAAGCCAAAATCGAAAATTGGGTCATTGAACTCACAATCATAACCACTAAAGAAGGAGTCACTTTCTTGTGGAGAAATAAAGCTCATGACTGTCAAGAGGGTTGGGGGGAATTATACATTTAGGTGGAAACTTCACTTTCTCTTTGCATTGGCTTTGCATTTATAAGCATTAGGTATTCCTTTGGATTAGACTATACACTAGTTTAATTATATACAAAATATTTTTAAAAATACAAATTAAAATAGTAACTACTCTGAACAACATTACAGTCCTCAATAATTTTATCAGTGTTTTTTTCTTCTACTGTTATCAATAAACCCCTTTTACTTGAGCACTGTATAAAATGACATTGTTACTTTACTTCCTTATTTAAGAATAGTTTGCACTCTTGTCTTCCACCAGGTTGGTGGCTGTATTCCACTGTTTCTCATCAGCAATGTCTGTTTTTCATTGAGAAGATGGAGGTAAAATAATGGTGCAAGGATTATGGTTGGGTGAAGTTATATAACTCACAAGGGAAACTTTGCCTAAACTAATGTGCCCGGCCTGCCCGGCGGGGTGGTACAGCTGTAGGGGACTGAGCAGGCTCTAGTTGACAACAGTGTGGGTGGTGGTGGGTGGGGGCAGAGCTCTGGCATGGGGACCTTGTGTGAAAGTGAGATGTTGGGAGAGGACTTAAAACTTTGCAGTGGAGACTAATACTAGAGGATGTGACATGGACTCCATCTGCTGTCGTGAGAAGCCTGAGCTTGCAGTGGGAATGGGTTTGGGCTACAGCGCAGTACATCTAGTGCCATCCTTTCTTTAAAAACCACAACAGCTTGGCACTTGGTGAAGCTTGCAAAACATTTATTAGAACATTGGAATGTTGGTAGCTCCATTGGAGACAATGGAGTGCTGCGGGCTTTTACTGGCCGGTAAAAGCCCGCAGCGCCAACATTCCAATGTTCGCTTTGTTCACAGCAACAGCTGTGAACAAAGCCTCACGGAGCCCGAGGGGATTTAAATCCCCTCGGGCTCCGTGAACATTTTTTTTTTTAATAGAACATTCTGCCCTGTGTGGCAGAATGTTCTAATAGCCTTAGAACCCGCCGTAGCGGGCTCTACCGGCTATTAAAGTCCCTCTCCCATGTTAAATGCCCTCGCCTTCGGCTCGGGCATTTAACGCAGGGAGCGGGCCTTTAATAGCCGGTAGAGCCCGCTACGGCGGGTTCTAAGGCTATAATAAAATATGCAATATTGCGCAATCCTAGCGAAGATCCAGCGGCGAGGAGCAATAACTACAAGGAGGAAGTTTGTCTCTGCATCTCACTATTTATCAGTTTGTGCAACGTATTCGATCTTGCACTCTCTAGAGCAGCCATCTCAATCCACACAATTCTTGCAATAAGACAGTATCTCTTTTATCCTGCTCATGTTTAATAAAGTGCTCCTTGGGTTCAGTATTGTGTTCGTTCTGCGTTCACCAAGTAGCGTTGCAGTATACACCACCTCTCCATTCCTTATGATACACAGCCATTCAGCACGGATGTGTCACAAACATTAAAGAAGTGGATGCCACACAAAGAGGCACTTCAAGATTTACCAGAAAGACTTCATACTCTCAAATTCAGACTAAAGCTGGAGCTTATCAAGTGGTAATTCACTAGTTATAGTTCTCCAGGTCATCTTGCACTTTGCCCATCCCTGCTGGATGGTGACTGAGCTTGCTGGTGCAGAGAGCATGTAAGTTATCTGGAAAGTATGGTCTAGGTAGGCTCCCTACTGCAGTGTGGTATTATTCCCTTAACTCTGCCTGCAACAAGGAGAATTTAGAAGCCCTACCCTGAAAAGTACTCATGGTGGGGTTGTGTCAAAGTATTCATGGAAGAACCATTGGGAGGTGCTATCCACAGCCAAGATGGCTGATTGCTGCCAGGAGTTAGTTGACTGAATGGAAATAAAAGGGCTTTACACAATTTTAAATGTATATTGTGATAAATAGTTAGGTAAGGTGGCTTCAGGCAGGTATGGCGAGGGTCTGTCAGATTTCATCAGACATTTTACACACAGACGCACACACACCCTCTCCCTCAGTCTGATTGGAAAGACATAAAAAATGTTGGTTATTTCACACAATAATGTGCTTTCTGTCACTTAGTACCCCAACCAAATTGCATTCTTCACCATTTCTGCTGCCACTTAAGCCCCTCTTGTGCGTCATGTTTGGAGTATAATGTATATCAACACCATGGGCCTCATTAGGACCCTGGCAGTCTTAAGACAGCCGGGGCCACGGTGGTGGTCAGACAACCACCAATGTGGCGCTCCGACAGCCACATTCTGACCATGGTGGTTGCACCACGTAGGACCGCCAACACCGCCAGTTCTCCTCCACTGGAAGGGCTGGCAGTGCTGGCAGTCTTAATCCGCTAGTGCAGTGCTGCAAGCAGCTCTGCCCTGGGGATTACAAGTCCCTTCTCCACCGCCAATTACATGGCGGTAGACCCACCATGTAAAGGTTGGCGCAGACGGGGTGCAGAGTGCCCAAGGGGGGCTCCTGCACTAGCTATGCACTTGGCATGGGCAGTGCATGGTCCCCCCGGCCAGCTTTTCGTGATTTTCACTGTCTGTAGAGCTTTGCAGACAGTGAAAATCGCAACGGTGCTGGTGCACCCTACGCACTACAGCATTGCAGCCAGCTCTATTATGAGCCAGCATTAATGTTGAAGGCCGTTTCCCGTTGGGCCAGCGGGAAACTCTTAATGTGGACCGGGGGAAGGGGACCGAACTGGCGGTAACCTGACCGTGGGAGTTTGGCGGACGGCCTTTTCCATCCGCCAAACTCGTAATGACCCCCTATGTTCTAGTAGGACAGTTGGGAAATCCAAAGCTCACACCCCTCCAGTCTTACTGACCAAGCTACACCCCTGGGTTTTAGCCTGATTATTGGACAAGGAAGCTTTGTAGTCATGTGAATTGACCATTTGGAATTTACCAATTTCCTTTCTGAGAAGTTCTTGTTTTGGAGTAGATTTTGAGAAGATGAGCTTCTGCTGACTTTGTCCTCTTTACTGGAAGATCATTGCAAGACTGTTAGTGATTGTACAATTTAAAACACGGAAAAGCAACTTGATGTGATGTTTGGGGAAGTGTCTGCATCTTCAGAGGGAAGCTCACTTTAAATAATTGGAGTGGGACACCTGCTCTGGGTAGATAATTTTTTTCAAAAATGTTCAATGTGTGGGCTCACAGTGAAATTTAAGAGGGGTTTGGAGTGAAGTCGGCAGCAGTTGGACTAGGACAGATGCTTGATCCTAGGAGCAGAGTCAGGAACATCAGAGCTTAAGATGCAGATGAGAATAAAGTGTGGCCTCTTTTGCTTCTGAGGTCATGCCCTTTTGGGATACACCTGAGGCTGAACGCACATTGATGAAGGATGAGGAAAACTCACCTCTCTGCTGAAAAATCCAGGGCGCATTCCAGCTCTTTGGTTTTTGATACTGATACTTGACAGCACATCCAAGCAATACAACTTGTAGCAGGAAGTTATTGGTTGCTGGTCTTCTCCTGTGGAAGTTTTATCTGCAGAGGATTACTTTAAATAACTCATTCACAAACTTATGTAATGTTTGATTGTTTATGATCAGTAGGTTGGCATGTTTTATGGCCAAGTCAACCTTCTTTTGTGCAACACTAAAGATTTTGTTTTAACTTATGCATCGGGAGCCTTAACATGGTTCAGCGCAACACTGAGGATTCTTTGTTTCAAAACTCAGGTAGAGTTGGTGTATTATCTCAGGGGTGTCTTCCAGTTTACAAACTGAGGATTAAGCATTGGGACCAGCAATAGACCATCATCCGCAATACCGAGGGGCCATGGCTGTCATGTCTGCAGCAGAAAGCACAAATGCTCAGACCCCAGCTTTCCCCCCAAGACAATATCTAGCAAAGGCAGAGAGGACCTCCTTGGCGTCTCAAAGAGCGTAAATCCATGCGAGCAATTAAACAAACACAAGAGATTTAAAAATATCACCCTTCCCAGAGAGAAGGGTTAAATTACTATGGAAACAGCCAATGCATTATTTACGTCGCCTAATGAATAAAACATTTAAGTTGCAGGCTAATAAATTTGCAAACACAAAACAAAGCCAGCTATGATTTGAATATACGCCTGTGATGAATATATCTTGAGTTATCGTTATGGCGCCCTGGGAGTCCTGGTTCATTTTTACACCTCCACGTCACGCGCGTGAAGGTATATCTTCCCCTTTAATAAATGATCTGATTTTTCAGCAAGGCAGTGGGAGGGGGAATCATGGGTTCCTAGGCCGCCTTGTTCACCAGAGTGTTTTTAATGGCTTCTAGGCACATTTCTGTCGGGATAATAATTCGTTTGTCTTCGGTGGTGGCGATATTGGAGTCTGGGACGTTAGCAATCCGTTTGCGGCGAAGAATTGCAGAACATATGCTGCGACAGTGGTAAACAGACCAGCTCTGAAATATGTGAGCCATATGGTTTAATGCGTATAATGGCTTTGTTTTGTGTACCTAATACCAGGCGTCGATTCCTTAAGTATACATACTGGTTGTCACGTAAAACTCACAACTGTCAGAAGAGTTCACACATTTAGGCGCTGTTTTTATGATAACTTTATGAGTGAAGAGCTTCTCTTGAGGGGGTGACGTGTTGTTTGTTTGTATATATATATATATATATATATATATATATATATATATATATATAATGTTGATGTTTATAGGAAATACTGCCTAGAATTGTACTGACGAATTGCACTCTCTGTGTGGGAATCTCACCTGGCACGGGAACAATAGGGTCTGCATATTGTTGAAAACACACAAAGAGGGATTTTGGGTGTTCATTACATTTAGGGAGCGTTGTATAGTTTCCGTTCGTATGCAGTTCTTTTTTAATGAAAGGACATATCCTAGCAGTGGATGTTGGCCCCGTGTAAAGTATTGCTTATTAATGCACATCTAATTACCTTCTTTGCACCGAGCTGTATTGATATCTTCAGTTTACTGGCACGATTCATTGTGCTCCTCGTGATTTTTTATTTCATTTCCTTTACCAAGAGTAATTGGAATCCCGCAGTAATGCACTTGAGTCTGCTTTCCATTACCAAAGCTTTGATTGCATAGCTGCGTTATTGTCGCGTGGCCGCGGCGTCTTCCGTCGGAGACTGCGCGGTCATGCGCAGGGGCTCGTGGAATGCTAATGGACTGGACTCAGAGCAGTGGTCTGTGGACGTCCACCATCCCTCTCATGCTTCCTCCCTGTTTACTCTCACCTACCACTAGAACATCAGTGTCCCTTCCAAAACCACATCCCCTCTTGCAAACTCACTTGCCCCCCCTCCCCCAGCCTCCACCTCACAACCTTCCTGCACTAGAGAGAAACCCAATGTTAGTGCCTTTGAAACATTCAGATGGGTACAAACAATTTTGAAGTCATCCATCAGCGAGGTCTTCTCATGACCCATTATGGGCTGGACGGAGTTTTGACAAAGTTCAAATAAAAGCGTGAGAAGGACCAACATTTGAGTATTGAGCGTGCAGAGCAGGGTTAAGTGAATGCACTCCTCCTCCTGCTCTGACAGCAGCATCTCTGCCTCCTAGGCTTCCGCCAGCAGCATTATCCATGGACCACTCTCCATCAGACCCCCATATCTCTTTCCTTGGCCTGGTCATGCCTTCACCTGGTCTCCATGTTTCTCCGTTAGCACCTCTTGCCCTTCCAAGCGCCACCAGTGTCTTACCAATGCCCACCCCAATCTTCCTGCTTCTTTATTTTACTCTTGCAGGTTCCTTTTCATCCCCGAATGTATCTCTTTGTCACTACTTCCCTAACCTTCTCTTTTTTCTCCCTTGTCTCTTGATTTGAGTCAAAGTGTGATGATGAAAAGTAAGTTCTGGTCCCCAAAAAATCACTTGCGGAGTCCGCCACCTGCATCCATCCCTGCAAAGTAAGCATGAGTTTCATCAAACTAGATGCAGGGCAGTGTTGAAAAAGAATTCAATTTACAACAGGCATTGATTGCCCAGGATCTCACTGCTCAATATTAAAATGGGATTATCAAACCCTGGTATGGACGTCTCCACGAAAAGGCTCAGGATATCACACACCCTATGGCCTCCGATGACTTTGAGGGTTGGTCTCTTGCCCTGCCTTTAGCCCCAGGTATCTTACTCAGTTGCTTAGGATTTAGGGGAAGGGCAAAGAGTGGGAACCATCAAACGTAAACAGAACTTTCAGAGTTCTGTTCACTTTCGTTTCTTGCTGCTGGGTTCTTGGCACAAGGACTGACAAGGCCACTGCCAGGGGTACCAGTAGACAGGCCAAGGTTAGCATCTCTTTCATGAACTCTAGTCGAACATCCAGGCCTATTCACCTCTGTTCTCATTAACCATCTTTCAAGCACATGCTGTAAAGAGCATTAAAGGGAACCCCACAAATGAACTGCATAGGCATGCACCACTGACAGAATTAGGTGTGCCTCACATCTAAATGCAATGTGCAGCCGCTGACAGAGCACCTTCTCTGCCAGTACCTGCGGTTTGAGTAGCTATGCTTGCTGACCAGCATCATTTTGTTTGGTATTAGCATGAGTAACTGGATTCTAAATCCAATAACTCACTGCCATGATGTAGCATCAGTGGGTAGGTTGTGCTGGGTTGTTACAATGCAATGCCATGTTGTGTGTTTTTGTAATTGCTGTGCATTAATGGGTTGTTATAGTGTTTTGTTGTATTGTTCTGTGTTCATTTCGCATTGTGTTCCACTGCTGTTGACTGTCATAATGTTGTTTTTATTAAGTTTTGCTCTGTTGTTTTGCAGTTTTATGGCTTAGTTGCTTAAATGTGATTTGCTGTGCTCGGTTATAAACGTTATGGACTTGTTTTGTGTTTCCTTGTCTTAATGTGTTTTAGTTATATTCAGCCATCATTGTTTTATGTCGTTTAAACATATACCTCTGGCAAAGGTGGCAGTACAATCCTACACACACAACAATAGGCATAAATGCTGTATCATTTATCACAAAGGTTTAAGGTACTTTTAGGACGACTCACAAAAAAGAAAGCAGTAAATGTGGACTTGGAGACTTACATGTACACCAGAGTGTAGATTTACTACTTTCTGGCATTTAAGAATTGCACATGGAATCCCTACGTTTCTACAGATAAACCAGCACTTCCAAAGCTCAATTTGTGGGAGACGGTCCAAGTATCTGTGGTCTGCTCTCTTGGATTGTGTTCTGCTTTTATTAAAGCCATATATTATTTTGACTATTTTCAAGAAATCTTTTTTCCTGCCCTGCTGTCTTGAGTTTCAAGGCTTCTCCATCTTCTGTTAGTGTAAGGAATGATGAAGTGAGCCCCAGCCCAGTTTTCAGTGCTCCATAAATACAAGTTATTATTGCAAAAAAAGCCTGCCTGTGTTTTAGCTGTTTCAACCATGGTACATCCACATGTCCTTAATACCTAACAGCTACCTCTGATAATAGCGACCCACTCTTCCTAAATTATCGCTCGACCGGGCAGTAATCATGATGATGTATGGCAGATATCACAGAATGTAATTTGGAATTAATTAACACTCTGGTGAATACTGTGATGGGGTCAATACCGTAGGCTGGTAACAGATGTATCCAATTAAGCACACACATATGGTCTTTCATGTGAATAGTGACTATGGGGTCATTGCAAGTCTAGTGGTCCAAGGATCACCAGACTTGCAGTGATGGTCGGACCCCGGCACTCCAGGCGGTTCGACTGCCGCATTAGGACACTGGAGGTCGGACTGCCAGTGGTTCCCGATGGGCTGAAGTTGGTCAGGGTTGTGCCCAACCACAGTGGCGCGGAACTCAGCAACCCCGTGCTGATGACAATTCTACTTACCTCCAGTCATTGCATGCTGGGGACACCGCCATGGAAAGGCTGACAGTAAGCCAGTGCTGGGGGGCCAGATGCGGGCAGTGTACATTCTGAGGGTGTTGGGGTGCTTCGATATTGGCCTCTGGTCCCTTAAGGGAGCAGAGGCCAATTCTGTAGCACTGTTCCCGCCGGTCAGCCCGTTGGGAACGTCATAGTACAATGTTCCCGCCAGTCAGCCCAGCGTGGCTTTGGTGGTCCTGTGGTGGGATCACCAAAGTCGTAATGAGGCTCTAAGTTAGTGAGCCTTCACAGACATCTCATATTTCCCCATCCAGCCTATAAAGTGTCTTTTTTTAACTCCAGCCAAGGGTTGATGTAAATCTATTTCTAGAGTGGGAAGGTAAATAGATCACACCACATATGGTGTAGGTGTAGGTGTTGGAGAAAAAGTTTCTACTTAGGGAAAAATATTTACCGTCAGAGAAAATATATATTTTAAAAATATGCATTTGCTCATTGCCTGAGCAGAATTCACTATCATGGACATCTCCATACACAGGCTGATTTGGAACACATGATTGTGCAAGAAAACCGCATGGTAGTCTGTGAGAGGCAGCTTTCTACATGGATTCCATGTGAAATTCTTACATTCCAGAAAGTAGTAAATCTAAACTCCGATGTACATGTAAGTCTCAAAGTTTTATTTATTACTTTCTTTTTTGTGAATCGGTCTATATGTACTCTAAAAATGTGTGGTATATAATATAGCATTTATACCTATTGTGTGTGTTTTTGCTACAGTTTTAGATAAGAATATGTTTCAAATTATTTATCTAACTGGAACCTTTTGGTTCTGTTACTTTTTTGGGGTGGGGGTTGTCTTGGGGGTATTGTTTTAATATAGATGTATTTGATTTTTTAATTATCAATGTTAAAGTTATATCTATATTTTAAATTAAAGATGGTTGGGGTAATTTAGTCATTATAAAGAGTAAATTACAATATTGGGATTTATTAATTTTATAAATTGTTTTCATGCTTTTTTTTACAAAAGAGTTGTCAGTTTTTGGGAAGGATTGGAAGAGCAGTGTTTGTTTTGAATGATTAATATACTAATAAATGAAACTTAAAGTGTATATTAAATCTGATCCCCCTAACATATCTACTTTTGCCAATGTTTATCTGTTTGGAATTAGAATAGTAAATCAGGCTCCCTCAAATATATATGCGTTTCCTCAGTAATTGTGGCTTTGGAGTGGGAAGGGTAAATCTGACTCCTTCACCATACAGGCACTTTTTCTAGTGTTTCTTATTGGATGTAGAATAGTAAATATGGCCCCACAATATATGTCATTTCTATAATGCTTTTGTGATTGGAGTTAAAATGGTAAATCTGACTGAAAACATATGTGCACTTTCACCAATGTTTGTGGGTTGGATTTAAAATAGTAAATGTTACTTCTCCCAGTGTATGTATTTTCTCCTATCAGCATGGGATTGGAGTTGCAATGTTAACTCTGCCGCTACTAGAATTAGAGAGCTAGAGAATTAGTTAGAGTTAGAATGTTGATACAATTAGAATTTGAATATTAATTCAGACTCCCACAGCATTAAGATGTTCCCCAATATGTGTGGGATTGGAGTTTGGATATTAAATTCAACATCCTCAATGTTTTGGGAATTATAGTTAGAATATTACACCCCACCACACAATATATATGCGACTTTCCCAAGTATTTGGGGGAAATGGAGTTAGATTAGTAAATGCAATCCCCACAATATATGCATTTACCCAGTGTATGCTGGATTGCAATTACAAGAACTTTTTCACTGTTTGGGGATTAGAGTTAGAATAGTAACCCCGACCCCAACAGCCTTCCAATGTATGTTCTTTCCCCAATGTTTGTAGGAGTTACAGTATTTACAACAGTGTATTTGGCCTCCTTTAATTGTTAATTTTACTCTGTGTTTTTGGGAGTGGAGTTAGAATGGAGAGGAGTTAGAATTACAAATATGAGTTACGAAATTATATTTTTTAATGTTTATGGTATTGAACTTAGATTAGTATATCAGCAACTTGCAAAACTGTTTTGTTTAAATTCTAGAATTTAGGTTAGTACATTAAAATGATATGTTTTCACTTCAATAGTTTTTTGAGATTTTTTACACTTCACACTTATTTTTAAAATGTTTACTACATTTTAAATGTTTTTGAAACCTTGCAGTTCAAACTAAGATATTTATTATAAAAGGGCATGTTTCTATTGTTATTACTTTGAGTAAAAACAATCTTTAGAAGTTAATATTAATTTCATTACAATGCAGTAACATAGGTAATGATAATTTAAATAGAAATTATATTGCAATTAAATCCAGGAATATTTTGTTAGGTAAATTGAAATGCAATACATACATTTATTTGTTAAAGTTTATGTATTCATTTTGAGAATTAATTTGTTTGCCTGAAAGAGTTATATTATATTTAATAATGAAATAAAAATGAAATTACTTAATTAAATTAATATTTTCTTAAGTGAAACTCATTTTTTTAAATGTACATTTTTCCATATTTATGTGAATTACAGATTTGATGTTGATATTATGGTTTTATCTCTTTAGTTTTGGAATGTCATATTTATGTTTTATTGTAGACAATGTTTGAGAGTTAATATATCCTGTTCCTGGCTCTCTCTTAAGTCACCTTGTGGTATCTTACCAGCAGCCCTGGTGTGTTTTCATACATTTGATTTCATCACTTGTCTGCTTTTGCCTTTCTTGATTCCAGCAAAGCTTCTGTTTAAGTGCTCCTGGTGCCTTCTCTTCTGAGTCCTCTTGTCTTGGAGCTGCTTGCTGATGTGAGAATTGTGGCACTAGAATAAGTCTTCTTTCAATGTTTCTCAGTTTATAGTGCAGTCATTAAAAAAAGTAGTGTTACAACTGATTGCCCTATGCTAGAAGAAGTGTTTGATCTTCATCTCTGGCTGACCAGTGATTCAAGCCTTGTGATCAGCATAGAAAGTCTTATTATTACTGGTTTTCATCCTCATGAAAAGTTTATTTTGCACTGCTGCCTTCTTGAGTATTCAGAATAGTGGACTCAATATAGGCATTAGTTGTATGGTTGCTAAAACAATGTGTTCAGATGTGTTCATTGTCTTCTGTACTCTTTTTGATGGTGAGTGTGGCTTCCAGGGAGAGATCAGTATCTTCTACCAGAATACACCGGTTGGCTCCTAGGCTCATAAATGGACTCAAATAAGGGACAGTGAATCTGAATAGTAAATATAGAGTAGAATCCACAAGCTGAATGTCCTCCAACATAGGGATAATATTCTGGAGGAATTTATTCAACAAGTGTATTATACTTTGTATTTAAAGTTGCCTCAAAAAATTGAGAAGATTCACTTCCATTCAAACTGTAAATGAGAACCATGGTATATTTTCAGTACATTTAAAAACCTCCTTAGAAAAGGGGTGGAGAAGTGGAGGAGTGAATCTGGAAAGTCACTGGCCTAAAAACCGTATGTTTTTTAAATACTATTACATCTTTGTAAATCATGAAGTTGGTGAAGCTTAAAACATAACTTTTCAGCTAAAAGCATAGCATTCATACTCCTCTCCTTTGCACACTGCTGAAAGTTCCAGGGGATGTAGAAAAGAGATTAAGTGAGGCTAAGCAAGTGGTTGTTGTGCTTGCTCCCCCCTTCACTCCTGTGACAGTGGAAAAACACACTTCCCTGCAACCTGATGTCTGGTCCATGTTGTTCAGGACATTTGGCTGCAGGTAATGCATCTGGGTTCCCAAAGTGAAACTGTGCTGATCTCAAGTGCGGTCTGGTAACTTCGTACCACATCCCATAGTTTAATGTTCCCTGATTTTGAGGGACTTTTTGGTATAATTAAACATTTGTCACTCAGTAGTCTTTGGCGGGTTCTCTTTACAACAAGGTTTGCATAATTTTCCCCATGTTTCCCTTGCAGTGTTTTTAAAATTATCTAGATATTTGCCCAATCTGTAGGGCTGAGTTTTCCAGCCAATTCATTCCAATTTCCACTTTTCAGTTTTGAGTCCAGAATCAGTGTACTATACACGGGAGTGGCACAGCGGAAATAACACCGGACTGTTTGTGCCTAAATTGGTGCCTTGTTTACTCTTCTACCCAGGCCACAACTCCTTTGTAGATACATTATCATTATGATTCTTTTTGTGTTAAATGTTTCATCATATTTTTTTTAATAACCAAAGAAACATTATGTTACACTTTATACTGTAAATTTGGTGTAGAATAAGTTATCTACTGCTCAGTTACACACACACACTAAATTGGGATTGAAAAGTATGGACTTTGAGAACACAGACTCTATATGATTGTTGAGAGTTTGCTGTAAAGGACTGTGTTGTTCTTGCATTTGTTGATACACTTGTTGATCACAATTTATCACTTGAGTGTATCATCTCTACAGATAGCACCATGCATGTTTATTTTACACCTATATTCACTGCACCCCTATGTATCTTGCAATTGTTTTTCATAAACTCCTTTGATTCAATTTTATGCACCATTTATGTTTTTTGCATCTAAATTATTAGTACTAGGGACTAGTGTGTTCTTCGCTATAGTACGTAGCTCTATTATCACCATTCCTCAGTGACGACCTTCCATTGTTTTGTAGGGACACCCTATATAGCCCTTTCTCTCACTAGTGTTCAACAGTTACAGAGGCCCTGATCTATAGTGTTAGGTAATAGAAAACCTCCACAAAGTACTACATCCAGAGACAAAAAACTGGCTACTGAATTACCTCCACCATACTAATGCTATGGTGGAGCAAATTCTGGTGATCGATTTCCCTCCACATTTAGAACTTCCTCCACAAATTAAAGGATTGCCTGTTACCACTCATCCCTAGGTCTTGTCCTTGTTAATGTTTATTATGTACCCCCCTTGCCCAGAATTATACAGTATTAACCACATTTCCTGAGTGTTAGGTAATAAAACAACCCAATAAAAGAAGATAACATGGGGATTCCATTTTCTATGGACAGGATCACTTCTGGATTTTTTGATCCATTTTATTTTAAATATATATTCCAATTAACATGATTTTTTTTTTTTTAGGTTTTATTTTCACTTCAAACTATCAATATAGTTAAGGAAAGTCAATACTTTTTCCATGAAGTATCGTTGCTTCACCGGGGCATAATTTCATATCTGCTTCACTAGATCATTTGTGTAGATCACTGATTTGCATATGGCTGGGTCCAAGCTGGAATGGCATGGCAAGCAAAAACCTGATGGATTAAACCCAGATCTGTGATTAGGGTTAAACATTTGATAGGTTCTCTATTCCGTCAATCATCTGATGTTCTTGCATTTGTCATTTTAAGTGGGAAGGGTATGCCCAGACATGGGTTGTGTGTTTGCTATGCCACCAGTTTCAAGCTTACTATATTGATGCTTAATGTGCAAGGTTTAAACTCCCCTGAAAGAGGAAGGCACTGCTAAAAACGGCACCATTAGGAGACCAGCCGACATTGGTCCATTGCAGGAGACCAAACTCCTCACAATAGATGTCTGAGGTTACAGTCCCATTTTTACCCCTGCTTGTTCCACTCAATCGCGTTCAGGAAGTGACAGGGAGGGGTGATCTGGTTGAAAGGAAATTCATAATTTACAGGGGTGGTCACATACAGTGATAGAGAGGGCAGGTCAGTAGAGATACAGGGGTCCATTCATGGGCAAACTTACACAATTATCTCCGCCTACAGACCCAATGACCTTTCTTTACTCAACGTCTGTCAATGGGTGGCCAATTTGACCTCTGGTAATGTGCTGGGTTGGGGCACTACTATGGTACTGGACAGGTCTAGTACATCATAGAACCATTCTCAGCCTCCACAGACCTTGAATACAGACCTGTAAGACCTAAACTTTGTGGATGTATGGTGGTCTCTTAACTTCTAAGAGAGGGAAAACAGTTTTACTCACATGTCCATAAATCTAATTCCCGTATCGACTTTTTGTTGCTGCTTTCTCCCTTGATGTCAAGGTTCCCAAATCCTCAATTGGGACACAGGTATTAACAGATGATGAGCTGGTCTTCGTCTCTATATTGATTTTACACCCTCACTGATATTCACACCACATCCCTTGAAAATGAATGAAGTGGTGTTCCGTGGCATGCAATTGCAGGCTAAGTTCAAAGAGAACATCACTGAAGTTATGCCATGGGGCTTAGTGTAGGATGCAATGAAGGCCGTTATGAGAAGAGAGGTGATAGCTTAAACTTACCGTGAAAATGTAGGATCCAGTAATTAAAAACTGCTATCTCCCATCTGGAGCAATAACACAAATGCACTGCTTCCAGATGCAATGTAGGGAACAATACCAGACTGCCAATAAATGCTATTGAAAAGGCTTCTCGCAATCAAGCTCAGTTGCTCCTTCACTCTCTTGATGCAGAGAAGGCATTTGATAAAGCTAACTGGATATTCCTTAATAAAACTCTCACAAAAGATTCTGCTGCCCAATTGTGTCAATCCTTCATCCAGACTGAAAATTAGAGCTACTCTGTTGGGGCCGATACCTACTTTGAGGGGCACTAGAGAGGACTGGCTCCTGTCTCTGTCTCTCTTCGCTTTAAGCATGGATCCTCTGGTTCAAAAAATCCAGACCAACCCCAAAATTCAGGTTTACCAAAAGGAAACACACAGTTGAAGGTTGGACTGTTTACTGATGACAATGTTTGTTTCATTACTGACCCCTCAAACGTCTTAGTAGCATTGAAGGAATCGCTCCTGGCATTTCAGAGGATGTCAGATTTTAAAATGAACTATCAGAAATTGGAAGATATGGGAGTAGGTCGATCCATAGACTAAATTCAGGAATTTGTGCTGGGGAATGATTTTAACTGGGCCCTAGTGCTTTATGATACATGAGAGTGACTCTCCCAGCTGACACCTCATGTATACACAACTGTAAAAGTCCACCATTGCCAGATGTGCTTTACAAAGATTTCTAAAGATGGAGTGACTGGACATTTCCTGGATAGAGTGGATATATTGTGTGGAGATAAACTTCATGCCAAGAGTTTTATAAGTGGCAAGAGTTCTGCCTCTTAAATTTCCCTTGGGAACAGTTAGAGAGATCTAAAATGGAATTTGAACTTTTATATGGGATTACAAAACACTATGGGTCTCCATAACTTTATTGTATCAAACCCCACCTAATGGTGGATTGGGAGTGCCTGAAACAAGTACATACATTGCTGCAGCCCGGTTGGTCCTGCATTTTCATGGGTAGCACAAAAAGACAAACTCTGGGTGATGACGGAGCAACGGGTATGTAGAACCCCCCCACCTCATCTTTTATTGCTCCCTTTCCCCAGGTGTATGGTCGACGGGGTCAATTTTTCAGTCAACTAGCATCACATTGCTACACTTGAAGAAGGCCATCAAGGCAGAATCAACACACCTCTTACACCAATATTAGGAATTTAGAAATTTTACTGAGAATGTTGAACAATGGCATTGACTGGAGGCAGACATGGACCACCCTCACACTTTACTCATGGGTGGAACCCTTAAATCAAGGGACCATTGTGTAGGTGATTTTTGGTTTGGCAGAACTGATTTTTTTTATCTACTTTACTTAGTCTGCCAGCCGGCTGTGAGGCTAAGATCGAATACTTGTTCACAAAGGGTGAGGCTACAAAAATCCATATCACACATATATAGTGCACTGGAAGTTTCTCCCCAACTGCAGGATGTACAATATGGGTCTAATTATGAGTTTGACGGACGGGATAACCCATCTGCCAAACTCCCAACAGGGTGGCTGCAGCCTTAGTGGCGACCACTGTGCCGGACCGATGTTTCTGCCCATCAGCCTAGCAGGATACAGGCTGCAGAATTGTTTCCATTTGAGAAAGATCCGGAACAACGCATCTGGAACCACGCCTGCATTGTTCATGCAAGCGGAACAGCGCCTGCCTGAACAACGCAGGCCTTTTTCTCTCCTTTAACCACACATGTGCCAAACAAAACACATGCGTGGTTAAGGCAGAGAAAAAGAAAGATCCATCGGGAGAGGACATGGTCAGGTAAGTGGGGTTGGGGCAAGGTTGGGGTACTTTTTAGGGGTAGAGGTGGGGTTGGAGGGTGAAGGGGTTGGGGTGTTTCAGCTATTTTTATTTTTTTTAAGGGCCGGGGCTGGGGGTCGGGTTTATTTTGTTTTTAGAGGTGGGGGTGGGGGAGTTCGGGGTAATTTTCTACTTGGGGGTTGGGGGGTCGGGTTTTTAGGGGTAGGGGGTTAAGGTAATTTTCTATTCAGGGCAGGGGTGGGGTGGTCGCTGTAGTTTTAGGGGTTGGGGTGGGGAGTTGGGGTATTTTTAGTTTTTGGTGGTGGGGATCAGGGTAGTTTAGGTTTAGGGCAGGGTTAGGGGGTCGGGGTATTTTTAGTTTTTGGGGTGGGGGTCGGGGTAGTTAAGGTTAAGGGGCAGGGGTGGGGGGTCTGGGTATTTTTATTTTTTAGGGGCTGGGTGGGGGGTCCGGGTAGTTTAGGTTTTAGGGTGGTGGAGGGTCGCAGTAGTTTTAGGGGTGGGTGGGGGTAGTTTTAAGTGTGGGGTCAGAGTAGTTTAGGTTTTAGGGTGGTGGAGGGTCGCAGTAGTTTTAGGGGTGGGGTGGGGGTTGGGATATTTTTAGTTTTTGGGGGTGGGGAATAGGGTAGTTTAGGTCTAGGGGCGGGGTGGGGGGTTGGGGTATTTTTCGTTTTTGAGGGTGGGGTAGTTTAGGTTTAGGGGCGGGGTGGGGGGTCGGGTAGTTTAGATTTTAGGGGGTGGAGGGTCGCGGTAGTTTTAGGGGTGGGGTGGAGGGGTCGGGGTAGTTTTAGGGGCAGGGGTCAGGGTAGTTTAGGGGGTGGGGGTTGCAGTAGTTTTAGGGGTGGGGGGTCGGGTATTTTTTGTTTTTAGGGGCGGGGTGGGGGTGTTGGGGTAGTTTAGTTTTTAGGGGTGTGGGGTCACAGTCGTTTTAGTAGTGGGGTCGGGGTATTTTTAGTTTTTGGTGGTGGGGGTCGGGGTAGTTTAGGTTTAGGGCAGGGTTGGGGGGTCGGGGTGTTTTTAGTTTTTGGGGTGGGGGTCAGGGTAGTTAAGGTTTAGGAGCAGGAGTGGGGGGTCTGGGTATTTTAATTTTTTAGGGGCGGGGTAGGGGGTCGGGGTAGTTTAGGTTTTAGGGTGGTGGAGGGTCGCAGTAGTTTTAGGGGTGGGGTGGGGGTAGTTTTAGGGGTGGGGTCAGAGTAGTTTAGGTTTTAGGGGTGGGGGTCGCAGTAGTTTTACGGGTGGGGGAGGGAGGGTCGGGATATTTTTTGTTTTTGGGGGTGGGGGTCAGGGTAGTTTAGGTTTAGGGGCGGGTGGGGGGTTGGGGTATTTTTCGTTTTTGAGGGTGGGGTAGTTTAGGTTTAGGGGTGGGGTGGGGGGTTGGGGTAGTTTAGATTTTAGAGGGGTGGAGTGTTGCGGTAGTTTTAGGGGTGTCTTGGCTGTCCTGCTTCAGTAGGGATAGAAACTACTCTAAGTCAGTAAACCTTGGGAATAATTTCCAGTCTAAGAAGTCTGGAGTATATAAGCTGTAAATTTACATGAACTACGGCACCAGTAAATACTGGAAAAAAAATATGACACCTTTCAGGCATTGTAGTCGTCCACCATTAATGCTAAGATCCATCTTGGTTTCAAGACTAGAGTATGGGCAAGTTTCTACATTAGTCTCCTCCGGTGTTCTTCAATGAAACTGCAACAAATTGTGTATTTAGCCACCAGACTGGTCTTGGTATTAAAGGCTATGAGCGTGTGAACAATCCCTTCATACTCATCCACCAGCTTTCTGGGATGCTCAATGTTGAATAGAACTGTTTTATATAATTTTATGTATTTATTTAGTTGGTTGATATATAGTAATGTCATGACTCTCAGGCATGGGTGCAGAGTGAGTGTTTCATAGTGGGGGGAAACACAAGCCTGGTGGATTGAATAATGACATGATAGGGTGACAGAGCACATGCAAATATTGATGAACATGAATAATTGAGTTGCAGTTGGATTTATATAGGCCAGCATGTGTGGAAGAAAAGATCTTGATAGGTTGGGTCACTAGGTGTTGAGGTATTAGGCATTTTGAGGTGCTTCTTCAGTTTAGTCATGAGCAAAGCAGAAGAGAGTGGAAAATATATATTGGTAGTATTGAGTTTCAGATTTTTGGTCTATTTTCTGAGAAAATATGTTTCATGGTGAAAATTTTCTTCAATTGTGAATTTATTTTGCAGATAAAGTATTAAAATATTCCCACCAGAGTCTTCAGATCCTTATGCCAAGCACTTGTCAGTCCTTTTTGAGACATGTTGGTTGACAACTGGTCCCTTCTGTCCAATCAGTTTAATAAACTTTCATGAGCCATTCCATGAAGAAAAGAGTGAATGTTGGTTTCACCACATACTGATTTCCACTTTGTTTTGGTGCAGAATTACCTAATGAATGATGCTGGTGCTTTCAGTGCTCACCTGGCCTTGTGGCTGCATGACTACATGAAATGGATCATAACAAACATGGTTTGGCTGGAACAGACGCATGACGATTCCCAGTTTAGGAGCCATGCGTGGATGCACCTCACAAGAGATGCTCTGGCCTCCCCTGCTGCAACATCTGCAGACCTTGCATGCCTGACACCAGCAGTCAAGAAGAACAGACAGGTAATGTGCAAGTACGGCACTGAGAGGGAGCAGGAGCATCACTTTGGGGACCAATGATTGCAATATCTCCTGAGAAAGAGTCAACTGGGCATAAAGAATCCCCAACAAGTGCTTCCAACAAATTATTTTTAAAGGGCTAAAGACTTCTTTGCATGGAACTAACACTTGATCCTTGTGGTAGAGGAACAGCCTAGGTTGTCTTTAAAGCCACCCCAATTATTAATTAAGATATTGGTGCACCAATCAAAGCACCATCTGGTGTTTATGTACAGTATTGTGTTGTGTGTTAGAAATAAAATACATTTTGTTTTGCTTGTAAATGCACTAGTTGAATAATTATTTATTGCTTGGTATTTTATATTCTACTGAGTTCTAAGTCTCTAACTCCAAACCCACCGCCCTGAGTAAATCTTGGATTGCTTGAGTTTATCTGAATGCCAAGTGCTAAATGGGTTTTCCAAGTGCCCAGTTTTTGGCTCAATAAAAGCAGCAGGACCCCAGTGGCTCTAATGTATACAGTTTGAACCAGGATGTCCACACTGCCTTGGGACTCTTAAAAATATTCCCATATATAACTTGGCTTTAATATGACCATGTAGCTCTTTTGTCAGCTTTCCATGTGGTTCTCGGTTTTCCACCTTTGATCTGCAGGATATGGTTTGTGTATTGTGCCCTAGTGTCTATGTCTCATTTGTGGAGCATCAGGTTTATCGTTTTGGCATTGAAGATGTGTAGTTGTAGGGCTTTCTTGAATGCGTATGCATTTCCTAGGTCGGTAGACATGCCTACAGCCTGGCAGATGGATATATACTGATTGTTATGTTGCTGGGTAAGTGCCATATCTGTGATTCATAATCGGTACACATACGGTGCCCAGTCTCTTGTTCTGCATGTTTCTGACCTCTAA
The DNA here is from genome assembly GCF_031143425.1 of Pleurodeles waltl. Lineage (NCBI taxonomy): Eukaryota > Metazoa > Chordata > Amphibia > Caudata > Salamandridae > Pleurodeles > Pleurodeles waltl. The sequence continues at coordinate 1,690,520,181 of NC_090445.1, forward strand.
TTTTAGTATGATTTTTCCTGTCCTTTGTGTTTCTGATGTACGGTTATGGTGTACTGTTTCATGTGTTTCATATTTTTCATATTTATGATTGTGGTGTTCTCTCTTATTTCTATGTGTTTTTAATGTGGGGCTGTGTTGTTCTGTCATATGTTTTATGATTCAGATATATGGTTGTAGTGTTCTTTCATGTGTTCTACAAGTTTATAATGTATGATTTTTGTGTCGTGTTATATATGGTTCTGATTTATGGTTGTGGTGTTCTGTTTTGTATTCTGTAGGTTTTTGATGTACAGTTTGGTGTTGTGTCTCATGTTGTATGTGTTTTTGCTATATGGTTATGGTGGTCTATCCGGTGTCTGTGTGTTTTTAAAGTGTGGTTCTGTTGTGTTTCATGTGTTTTTTTGTTTCTGATGTACAGTTGTGGCGGTTTGTCTCATTTATTGTATGTCTTTTATGTATGGTTGTTGTATTCCTTTTCCAGTTCTATGTGTTTCTGATTTATGGTTGTGGTCCTCTGTTTCATGTGTTTTATCTGTTTTCAGAAATGTGGTTGTGGTGTTCTCTCTTATGTGTTCAGCGTGTTTCTGATGTAAGTTTGCTGTGTTCTGTCTCATATATTCTATGTATTTCCAATGTATGCTCTCCGTGTGGTTGTAGTGTTGTGTTCAGTGTGTTGTTTGTGTTCCTGAAGTATAGCAGCTGTGCTCTGTCTCCTGTGTTTTATTTGATTTTATGTATGGCTGTGGTGTCCTGTTTCCCGTTGTATGTGTTTCTGTTGTATTACGGTAGAGTTCTGTCTGGTTTTTTATATGTTTCTGATTTGTGTGTGTTCGAGTGATGGTTTGTGCACTGTGTTCTTGGTTCTTTGGACTTAGATGTTTCCATAGTGGTTACTGAGGTTGAAGTGTTCATTGAATGTGTTAAGTTGAAATTGAATGGGTGTGTTTGGGACGTTCTTATATAGAACCCAGTTGTTTGCTTCTGCTCGGGAGCTTTCCACAGTTCCACTTATCTTTATAGACCTACTCGGCACCTCCTTGAACTGTCTTCAGCACTGATCTGTAACCACAGTAATAGACACAGAAGAAAGATTAAGATGCGCGCGTGCTAATGGAGTCGGCTGCAGCTAGACTTTCACCGCTACATTTGCTGGATGAGAGCGCGCGCGCAGTATGTCACATTTCCTGCTTAACCTCAATGGATTTTTTTCCTTTAATAAATAAAAGAACGCGGCCCACTTGTCTGATTTCACAAATCTGTATGTATACATATCTTATGTTCGAACAGCCATAAATAAAGGCGGCGGGATCATGCGCGCGCGTTGAGATGCCATCAGAAAGGGAGCCCGGGCAATAAAGGTTTATTTTCCGCAGTCCGGCTCTGAGTGATTCATGTAGTTACAGAGGAGAGCTCAGAAGAGACGGCGGGCCGGGAATGAAGCGATCCTGGCTGCAATATCACCCCATCACGGGAGAGCGGCCAGGAGCTATAAATAACAGGCCCCGCGCGCGCGCTCCTCGGAGCGGCGGGAGAGCAGAGCATCCCTGCCGCAGGACCTACTGATAGTTTATTGGGAATATTTCTAACCCCCCCCCCCCCCCCCCTACTCCCCAATGAAAGGCGAGCTGTGAGAGGTGGGGGTCCAATGGCTGTAAATGGGATGCTTGAGCGACCCTTTTGCGCATGAACACTTTCACCCTAAAACCCTTGACCTCTCCTCCTCAAAAACATGATTTAGTGGGAAGTCTTAAATTTCTTAGGAAGCCGAGGTCTCACCCAAATACCCAGCCAAATCTGAAAATCAGATTTAAGCCACCCATGTGTTGCCACAACAGAGTATCACTGCTGCCATCCTTTTCCCACATTACACTCTGTCACCAGATCTTCTGGCTAAACTCCACAACCAGGCCTTTAAATGCGCCGGGTCCTGCCGGTGCTCAGCACCGGCTGTTCTAAAAAAATAGGTGCCGAGACGGGGACCTATCGGGCTCTCCATTTTTGCCCTCACCCTCAGGGTGAAAAAAAAACCTTAACTCTGCGTCAGTATCACCCTTCACTGCCTTTGATATAACTTCAAAGAGACTCGTTATAGTTCCTTCAATGCCTAATTTCGGAACAAGCATTTTCAAAGTTATATACAAAAAAGACACTGTCTTATGCAACTAACCACCATTGACAAAGCCAATAGCCCTGGCTTGTTGTAGGTGAAATGTTACTTGTATTATATATCTGGATGCAAGGTACAGAAAGAAGCAGTAAAATACCATTCTGGCGGCACGCTATGCTAAGCACAGATTTTTAAACAACAATTGACAAAGCCAATAGCCCTGGCTTGTTGTAGGTGTATTGTTACTTGTTGCATTATACATCTGGATGCAAGATACAGAAAGAAGCAGTAAAATACCATCCTAGTAGCACACTATGCTAAGCACAGATTTTTAGCCTATCGTGTTTTTAAGTCCCACCCTTAATTATACAGGCCACACCCATTCGAGGGACCCCTAGTTTTTTCATCCCACTTAAAGCCCTGCCCACAACCACAGTGTTTCCAGCTGATGTATGTGAACTAAAGAAAAAGCGAAACAGAGAATCCACATTAAAGGATACTAAGAGATGGAAAATCAGTTTTAAGGAAAAACAAAACACCCAATGGTTTTTAATAGCTATGCATTTATCTATCTAAATAAAGTAGATTATCGTTCTGGGTTAAAAAAATAAAGTATTAAAGTGATATAATGGAATAATTAAGCAATATTGTACATAGAAATTAGAAAGTACAGTAAATCTGCAACCAAATTTACATTACCAACGGGAAACAGTAGTGCAGGCTCATAGCTAATCCCAGTTAGGAAGTACATTTTCAAAACTTAAAATAAACCTCTTTTTAATATATATATATATATATATCAAGGCCAGGCCCTGTCTGTCCCTATACCCCAGTGGCCTCTCTGGGTTGGGGGTAGGGTGTAGGCCCTGTATCCAATATCCTCTCTGCCCGGCAGTGCGTAGTGGGAGTTTGGTAGCCACGGCAGAGTGACTGCAGAGTCTGCCTCCTGCGCACAAAAAGGCCATGCACAGCAATGGTTGGGTGGCTATGATAGGATTAGGTAGCGAACGTGGCTGCACATCAGGCCCTGCGGCCAACTTCTGTTGCACGCAGTTGAAGGCCGTTCACAGGGTGGTTTCGGGCAAAATGAAAAGCAAGAGAGGTGCTCAACTCACAGAAAAATATTTAATAGGACTGATGCAGATGCAATAATAACCAGATCTCAGAAAATTGAACCAATAAATGAAAATATATACTGAGGGATCTGACCAATTCAAAGTGAGTTCTGACTCTACCGACAGTTTTCTTATTAGGTAAGGTTTGGAATGGAGACAAATGGACTCTCAGATAGATGCTGCGAAGATCTAATATTGAAGAATTTTATCCTATTCTTACAAATTTAAAGTATACAGGACTTCTGGTTAGTGAGGCAGCTTGAGACTCAGGATTTGATCTCTCAGTCAATTCTCCTGTGCTCTTTTGATTCTTTTACAATACATTCACTCTTCTGGAAGGCATTCGATGGTGTCTCTAGTCCAAGGATATCTCTATTTAAAATAACTGTACCTTGTTCATTCATGTTATGAATTTAAGGTCCAGATATTTTTTAGGCAGGTTATTTTGGCTTGGAGATGGCCAACAGTTTTCTTTTGCTACCGTTGTTTTTAATCTTCTTCTATCCTTTTGGAGTTGACTCAAATTTAAATGAATGCTACACAAAAAGTCAGTTTCCCTGTCTTAGTGAATGACTAACTGCTCTGAGACACACACTTGTGTCCGCACTCACCCGTCCTCCCTGCCCTTACCTATTAGCTCTACCCCTGCTGAGACCTACATGCTCTTGTCTCTTCTCAAAAAGGGTGGGAAATTATTTCAAAAAGTGACCTCCCGATGTATTCCATGTCTCTGTCTCGCCATCACACAATGAACGCCTAATATGTAGCCTTTTGGTTCACCTCCTTCTAGGTGAAGCATGAGGGAACACGTCATAAGATCAATTGCAAACATATCTTTGATGAATACAAAGGCCCTCATTGCAAGTGAGGCGAAATAGGTGAGGTATTTACAACACCTGGTAAGTACCACAACCTCAGGGTGAGGTATTTACAGTGTAATAAACACCTCCTATTCCAAGTTTTCAACAGGAAAATGAGGCATAACATGCAGAACTGGTATTTAGCACACCAAATTCTGCATGTTTTGCCTTTTTACAAGACGTTTCCCTGATAAGTTTTAGCTGGTGTGACTTCCTGGAACTTATGGGGGAAACTGCAAGCATATGGAAATGTTGCCCATCTCTTAATTCTGTTTCCAGTGTAGCCAGTGTTTTGGAGTCAATGATTTTGCATAAAATGTGCCTGAAGTCTCTGGTTTTACGTAGACCGTATTGCAGCAAGTAGGAACCATAAAAGAGGTACTAGGTCATCTTCCTCTTACACATCACCACTGGTAGAAGATCATCACCACCTAGTTAGGTATTCCAAGATCACCACCATCACCGCTGTTCCTGGAGGCGTTAGGATGTACACACCACTCCTACATAACACTTTAAAAGTTGGCCAAACTCATGAATTTGTATTCATGTCAGGTGCACCTGAAGGTGACGTGGCAGGCATTAAGATGGATGAGCTGCCCATTCGTTATTCTCCTTCACCAGTACCAGTATCAGTACTCTATGTGGTACCAACTAGTGTGCAAAGGTTTCAGATTTCATCTCATCATATCCAGAACAGGAGTGCAGATGGCTCCCTTGAGGCAGGGTCACCGAAATGTCATAATTGTATGTCCATAGCATTTTCCACATAACTTGTATATTTATCACTTTTGGCACACGTTTCAGCATCTGCTGAATATTTGGAAGAAAGTATATTTTATCATAATTCAGGAAAGTTAACATTACACCAGGAATTCTCTTCTCAGATCAGGTGTGTTTTCCAGAGGACTCTGAGAGATTAGAACTATCCAAAACATTTTTCTTAATTTTTTTTAGGTTCCGATGTCTGCAGTCGTAAAGCACCTTCTAACGAGACAGCTTTGTATGCTTTATACAATCATTTTTGCCATGGGGTCACAATGTACAGTGTTAACAAAATGGTGATGTTATCCTTTAATGCAAGGCAAATGTAAGCCTTGTAAAGGCCAGCAGCCTCACGGCTCCGAGCCTTGCAAAGTTTATTCAAAAGGGAGAGAGCTATAGACAGGTTGGACCTTCGCTTGTTTTTTTTTTTCTTTTAAAATTGAGGCCTACCTGGGGCATGCGGGGGCAAGTGTGCCACTTGGCAGCTTTTCACCCTATCCCTTGTTGGAAGACCCAGAACTCCCACATAGAACTGGAGGTTTGAGATGCCGCTGCATAAAACCAGTCCATCCTCCCAGAGGAACCCGCACCAGCACACGTGAGCCCTTCCATTCCACGCCTGCACACTCCCAACACCAACCAACTCTATCTCCTGGTGCAGCTTCAATTCTTTAGTCTATTACATGTTTTTGAGTTCACACCTGCATCTTTCAATGCATCTGTTAGAGATAAACCTGAGTTCAACCTACTTTACCAAAGGTGGGGGCAGGTGTGCTTCAGAGAGGTCTAGGACATGCCGCGGCTTTCGAGAACCTGGTTTGGGTGTACGAGGCCAGATGATGTGCAGTGAGGGGAGGGTCACTGGATTTTAGTAAGAAGGGAAAGAAAAGTGAATCCTTCATGAATAGACTTCCACTGCATGGCAACTTGTTCCAGTGTTTTCAGTAACTTTTGATCCGTTTCAGCTAGACCCATTTTTTAAAATTAAAATCTGCAGATTACGTAGCAGATGAAGGATAAGGTGGGAAATGTGACAAATCCATAATTATGTGGAAAATGTTGTAGCTGCAAAATGGCATAATTCCAGTGGCCCTGACTAAAGGCCTGAGTTAGGGTTGGGTGGACAGGTTGCCTCGTCTCCACGTGAGGGATATCCTGTGTGCACCTGTGATAAGACGGGCAGGGCATCTGCCATGTAAGGCATAAGGCTCTAGTCGCTCTCCTACAATTCTACCATGTCACCACTACTAGTTCACTCTATTACTTCATGCAAATCTCTTTTTGCTTCAAATATTTCATTAAAATCACTGTTTGAAATGCCTCTAATTCTTCATTTATTTTGAGTGTTTCCGAGTGGCCTCATAATTTTTCACCCTTTGTGACGATTCTCTCATTATATGTCATACTCTTCGATGGGTATCATTTAATTAGCCACTCAGCCTGAAAATTGTATAACTTTTTTTTTTTTTTTTGATTGCACAAATATCTATTAAAAATGTAGGGTGCGCTCTCCTGGGAGCACCAGAGCTTTATTTGTCTTTTGATGCCTCCTGTCAAACACGCTCTACACAAAAGGTGCAATGTTGCTGTACGAAAATGCCTGTACAGGATTTGAGAAGTTTTCTTTCCATTAAATACATTCTGTTCAAAGAAATCAGGTCCACTGGGAATGCGCTGTGCTTGAGTCCATTAACGGTGTTTTCTCCCAATAAATTGTCTCCAAAGGGACTTGCAATCCTCTTAGGGCTTCAGTCAGTGGAACAAACAACCTTTCTCGTGGTTTTCTAAAAGAAAAACAAAGTTTGAGAGCAGAGATTTTGGAAATAACGAAAATGTGTTTTTCCTCAATGCAGCTCTGAGTGATTTAAAGTTCTTTTTAACTTTATGTATTACCTGTCACACCTTACTTCTCCCGAATTCAGCAGCACACTCACTTTCTGACTACTGCAACTTTCTTCTGCCGGAAGATTCCAAACACCAGTATAAACCAGAAACCTACAACAAGGCTCGAGGATCATCTTCACTGGAAGACAGCACACCATAGAACCCCCTACTAAGAGAACTATGGGCGTTAAACACTATAGAAGTATGGAACAAGGGGTGACTGTATTGGATGCAGGTGTACCTGCATTTGATGGCAGACATTTTCTTTTTTTCCCATATTTGTTGCATTGATTTTCAAGTGAACATTGATACAATACAATAGTAACAATCCCCTCCCTTCCGTCCCCCATCCCCCTTCATAGAGCGAGTGGACAGTCACATGCGCATTTCCATTATTTGTATCAAGCCAGAGCTCAGCGTTCATCCTATGACAATCCTTCTACATGTGTCACCTTCTGATACTGCTGCACCCAGGATGTGCCCTCTCTCCTGTTACTCTCACATCCTTATTGGGCTACTCTTCTCAAGCACCTTGTGTATTTTCTGTATTCAATCATTCGTACTCTTGCTGTATCCGGATTTCCATCCTATCACACTCCAGTCTACCGCCCCAATTGTTCCCACCATATATCAACTGATGACGCACTCTGCATTCTGCTTTTATCCACCGTGTAAATTCACATAGCCGTTGCTTCCAGGTGGGAGACCGTTTGGTCATCCAACGTTGACCTATGCATTTTGTAGCAACAGCTAAGCCTAATTCCAGCACCTTTTCTGCATGCTCTGTATGCTTGGTTTGTGGCAACACGCCCAGGAAACACATCTGTATCGTGGGATGGACCTGTATGTCAGTTATACTTGCCAGTGTTCGAGTCACCATTCTCAAGAAGTCTCCCACATTCAGTCATGTCCACCACCTGTGTAAATAGGTTCCTGTAGCTGATTTGTTTGCATTCAAGTGGAATCCTGAGTAGGACACCACTGTTTCTATAGTGCCATATATTGCGGGCCGTGTATCCTCCGAATTTCTTATGGTTAGCAATATGTCATCCGCATAAAGTGATATGACCTCCTGCCTATCTCCCACCAGGACCCCAATGTTTTTGTGTTTGGAACGTATAACCCGGGACAGTGGTTCAGTCACCATTATGAAGATCAGTGACGAGAGGGGACATCTTTGCCAGGTCCCTCTCTCTATCGACCATCCCCCGGATACTCTGAGACCCACCTTCACTCTGGCCTTACTGTTGGTGTATAGCAGCAACACCCATTTTAAGTAGTTGGATCCCAACCCATATCTGCACAATGTGTGTTTCACGAATGCCCAATTTACCATGTCAAATGCTTTATGCGCATCCAGGCTGGCCAATGCTCAATTCTCCATTCCCTTTTTTACTTGTTCCATAATCAGGAAGGCCTATCTAATGTTGGTGGTGCGTCTGCCCATGAATCCTCATTGATCTCTGTGTATAACCCAGTCAGTGACCTTGGACAGTCGGTGCACTAATATTTTTCCCAATATTGTTACGTCCATATTAATCATTGATAGAGGATGGTATGATTTGCATTCTGATGGATCTTTACTGGGCTTGGGTAACAGTATAATGATAGCCTTTCATAGTGATCCAGGTAGCGTATCTTTCTCAAATGCTTTGCTATAAATTGGTAGTAGTGGTCCCTATAGTAAATCCATATATGCCTGGTAAAATCCTGCACTTAAACCGTCCATACCCATTGCCTTACCCATGTTTGTGTGGTTGATTGCCCATTTCATGTCTCACTCCTCAATCGGGGCATTTAATGCCTCCATGATGGGAATGTGTGCCTCATCTAATATAGTTGCAATTCCTGCCTCATCCTCCCTGTCTACTTACGCTTACAGCTGATCATAAAATTCTGCAAATCAGTGCACAATGTCTTCCTGTGTGGTCAGGGATGCTCCATGTGCATCTTTAATAGAAACCACCACATTTCCGCTTTGTTCCCCGTTAACTAACCATGCCAAGAATCTGCCCGGCTTGTCACCCTGTTTGAATATCTTTTCAGTGTATGTCTCATAATAATGTTTCCCTAATGTATCTTGGGCTCCATCTAGCTCACCTTGCAATCTGTGCCGCCTCTCCCATAGTTCTGTTGTGTGTGGGGCTTGTCTGTCTGTATCTGTGATTTGTCACTCAAGTATTGTAACTTTGTGACCCTATGCTCTGAGTACCCCATATGTTGTCCCCATTCACCTTCCTCTTATGGTAACTTTAAACACCTTCCACAATGTTCTTGCTGATTCTGCTGTTCCTGTATTCATTGTGAAGAATTCCTGTATCGCCTCCTGTATTTCTTCCTGGTATGCCTGATCTAATAATGCGCAGGGCTGCAGTCTCCATTGGGGTATAGGTACCACGTATATTTGGTCTGCTATTTCCATTGCTAAATGTGCATGATCAGATAGCGTGTGATATAAATAGTGTGTTTTCCCAATATTGTTCCAGTTGCTCAGGGTGTGCTAATGCATTATCTATTCTAGAGAATGTACCATGAAGTGATGAATAAAAGGAGCACCCCTGCTGGTCCCCATGTTGCGTCCTCCATATTTCTATCAGATTAAGAGTGTTCATGCCTTCTAGCAAGGCCCTCGAGGACCAACCAAGCCATTTAAGATTATGTCTAGTGCTGTCCAGTTGTCTATCTAATATACACTTGCAGTCGCCCATCCAAAGTATGTCTTAATGTGCAGATGGCATGAGAATGTGCGTTACTATCTTAAAGAAATCAAGTGTGTCTATATTTGGAGCATATGTATTCAGAAGAAACATGGATCTGTCCCTGATTTCACCCACAATGCCCACATATTGGCCATCTGCTGATTTCAGTTCACATGCTACCCTAAGTGGGATACTTTCATCTACCCACAGCAACACCTCCCTTGCTGAGGACATGAAACTGGAACACCAGAACCTACTCCCCCATTTGGCACAGAGCTTCTTGTGTCCCTCTGGTCATTGATTCGTCTCTTGTAGCATCAGTATTTTTGCTTGCTGTTTATGGGCATAGAACCATATTCTTTGTCTCTTCATTGGGTTTTGTGTCCCCTTTACATTCCACAACAGTACAGTCACAACCATGTATGCAATATTAAGCTCTCCTGTGCATCTCCATGTAGTTGTGCTGTTCTGGCTCTGTTGTACATGTGTCCTGGGTCCCTCCCACTGGTTTCCTGATGTCCCTGTCCCATATTCAGATAACAATTAAAGCAAACCCCTTTTTCCCTGTAGGCCTATGCAAAGACATGCTAGTGACAGCAGTACCTATTCCATTCCCTTTTCTCTTAGCTTGCATTTTGCTTCCGTAAACATTCTCTGTCTTCGTTGAGTAGCTATGCCATAGCCTGTGTAAAAAGAGATTCTGTTGCCATCGTATTCAACTGTGCCTTTTTTTCGTGCCTCTGCGAAGATGTTCATCTTATCTTTGTAACGCAGCATCTGCATTATCAACATTCTCGGTGGAGCACCGGACTTGAGTTTACCTCCCGGTGTTCTATTAACACTGTCCATCTGGAGCTCTCCTTTCTTTCTTAGTTCCGGGAGGATTTCGACTAACCACGATTCCAGAAAATGTCCCACCGGTTGTGTCTCGGTTCCCTTGGGTAATCACAGGATTCAAACATTATTTTATCTTGATCTGTCTTCTAAATCTGTCATTTTGGCCTCCTGCACTCTTAACCGCTACTCCTGATCAGTTAGTTGCACACCATGTGTATCTACCATCTCAGTCATATCATCAGTTCTTGTTCCGAGTTCTTTTACCTGGTCTCTCATTTGGTCCATGTCTTGGTGCATTAGTGCCACCATGATGGCCACCCCATCTATTTTTTCTGTGATTGCCCTAGTCTCTTCCAGGGTCAAGTTCTTGATTTCTAGGTTTGATGAAGGTGAGGGGTCTCCCGGGGCTGATTTCTCGTTGGGCGTAGCACTTTGTGACATTTTCTATTCCTTCCTCTTTGGTATGCCGGGATTTTTGAGGCTGCTCCTGTACCCCCTTTATATTTCAGTGGCGTCCACTCGAGCCACTGGGTGTTGATTAATTTGAGGTTTAGTTAAGTATTCCAGCCCCATTGTTTTCTGGGGTTCACCCTGCTGTGGCAGTGGTAGTCCCCGTTAATTATTTCAGGGGACGTTGGGTCTCCTCCCTTATTCTTAGTTCAGGACCACACACCCCAGAGCCATCATCTCAGGGTGGTGTCCTGGTCAATCTGCTCTCGGTCGTTGATTAGCTACATGTATTTGGGGACTATGGTCCTCCACTTTTCCCTTCGGTCATAGGTTTGTCTTATAATCCCCGATCGGTGCGCCCTCCAGTTACTGCCCCCTGGGGTCATCTGCGATTCTTCTGCTGTGATCTCCCCCGTGGTCCCAAATCTGGACTCTGTTTATTGCACTGCTCATCGCCCCTACATCTGCTGCTGTTATTTGGGACTGGGGGGGAGTCGCAGACCTTCCCCAGGGCTTCAGTGCCTTCCCATCTTGTCTAAATTCTCTGTTCCATTTTCCTATTGATTGTGCAGTGCCAGAGCTTGTTTTCCCAGCAATGCGCTCCAGTAGTTCAGGATCCCCCCTCCTATATTGCTCTTGTGTTGACTCACTGCTCATGGCCTGGCCGCTCTCCAGCCCGTTCCTTCATTCTTCCAACAATTGTGCCTCAATTCATTCCAATCGCAGACCACAGTTCACGCAGCATGGGCCTGCTCCTGCTGGTACCGTGCTCCCAATCCAGGAGCGCTGCCCACATTGATAGGAGCGGAGGGTCCTCTGTGGTCCCTATGCTTGTGGTCAGCCTTGTCCCGGTGTGGCTTCACCTCGGCCCTGGAGCAGCCCGGCCCAAGCCCGACCCAGCTTACACTGCGCTCAAGGCCTGGCGGTATCTTCAGCTCGGTGCTAGTTCACGTTTCTTCTTTTTTCCCCTGCTCTGTGGGAATGGAGGGGGGGGGTCATCTCCACTTAGCTTTGGAACCATGTATAAGCATTGAAGGGGCCGAGGGGGCCCCACCCTGTAATTTGTTGGAGCTGTCCAAGTTTGCTTGTGCTCAGGCAGCATATCAGCTCCTCTGATGGCAGCCATTTTTATGCACATATGTCCATTTCACCTGCCATTGACAACTACTAATGCAATATTGATAACATACTCATTGTGGAAACAGCCTATACCACCCACATTTGATATGGATTTTGCAGATCTAATTGTGGACAGTGTTTGTGAAGGGCTGTGGCACTTAGTGCAGCGCCACTTTCCTTGTGCCCCTTAGTGCCCCCCTAACACCACTATGTAGGCCCCGTATTTAAGATATGGCACTCCATGGCGGTAGTTAGGGAACTAGCGTCAAAAGTTTTGCCGCTAGTTTGGCACCTTGCAGGATTAGCATAAAAAATGTTGACCCTAATCCTGCAAAGCACCCAGAGGCTCATTGAAGAAATGTGAGCCTCTTTTTAATGGCTGCTCTGAGCAGGCGTTAAAAAATACAGATGAAAATGACGCAAGGAAATCTTTTAAATTTCTTTGCAGCATGTTTTCAGCCCCCCTAAAGGGGGTACACACCCTTGCATACATTATGCCTGCCACCACCTTGCATACAGTATACGTGACGCAGGCATAATGTGGCGCAAGGGTTTACAAAGTGGCGTAATGCATGCATTGCAGCACTTTGTAAATCTGGTGCATGGAAAAAGCCACTTTAGGACTGCCTTAGTGTAAAGAAATGACACTTTGGCGGCGCTAAGGTGGTGCTAGGGCCTCCTAAATATGCCCCTAAGTGTACTGAAGTGGCTGTTATGTTTCATACAACTGCTCAGCAGAGTTTTTTTCTTCAAGAACTATTTTCAAAAGCAGGAGTTAGTCTTTGAAATACAAACAGTTAATGGACCGACACCGTGAAAGTTTTCTATTGGAACATGGGGTCATTTTTAGATATCTGGTTGTGAAAGACCTCTTGTGGACTATATCAAAACTTACATGGACTTAGAGCCTATATGTTGCTTTCCTTTAGTTGCCTTTATTGTCATTTGGGTTTTCTTGCCTCTTATCCAATGGCATCTCTTCCTCTTTTTTGCGCAACACTCCCCTGGAACATAGGCTCTTCACCACCCTTTTGATTGGCTGACTTCTATTCTTCCACCGGCCACCTATTGGGGATTATTTATTTGTATTTTTATTTCTCTCACTAATGTGCTGCTTCCCCTCAACAAACACCCTGTGTATGTTCCTTGTTGCTCCCTCATCCTCAAGATCATCCATTGCTTTCCCCACCCTTTTTTTCTTTTACTTTTAAAAAATAAACTCTCCCTGAGCCTCAAGTACCTTTGTTGCACCCTTGCCCCCTTCTCTCACCTCTCTTTTATTCCCTCCCCACCTGCTCCTCTATTGCTCACCATGCTTCTAGTCCTTTGAGTTGTTTTTTTAGTTTTATGTTTATTGAAGGGCCCAGCAGCTTCCATTTGTTGCACGGTTCTGCTGCATGTCACTACGCATTTTCGTATACATTAAATCTAACTTTTTTATTTTCTGATCCAAATGGCATACACCATCCTGGACAGGTAAATAAAACAAAAAGGAAATGGTGTATGTTGCATTCCATAGGCACCCATGCATGCGCATGCGCATGCGTAATGATGCGGGTACATCATTGCATTTTTGTTTCTTTTTCTTCCCTGACAGCTTCGGTAATTCTGCTTTTCGACAACGGGCACTGGCTGGCAAAACCATAATGACAAAAAGCTGAGACCTATTGGCTTTGCCAATGCTTGATCTTGTTTGTATTCAGGCCAAACATACTTTTCCTGACAGTCTTGACCAGGTAAAAAGTGTGTCAGAACATCTGCCCAAACATGGTAGATGGTCAGTGGTACTTAGATGGATGGCCCATAGCCTTTGATTGGAGGAGTGGGCACCTCTGGCAGAAACATAATGGTCTTCCTGACCCTAAGCGGAGTGGGCATACCATCAGTTTGGTGGACGGGGTACTCTGCCACATGTTAAATGGAATAAACAGACTGCCAAAGTCCAAATAGCTTCCTAAGCCCCCTTAACAGGTGGAAGAGTGTTTCCCAGCATGCTGCAGTATGGTTACCTTTTTAAGAATGTCCTCTGCTCCTTACTTTTATTCATTCTGGATTCAGTTACTGATCTGCCACCATTTTTGCAACTTTAAAAAAAAAACTTTGTCAGCTTTCTATTCAGCGAAGCTGACAACCTCAGAAAATTTCGGTACTAGACACATTGTTAAAAAATTATTATATGTTTTGCTGGACTTTGCTAATCTAATTGAAACTTCAGATTATTACAAATTACCTTTATGGTCTGTGTTTCTCAGATTTATCTACAAAATGACAAAACCAGTTAGCTCATACTAATTCATAGTATTATTTGTCCTTTGCTTTAACTTCTGCTTTCTTGATGAAATATTCCAGTTTTCCTCAAAGCTGTTTTTCTTTGAACTTGCAAGAGTTTTTTAACCAGCAAATCTTAATTTTTCCAGGTAAAAATTTCCAAGAAGTAGTAATTAAGATGGAAGCTGAGCGAAGCAAAGTTTGCCAGCTTTGCACACACTGGTAATAACTGGTGAGTGGAACTTGTGTAATTTGCTGTAGGGTTTTTACGCAACATTATCGCAAAAAGATGACACAGAATTACGTGAGGAACGTAACCCAGCACTTAGTGCTTCTTTCCAAAATGGACCCCGGGATGCATTTTGTACTAAGAAAATGGCACTAAATGTAACCGAGCAAGAGCAGCAGCAGCATCCGCTGTGCTCCCTAAACCATTGATGCTCTGCTCCTGCAGTAGGATTCGTGTGCCAAATTCCTCATTTCTACGCGAACGGGTGTAATTGCATATTTTTTAGTAATGTCACATCAAAAGTGTAATGTACAATTAACAAAATTACTCTGATTATGCCAGATTAAGATTTCACCTAGGCCCAATCACTTCAAGTACTTTGTGCCACTGACACTCCCTGTGCAGCTGGGGCACAGCCTTAAACAGACCTTAGGGTTTGCATTATTCTTTAAAGCACAAGTTTTGTTTTAAGATTTGGATTTGCCTCTTACAATTTTTCAGAAGCACTCAATGTAGAATTTTGAAAATTATTATGCATCGTATGCACAAGTGGCCTTCTGATTACCTTTTGCCCTGAACCTCAGAAATATGCATTCCTTGATCAACACTGATGGTTAAAAGATATATAAGTTAATGAAAAGCAGGCAGACTGCTAGTTACATTGCATTGTTGAGTAAAAATTAAAAACTGTTCTCTTTACTCCAAAAATGTTCCTCTTACTAAAACAGGCTTCCAAAAGACAAGCTGATGTGCCATTTGTGTTTTTTCCAGCTACCTCGCTTGAGACAAATATTCTCCCATTTTTTAACATTTGCATAACGGGTAAGAGGCTTACATTGCTCAGGTGCAAAGTAAGAGAATCTTTCAAATCAACTGTGTGTATACTGACCAATCGGGTACCAGTTCCCAGGCAGTTGCTAAGGGCATCCTTTAGATCAGACCTTTGTATCATAACCACTCGGGTACCAAGCTAACAAAGTAAGGTGGACATGAAAGTATTCATTTAATTGGTTCTGGAAAAAGGCACTTTAAGAAACCAATTGGAAGCTTCTTTACCTGAGCTAATGGGTCTCCTAAGCAGGACCAGCGTTAAGGGGAAAGCAATGATGTATTTCTGTGTAATGGGATCTAGGCTACGTCTACAAGACTGAAGGAAGAGCAGAGCAAATTTACTTATTCCGGGGTAATGAAATTCATTGCATCTTGATCACCACAAGAGCAGTAATGCCCCTGGCGTGTCACTGATGAGCTTCACTTTTTACGGAGTATTAAAAATGCAGTCAGAGGTCCCCTCTTCACTGCCAGCACCCTCCCATTGGAAGCATGAAATGTATCTCTGGCTCTTGTGTATTTTGTTATTCCAATAGCAGCTCACGCTTGTCTTGATCAGCAGTCACTGGTCATCTGTTCTCCTATGGGTTTGGAGCTCAGATTGGCCATCCATGCATTGCATCCCACCCCCCAGCCCCCATGTAGAAGCATTTTAGTTTCTCAGTGATGCAAGACCATGCATCTTCCTCTCCATGTCTTCAGTCGCAGGCGAACAAATGAAGCAAAAATGACAGCTGGGGAGAAGCCGCGCAGCATCCAGCTATCACTGTACCTGCTCGTGTTCCTGACTCCGCGCCTGTTTCTTTCGTACCAGCCTTTGTCTGTATGATGATTTCAGCTTTGTGGTGCTATGTCTGCCAATCAACTCTGCATGTGAGCATCTCCCCAAACACATCCCGAATCCAACCTCTCCGACAGACGTGGCAGCTCGTCCCACCGGACGCCCCTCTGACGTATCCTTCTTATTTTACCTTTCAAGTTTGAGGCTTGCCTAACATCAAATGCTGAGATGTATCGTGATGCCACTGATGGAAGCTAGATACACTCAAAAAAGAGTTGGGTTCCTGTAGCATGTGGACCATTGCTCTTCCCTTATTATGCAAGCTAATAAGCTGGACTGGTGCAAACCTCATTGCAATATTTAGAGTAGACATATTTAGGTGGGAATTAGTAAGTGGTAAGAGTATGTCCAAAACAAGAGTGTTTAGGAGACAAGGGTGAGTGATTTACAACAACTAGGTGCAACTCAAATAGTGCGTTCAGTCGCAGCAACTAAACGAAGGATGCAACCTGAGATTAAGGTTGTGTGAAATGAATGCCATAGTATTGATTGGTACATCACAGCAACATGGGTTAGGTGGTAACCTAGAGAGGTTGTTGATAATTGTGAGCAGCATTAATTGAAAACGTAAGCAGAGCGACAAGAGGACTCAATTGGATATTTACAAAACTAGAGGTTACTGAAGCCCTGTTCAGATTTTGGGATGAGTGGAAGTAATGATGCATCAAGTGAATTGAGGAGAGAACATATCTGGTGTGTTGGACCTGTCAGCCTTAGGGTGGCCTTCCCCCAAACATTTTGTCTTACCTCCTCCATTTTTGCTGCATTTATTATTGTTGGCCTTAGGACTCTGTGCACTTTACCACTGCTAACCAGTGCTAAGTGCTTGTGTTCACTCCGCCAGTGCATGGTTACATTGGCTTATATCAAATTGGCATACCTAATTTATGTATACATCCCTTACTGAGTGATATATCCAGGGCCTGTAAAAAACATAAATGCTACCAGCGGGCCAGCAGCACTTATTGTGCCACCCACTAAAGTAGCACCTTAGAACATGCCTCAGGTCTGCCATTGTAGCCTGAATGTAGTTTTAAATTGCCATGTCGTCTTGGCATTTAAACCCCCTGCCAAGCCTTCAACTCCCCTTTTATGATATATAAGACACCCTGAAGGTAGGCCAAAGATCTCCCGTTGCTGAAGAGTGCTGTGTTATTAAAAAATTAAACATATACTTTAAAGTTTTGCTTTTACTGGTAGTAAAACACTCCCAAATGAATTTTCACTCCTGTGAGGCCTACCCTTCCCATAGGATAACATTGGGGATTCCTTATTATATTTAATAAGAAGTAAATTTCAATTGGGAGATAGTCGCAAGGTCACATTTGGTGTCTGGAATTGTGGTGAAGAGCCCTATTTAATGGTAAGGCCGTTTTTTTTTATCACAATTTTAAAAATGCCATTTTTAGAAAGTTGTCATTTTTCTGCCTTAAGGCCATTTGTGCCTGCAGCCAGCCTGAGTCACATGACAGGTTGTAACTGAGAGACTTTGTAAATTCGTGCCAGACAGACACACAATAGAGGGATTAGGTGTGCCTCAATGTGCTATGTATTGCTCCTATCTGGGTGTCTTTCCTGGCACTGTATGTTGTTATTTGCCTAAATAAATAGAGAATTATTGCAGGAGGAATGATGTTTCCACCTTCTACTGCCACCTTCTACATCAAAAGACAGTATTGAGACCTCTATTCTCCCATTCTTCAATGCATAATACAGTCTGTCATTCCCTTTGAAGAAGCAAGAGCCTATTTTTATACAACCACTGAGCAACTTCATAGACTTTTGACATCACAACTTGCCACTTGCACATTCCGGAAAGAGAACATGTTTAAAGTTATTGAAGCTGTGGAAAGTTTGGGTAGAAGTGTTCCCTCAAACGATGCCTCTTTCTGAAAGGACACAAAAACTTTTTGACTTCCTTATTATTGAATTTGAGGTCACTCTTTCAGCGTTCTCTGGTTGTTGATTGAAGTTTCTGCACTTCAGACTTCCATTTTGGTGTCAGTAGAATAAGTCTGTTTGTGTCTTAATAATTTTGCTGTCCAAACACCCAGCAGATCAGCAAAGAGTTGAGCACAATTTGGTTAGTGAATTGTAAATATAAATCACAAATGCTCAAAACATAAAAAAGAGCGCATGATTCATAAAAGCATTTGCACACCTAGGTTCCTCTGTGATGGTTGGTGGGGGGGAAACAAGCTGGCCGACTCCACAACTGAGCATCTCACTACCCCCTAGTGATTCAGCTTGACTTCTGTTCATCCATCCAAGGTCTCCTTGTAGGTGATGCTGGCCCTGCATTGACCCTCGGCCACTGCCACTGGCTCTGCAGCAGTGAAAATGGGACCAACATGCTGAGAAGCGCAATCAGAGGGCAAGGATGAAGGGCTCCGGTTCATCACTACTCAGGCAGGTGCCAGTGATCGTACTCTGCTGTAGTGTGGTGAAGTGGGTCTGGCTGATTCCCCTCAGACTCTCTATGACAGCTGAGCCTGCTGTGCTCACAGGCCATAAGGATGAAGAATACTTTCAGATGGCTTGAGACTGGCATGGGCAGTGCAGGGGCCCCCTAACAGGGCCCCAGAGAGATTTTCACTGTCTGCATTGCAGACAGTGAAAATCGCGACGGGTGCAACTGCACCCGTCGCACCCCTGCAACACCGCCGGCTCCATTCGGAGCCAGCTTCAATGTTGCAGGGCCGTTCCCGCTGGGCCGGCGGGCGCTCCTTTGGCGGGCGCCCGCCAACCCAGCGGGAAAGCCAGAATGGCCTCCGCGGTCTTTTGACCGCGGAGCGGCCAAGTGGCGTTTCCCGTTTGGCTGGCGGCAACCGCCACCAGCCAAACTCAGAATGACCCCCATAATGTCTTCTGTCACCCTGATGGACTGGCGGGACACCCACCAATTTCTAAATCAGCCACTTAGTCTTGTTTTTAGAGCCCTAAAATGTCCAGAAAGACAAGCCGTGTAGCTTTACCTGGGCAGGTCACACTGAAGCCTTATACCTTAGCCGTGAGGGTCCACTGAATTCTTCTTTCAAACACCAAAACTCCCAGATCATGACAACTGAATTTTCTTGCTTCCTGAGGTCACACCTTTAGAGGATACCATTTGTTAGTAATTCCCAGTCCACTGGAGGCTAAAAAATGTCTATGTCCTAACCATTTCTTCTATTTGGAACAGTTCCTCTTGGACTCTTCTAAGACTCCTGGGACCTTGGAGACAGCACAAAGGGGCCAGTACTAACTCCAGCAGACAATAACAGCAGGGTGCAGTCAGGGTCCAGTTGTAACTAGTCATCAAGTAGACCCTGACAAAGACCTCTTGTAGCTTTTGGTGTTGATGTTGCAACACAGGAGATCAGGTAATTGACCCTGAAAGCCCACTTCTCAGTCCTGGGTGGAAGTGGGAGCAGGTCCAGCCCTTCCGATCACAGGTCATAGACAGAAGTTTCTGTATTAGTCTATTCACTGGGAACTGGGCAGAAGATGCCACTTTCGAAGAAAGCACTAACTTGTGGAGGGGGTTGACTTCAGGACACATCATGATTCATGACCAATGGGTGAAAAGTTCCCAAGGTTAGATCTTCCCACTATTCAGAGGATAAATCAAGATCAAAGAATCTTTCTTCCACTAAAGGAAGCTTGTGACCCACCTAGGGGTGTGTCTAGGGAAATAAGCGCCCCCCTCCTCTGCAACCATACCAGCCTTCTTTGGTACCAGCTTCTTCTCCTATTTGGATGAAGCCTAAGAAGCTACAGTGTGCTTTAGAATCAAAAGGACCCTCTTTCCAGGTCCGAATCTACATTTAGCTATAAATTGGCAAACTTCACCCTCGTCCTCTTCAAATTAATTATGTTTCTGAACCCTCCCCATTTGTCTTTCCTGACAGAAAATGAGTCACATACCTCACACCCAGGACTTTCAGCTAAAAGACCCAAACCATTGTGCCTGTGATGGGAGCAGTTTTCACACCACAACAAAGGGGAAAGCACAAAGAAGGCAGATGCAGGGATAATTGGCCTCCTGCAGCTTCATACAGGGGAAGTAGAACTTTATAAAAGCCATTTTCCTGTATATTTATCAAAAGTCCAACCTTGCAAGTGAAGTGGATTTTAAATAAATCTGACTGGATTCTGCAGCTTTTCCAAACCAAAGTTGCAAAACTATAGCATTTTAATTGCACTGTTGTTTTGCTCATAGGAACAGCCCTTTAGGGTGAAAATAGCTTTTGGAGACAAGTCATGGTAGAAACATACCAAAAAAGAGTGAGAGAGAATTTGTCAGCCATTGTACTGTCTCCCTGTCAGTAACCTATAAACACAAAGGGGCACAAGGGTTCGAACTGGGTGGAGTCCTTATTTTTGGACCTGCCTCCTACTTCACAGAAATATTTAGATATTAAGAGAAGACACCTCACCCACAAGTGGTAATGGCATGTTTCATCATAGCTGTCTTCCACTCTGTAAGGTAGGTGATTCAGGCACGATGAGTATCCACAACTGATATTCGGACAGAGCCCGTACAATACTTTTGGACAAAAGTTACCCCCTTTAGATTTTCCCTGTTCCCTAACATAAGGCCTTTTCCAGGAAGAGGAAAGGGGAGAGGAAGAGGAAAAAACAAAGACCATAGGATGCAGTGAGAGGAACCAGTCCAAGCATTGGCCAGGAATTCTCAACAGTAACCAAACACAAGCAAATTGTGAGCCCAGTCATCAACTTCAGCGATCTTGCCCTAACAGATACCCAAATGCCTGTACATAGGAAAGGTCTACGATATGTCCCAACCACTAAACCAGACTTTTTCCAACTCCGATTAGAGTTGGTTGACTTTTTTTTGAGATACGACTAAGAACTTTCTTTGCCAGAAAAGAGAATGTTGGTAACAGTCCGGTACAGAATACCAGCTTATGGAACAGGTGTACTTTCAACACACCCTTATGCCTCCAGAAGTGGTAGCCTTTGAGCAAGCTATGACCAATGAGATTGTTGACCTTAAGGAGAATAACATACATTTCTATTATAACCTGAGAAGAAAGGAACAACAGACATTGGAGGAACTTGCTAGCCTAGGCACAGTAGTGATAAAACCAGTAGACAAAGAGGAAAGTATGGAAATATAGCTAAAAGAAATGTATATAAATGAATGCTTGAGAATCCTAAATGAACCCAGAAAAGGATACACAGAAACCCACTGGTGATGTTGAAAACATTACCTACATGGTAAGCGTAGCAAAAGAGCATGACTGCATAACCAAACAGGAATCTCAATTCCTATGTGAGAAACAGATATGCATAACATATTTCTATATTTTATCTAAGGTGCACAATGGAAAAACGCCCTCTCCTGGAAGACATATTGGCCCTCATTCTGACCTTGGCGGTCGGCGGAGAGGCGGCGGTCGGACCGCGAACAGACCGGCGGTATTAAAAATGGCATTCTGACCCTGGCGGGAACCGCCAACACAGCCCGCCAACTTAACACTCCGACCGCCACAGCGGTACAAACAAACAGCGCGGCGGTTCCCGCCAACAGCCCGGCGGCAGACAAAGTACCGCCCACCCTATTACGACCCACCAATCTGCCACCTTTTCCGGGGCGGGAGCACCGCCGATAAGAACACGGCGGAAACAGACTACGAACGGGAAAACGCTCACCTCTACGCACTCCACGCGAGATTCCGGCAGTATGGAGCCAGAGTTACAGGTCATCCCCGCACTCCTATTCCTCCTCATATACCAGGAGCACGCCCGGCGGCGCGGAAGACATCGGTGAGTACTGCACCTACGACACAGGGGAGGGAAAAGATTACCGGCACACACCCACCCACCCACACCCACTACAACACACACATCAATGCATTCCCACAGATCACTGTCACAACCCACAAACCACCCCCCTCCGAAATAATGCAAAGACCAAAAGAAGAGATCATAAACGGCCAGATATATTGAAATATGGACACCAGTAATCCAAATAAATAAATAAACTATGTACAAAATATATACAGCTACTAAATGTAGTCCAACCACTGTCCGTGGATCACAGGGGTCCTGTGCAAAGGGGCAAGGCCCAGTCCCACGACAAGAACTCCACGGAGAGAACACTGCAGGGGCATCAGAAAGAAAATAGGACAGGCACCTCAGGGGGAAGGGAAGGGGGGGCACCTCAGCCACTTGAGTACACGACGCCAGATCCACGAGGGGACTCCATGACCACTGGGCCATCCTGGGGAGAGCAAAGCCACAGTCCATACAGTCCATACAGTGGGTGGCCTGCCCACTGGGCCATCCTGGGGAGAGCAAAGCCACAGTCCATACAGTCCATACAGTGGGTGGCCTGCCCACTGGGCCATCCTGGGGAGAGCAAAGCCACAGTCCATACAGTCCATACAGTGGGTGGCCTGCCCACTGGGCCATCCTGGGGAGAGCAAAGCCACAGTCCATACAGTCCATAACAGACCCCACTGCCACTGGAGGAGGCAAGTTGGCCAGAGGACATCCTGCAGCCCTGCCCGAGATAGATCCTGCCCTGCCACGTCTGCCAAAGGGCCAGCGGTTCTTGCCCTGAAGGGCCCAGTTCAGCGGTTCTTGAGACGGCGGGGCCCAGTTCAGCGGTTCTGGAGACGGCGGGGCCCAGTTCAGCGGTTCTTGAGACGGCGGGGCCCAGTTCAGCGGTTCTTGCCTTGAAGGGCCCAGTTCAGCGGTTCTTGCCTTGAAGGGCCCAGTTCAGCGGTTCTTGAGACGGCGGGGCCCAGTTCAGCGGTTCTTGCCTTGAAGGGCCCAGTTCAGCGGTTCTTGAGACGGCGGGGCCCAGTTCAGCGGTTCTGGAGACGGCGGGGCCCAGTTCAGCGGTTCTTGCCTTGAAGGGCCCAGTTCAGCGGTTCTTGAGACGGCGGGGCCCAGTTCAGCGGTTCTGGAGACGGCGGGGCCCAGTTCAGCGGTTCTTGAGACGGCGGGGCCCAGTTCAGCGGTTCTTGAGACGGCGGGGCCCAGTTCAGCGGTTCTTGCCTTGAAGGGCCCAGTTCAGCGGTTCTTGCCTTGAAGGGCCCAGTTCAGCGGTTCTGGAGACGGCGGGGCCCAGTTCAGCGGTTCTTGAGACCGCGGGGCCCAGTTCAGCGGTTCTTGCCTTGAAGGGCCCAGTTCAGCGGTTCTTGCCTTGAAGGGCCCAGTTCAGCGGTTCTTGAGACGGCGGGGCCCAGTTCAGCGGTTCTTGAGACGGCGGGGCCCAGTTCAGCGGTTCTTGCCTTGAAGGGCCCAGTTCAGCGGTTCTGGAGACGGCGGGGCCCAGTTCAGCGGTTCTTGAGACGGCGGGGCCCAGTTCAGCGGTTCTTGCCTTGAAGGGCCCAGTTCAGCGGTTCTTGCCTTGAAGGGCCCAGTTCAGCGGTTCTGGAGACGGCGGGGCCCAGTTCAGCGGTTCTTGAGACGGCGGGGCCCAGTTCAGCGGTTCTTGCCTTGAAGGGCCCAGTTCAGCGGTTCTTGCCTTGAAGGGCCCAGTTCAGCGGTTCTTGAGACGGCGGGGCCCAGTTCAGCGGTTCTTGAGACGGCGGGGCCCAGTTCAGCGGTTCTGGAGACGGCGGGGCCCAGTTCAGCGGTTCTTGAGACGGCGGGGCCCAGTTCAGCGGTTCTTGCCTTGAAGGGCCCAGTTCAGCGGTTCTGGAGACGGCGGGGCCCAGTTCAGCGGTTCTTGAGACGGCGGGGCCCAGTTCAGCGGTTCTTGCCTTGAAGGGCCCAGTTCAGCGGTTCTTGCCTTGAAGGGCCCAGTTCAGCGGTTCTTGAGACGGCGGGGCCCAGTTCAGCGGTTCTTGAGACGGCGGGGCCCAGTTCAGCGGTTCTTAAGACGGCGGGGCCCAGTTCAGCGGTTCTTGAGACGGCGGACGGTCTATGGCCAACTGCTAATTGCCTGGTGGTGCCCTCCTGGGCAGCGGGGATGGTGCTCCTTCACTGCCCACCTGGGCTGTGGGTGGTGGGGCCCTCCTGGCCAGCTGGGCTGGGTCCTCCCTGGGCAGCGGCTATGGGGGTGGTGGGCTCTCCCGGGGCAGCTGTGCCGGTTCCTCCCGGGGCAGCGGCTATGGGGGTTGTGGGCTCCTCCTGGGCAGCAGGCCTGCTGCCTGACCTCTCCAACTTGCTGCCCTTGCCCTCCTTAGTCGTCGGCCTGTGGCCCTTGCCTCCCTTTGGAGCTGTGGCTGGTGACTGTCTCTGGGTGGTGTCCGGGGGGGATGTAGAAGGCGGGCTCCTGCGGCGCCCCTTCCGCCTTCTGCTCCTCTTCCCAGGGGGTGGGCTGGCTGTCCCCTTGCTGCTGGGCGAAGATCCAGACATGCGGGCTGGCGGGCTCCAATACCCCTGCACCCTTGTCAAGGGGGCTGCAGGGCTGGTGGTGGCTGAGGTGCTCTTCTTACCCCGACGAGAAGGAGGGGGGGGCTCAGGGTCAGGAAAGAAGTTAGTAGTGGCGAGGAAGAGCTTCTTGGGACAATGGAGAGTGGTAGGTACAGTGGGAATGGGAGTGGAGGGAGAGGATGTGGTTGTAGGTGAGTCCCTTTTGCTGTCTTTGGGTGCAGGTGCAGGAGGGATAGGCTGTCGTGAGGTGGATGGCTGTTGGGTGGGTGGGTGGCTGCGTTTGTGTGGTGTGGAAGAGGGGGTGACAGACACAGTGGGAGAGGACACAGGGGACGTGTAAATGGCAGTGGGGGTGGTGACTGCACGTGTGCGGACTGGAGTGGAGGGTGTGCTGGTGATGGAAACACTGGCTGATGGTGAGGTGAATGGAGGTGTGAGTGTAGACGTCACAGGGAGGGAGGAGGGAGACGAGGAGGTGGGGGTCACAGAGGTGGTAGTGACTGTTGGCATGTCTGCATCGGAATGTTGCGTGTGTGAATGTCTGGGTGATCTGTGGTGCTTATGTTTGGATGAGCTTCTCTTGGGTGTTGAGGTGTGTGCAGGCTGGTCTGATGGTGTGGGTGGGACAGGCAGAGGAACAGGAGACTGGGAGGAGGGAGTTAGTAGAGGCAGGCAGGAGACAGGGACAATGGCTGCCGTCAGTGCTGAGGCCAGAGCCTGGAACGATCGCTGATGGGCAGCCTGACCCGAATGAATGCCCTCCAGGTACGCATTGCTGCGATGAACCTCCCTCTCCACCCCCTGGATGGCATTCAAAAGGGTAGTCTGCCCAACAATGAGCGTTCGGAGGAGGTCAATGACCTCCTCACTGAGGGCAGCGGGGGTAACAGGGGCAGGGCCTGAGGTGCCTGGGGCGAAGGAGATGCCCGGCTTCCTGGCAGAGCGGGCACGGGGCGAACGCGGAGGGGCTGCTGGGAGGGCGGAGATGGTGCGCTGGGTGGCGGCTGTACCTGTAATGGCGGGGGGCACGGATGGTGCCACCCCCGCAAGGGAGCCCCCTTCCGAGGACGTGTCCGTGTCGCTGCAGGCTCCAGTCGTCCCCGTCGTGGAGCTCCCCTCGCCCTCCGTCTCACTGGTCCAGTCTGACTCTGTGGCATGGCCCTCCTGGGCCATGTGAGATGCAGCTCCCTCCTGCCCCGATGCCACTTCTCCTCCGCCTGATGATGCTGATGCACACAAGCACAGAAAGACAAACAAAAAGGGGGGGGGGAGAGAGAAATAAAGGGATATTGAGTACATGGATCTCCGGTACAGTTAGCGGACATGACAGACACAGATGCCCCCTGCACTAAGTTGCGCACTTGGGGTCCGCTACGCATTCCGTGGAACATGCCCTACACGCCTAGAGTTGTCAACTGCACCCATGGATGACACGGCCCAGGGATGGCTGTACTGACACACTACTGAGGGTGGTGGCTGGGGACACAGGGGCTTACGGGGGTGCCCAGCCTACAGATATCGCCCTGGCCTAGGGGGACCCCCAGCCCTCCTCCCCCACCCAGACACCTCCACTGCACGACAACAGAGTAGATGATGCTTGTACTCACCCCCTTGTGTCTGCTGTGCTGCCCTCACGCGCCCATCCAAATCAGGGTAGGCCACCGCCAGGATCCGGAACATCAGGGGGCTCAGTTGACGGCAGGCACCCCGCCTACGTTGGGAGGCCATCCCCAGCAGAGACTCGGCGGTCTTCTTGGTCCCGCGGCGGATGTCCTCCCACCTCTTGCGGCAGTGGGTGCCCCGTCGATGGTGGACCCCAGGCCCCGGACTTCCTTGGCGATGGCACGCCAAATCCCGATCTTCTCATGGGCGCGGACCTATGTGACACGTACAGGGAGGGAGAAATACCACGTTCAAGTTACTCAGCATTTTCCTTTCCAGTGGCCCAACGCCCCCCATCCCCGCCAGGCCCCCCGCCAGGCCCCCCGCCATGCCCAACATGCCCCCCATCCCCGCCAGGCCCCCCGCCATGCCCAACATGCCCCCCATCCCCACCAGGCCCCCCGCCAGGCCCCCCGCCATGCCCAACATGCCCCCCATCCCCGCCAGGCCCCCCGCCAGGCCCCCCGCCATGCCCAACATGCACCCCATCCCCGCCAGGCCCCCCGCCAGCCCCAACATGCACCCCATCCCCGCCAGGCCCCCCGCCAGGCCCCCCGCCATGCCCAACATGCCCCCCATCCCCGCCAGGCCCCCCGCCAGGCCCCCCGCCATGCCCAACATGCACCCCATCCCCGCCAGGCCCCCCGCCAGCCCCAACATGCACCCCATCCCCGCCAGGCCCCCCGCCATGCCCCCCGCCATGCCCAACATGCCCCCCATCCCCGCCAGGCCCCCCGCCATGCCCAACATGCCCCCCATCCCCGCCAGGCCCCCCGCCATGCCCAACATGCCCCCCATCCCCGCCAGGCCCCCCGCCATGCCCAACATGCCCCCCATCCCCGCCAGGCCCCCCGCCATGCCCCCCGCCATGCCCAACATGCCCCCCATCCCTGCCAGGCCCCCCGCCAGGCCCCCCGCCAGCCCCAACATGCCCACCATCCCCGCCAGGCCCCCCGCCAGGCCCCCCGCCAGCCCCAACATGCCCCCCATCCCCGCCAGGCCCCCAAGCCAGCCAGTGGCCCCAAATCCAGATAGAATTAAACTCACTTGTTGGTCTGGAGGACCGTAGAGTAGCGCATACTGGGGGAGGACCCCATCCACAAGTTTCTCCAACTCCTCTCCAGTGAAGGCAGGGGCCCTTTCCCCAGTCGCAGCAGCCATTGTCCCTTCCAGACCGAGGTCACAGCAACACTTGCAGTATAGGTCCTCTCCTGTGAAAGTTCAAGTCGCAAGTGGATAAGTAGATAGAAAATGGCGGTCACGTCCGCGGCGGTGCGTACCGCGGCGGTGCGTCCCGCCACCGCCGGCGCCCTTCGCCATTGGCTCCTGAAACCCATAGGCTTCAATGTTAACCAATGCGGCTTCGCGCCGCGGTCTTGGCCCGCCGCCCGCCGCGGTGTGCCACGCCAGCGCATTGACCTCACATCCCATTGTCACACTTCACAGGTCAGGCAGCCGCCATTTCCAGGGCCCACATGGCTCAATTTCAACTGCGTCACACAGGCCTAGGCCTTGCATAGCCACTCATACACGCCATTCACTGCATAGAGAATCGTATACTGTGCTAGCTGTGAGTACGTACCTGTGGGTTGCCTGACTGTGTGCTCCATGTTGTCCTTCCTAGGCACCGTCCGCTGGGTTGGGCGAGGAGACGGATGAATCGTCCCGTGTACCGACCGCTGGTGGACCTGTCGACAATGGAAGAACGCCACATTATCCTGACCTACCGTCTTAACCGTGCCACTATCCATGAACTGTGTGCCCGGCTGGAGCCCGACCTGATGTCCCCCATCCGCCAACCCACAGGGATTCCCCCTCTGGTGCAGGTCATGTCAGTACTCCATTTCTTGGCAAGTGGGTCATTTCAGACAACCGTGGGAATTGCTTCTGGGATGTCTCAGCCCATGTTTTCAAAGGTGTTATCCAGAGTGTTGTCTGCCCTGATGAAATCCGTGAGGAACTACATCATTTTCCCTGAGGTGGGCGAACTGGCTACAGTGAAGGGACATATTCCCAACGTAATTGGTGCCATTGATGGGACCCATGTGGCTTTGGTTCCCCCAAGAGACAGGGAGCAGGTGTACAGGAACAGAAAAAGTTACCATTCAATGAACATCCAGGTGGTGTGTTTGGCTGACCAGTACATCTCGCATGTAAATGCCAAATTCCCAGGGTCAGTGCATGACGCCTACATCCTCAGGAATAGCAGCATCCCTTACGTGATGGAACAGCTACAGAGACACCGTGTATGGCTAGTGGGGGACTCTGGGTACCCCAACCTGTCGTGGCTACTGACCCCAGTAAGGAATCCCCGGACCAGGGCAGAGGAACGGTACAATGAGGCCCATGGGCGTACTAGGAGGGTGATCGAACGCACCTTTGGCCTCCTAAAGGCCAGGTTTCGCTGCCTGCATATGACCGGTGGATCCCTAATGTACTCACCTAAGAAGGTGTGTCACATCATCGTGGCCTGCTGCATGCTTCACAACCTGGCTTTGCGCCGCCAGGTGCCTTTCCTGCAGGAGGATGGTCTATTTGCCCCAGTGTATGATGACTGAGTTTTGGCTTTTCCCTCCCTATTTCAGATCTGGGGTCCCCACTACGAGTCCTGTGCTTCGTTTCCCCATGGACTACAGCTTTGTGGCAGCTGTTTGTTGACTTCACCATGTACAAGGACATATTTGCACTGTCATGTCAATTACAATCTATTGAAATCACAGCCAGACTCCTGATATTTTGGTGCAAAATAGGTGTTTATTGAAGTGCTCAAAATGGGATGGGTGGTTTCAAGTGGGTGGGGGCTATGGTGAAGGAATGTCCATGGCAGAGTCCAGAGTAACAGTCACACAGGTGCATTGTCCAGAGGCCTGTGGAGAGATGGAGCATGGGCAGTTCGAGGATGGACAGGGTGACAATGTGGACAGTGGGATGACATCAGGTGGTATCCATTGCTGGCGGGGGTCTTGACATCCTACTCTGTCTTGCGAGATCTCAGGGCCCTCTTGCGGGGTGGTTCTTCTCCTGCAGGAGGTGGGGGTCTGGTGGGCTGCTGCTGTGCGGGGGCCTCCTGTCCACTAGCGCCAGCGGAGGTGGATGGCTGTTCTTGGTCCCGGCTAGTGGCAGGGGCCCTTGGGTGTTGTTCAGTGTCCGCCCTGCTGTTTACGAGGTCCTGCAGCAGCCCTACCATGGTAACCAGGGTGGTGTTGATGGCTCGGATGTCCTCCCTGTACCCCCGATAGTGTTCCTCCTGCAGCACCTGGATCTCCTGGAACCGGGCCAGTACCGTCGCCATCGTCTCCTGGGAGCGGTTGTATGCTCCCATGATGGTGGTGAGGACCTCGTGGAGAGTGGGTTCCCTGGGCCTCTCCTCCCCCCCCTGTCGCACAGCTGCCCGCCGAGTTGCCCTGTTTCCCTGGGCCTCTGCCCCCTGGCCGGTGTGCCCACTACCACTGCCCCCAGGTCCCTGTTGTTGTTGGGGTGGTGGGTTATCCTGGGTGCCCTGTAGTGGTAGACACACCGCAGATTGACGCGCCCTGGAGACAGAGGCATGGGCCCGCTGGGTGGGAGCTGTGCTGGTGTTCCCAGAGGGGTTAGGGTCTATAGTGGCCTGTGCCTGTGTGAGGGGAACCGACTGTCCAGAGGTCCCCGATGGTCCGGGCTGGTCATCGGTGTCCAGATCGACAGAGCTGCTGTCATCGCTGACGGCCTCTTGGGTGGGGGGTGTGGATAATTCTGGCCCCTCCGCCGCGGTGTGTTGACGGTCGGGTCCTGCAGGGGTATAGAGGTATGGTTATAGTTTCAATGTGTGGCATATGGGTGTATCTGTGGGTTCCCGTGTCCCCAAGTGCTGGCATTCGTGTGTGGGGGCTTTGGTGAGGGTGGCTTGTGGGGGGGATGTGTATATGCATTGGGCATGCTTTGGTGATGGGTGTCCATGCTTAGTGGACGCATGCAGGCCTAGGTTTTGGGATGTGTGGGTTGTGATGGTGAGACATTGGCGGGGAATAGGTGTGCTGGGGGTGGGGGTGAGGATGGTGGTGGGGGTGAGGGTGGGGGTGAGGATGGTGGTGGGGGTGAGGGTGGGGGTGACGATGGGGGTGAGGGTGGGGTTCGAGGATGGGGGTGAGGTTTGGGGTCTGATTTGGCATGCAGGTGGGGGGGAAGCAGTATTGAAGCTTCAACTTACCAGTATCCATTCCTCCGCCGACTCCTGCGAGGCCGTCAGGATGCAGGATGTTCAAGACTTCCTCCTCCCATGATGTGAATTGTGGGGGTTGAGGTGGGGGTCCTCCGCCAGTCTTCTGCATGGCGATGTTGTGCCTGGATACCATGGAACGCACCTTCCCCCGTAGGTCGTTCCATCGCTTCCTGATGTCTTCCCGATTTCTGGGGTGCTGTCCCACTGCGTTCACCCTGTCGACAATCCTCTGCCATAGCTCCGTCCTCCGGGCAATGCTGGTGTATTGGACCTGTGTGCCGAACAGCTGGGGCTCTACACGAACGATTTCCTCCACCATAACCCTGAGTTCTTCGTCTGTGAAGCGGGGTTGTCTTTGGGGTGCCATGGGGTGGTGTGTATGATGTGTGGGGTGGAGTATGTGTATTTAAGTGAGTTGAGTGTGGTGGTGTGTGTTGTTTTGTGTGTGGATAGTGTGTGGGTGATGGTGTTGAGTGGCTGTGGCTGTTATGTTTTGGATGCTGGTGTCTCGCTCTTGCCTTCTTTACGATTTTGTAAGCGTAGGGGTTTGTGGGTGATGTGGGTGGGTGTTTTATATTGTATTGTGTGTGTGGGAGTGGTGTGTGTATGTGTATCAGGTGTGTGGGATTCAAATCGTCCAATGTGGGTGAGTTTTGTTCGTTGGTGGGTATTCTGACCGCGCCGGTGTGTCCCGCCAATGGAATACCGCGTTTGAATGACCGCCGCGTGGATTCGTGGGTCGTAATGGGATGGGCGTATTTCTGTTGGCGTGGCGGTGGAGGTTTGGTCACCTCCACCTTTCCGCCGACCGCTGGTCTGGCGGTCTGTTGTGGCGGTCGGATTTTCGGAGGTTTGCCTTCTGCGGGTCAGAATGACCGTGGCGGGTTTCCGCGACCGGGGCGGGATTATGGAGGATTTCTGACCGGCGGTAGGCGCCTTTTACCGCCGAGGTCAGAATGACCACCATTGAGTCTGGAATTGGTTCCGTCCAGTGTCAAAATTTGCAGACTTTTGTTTTTCGTCCACAAGTCAAGATGATGCCAATTACCTATGGGACACATAAGACATCTTTCACATTTTGGAGGGAATCATTTTTGACCCAAGACAGGTGACAGACGAGAAGCATTGCACACCAGTATCCCCCAGAAGAAGTCATTTGTGGTACTAGACTCCCTCCTCAGGGATGCTGAATGGGAGTACATCACACCAGAAACTATTTCCAATATAAGGACTAATCTTTCTTCAAAATACATGACACAGCTTTGGGCCCTTCATTCAGCTCAATATAGCCTGCCTATATGCATACAACTTTGAGCTATGGCATAAATTATGTGACACCAATCCATAGGTTGAAAATATAAACATTGAAAATGGTACATAGATGATATGTTGATAATCTGGAAAGGGGAAGAAAAACAACTGACGGGATTCAGCGATTGGGTCAACAACATCAATGAGCTTCTTCAGTTCACCATGTCATCCAGAAGAGAGGAACCATCCTTTCTATATCTAAAGACCAATGCCCAAGAGAACTGCATAAAGTTTGAGGTGTTTTACAAACCTACTGACCACACCAATTTGTTGAGGGTTCATTATTTTCACATGTGATCCTTGAGGGAGAATCTGCTATTTGGGCAAATTCTAAGATTGTGAAGAAATTGCACGCAGAAGACAAACTTCCTGAACCATGCAGAGAGACTATCAATAAAATTAAATGAGCAGCAGTTTCTCACAAAATACATCAAAGAAGCAAAAAAAATTAGCTCACAACAGCCCCCACGAGATGAATGGTAAACTGCAGCTAAACATGTTAACCTGTGTATCCACATACAGAATCCATTCAAACACCTTGAAAACAATAGTCATGAAACACTGGAAAATCTCAACTTCTATCTGCTTGAAGTATTATGAACCAATGTTTACGTTCAAGAGAGGTAAAACCATAAGAGACATGATTGTCTATACGGGACCAAAGAAGACGCAACACAGACATTAGATGGTCATGGTACCTCCCATAGATGGCTGGACACTGTCCCTCTGGTGACTGTAATGTATGCATCCTAACTTTAAAAGTGAAAGAGTTGTAAAAAGGACTCAAAACTCCATGAGTTCTGAAATCACACACTAACTGTAATTCACACAATGTAACATATAGCCCTTTCTGCCCCTGCAACCTACGTTATGTGGGCATGAGCAAAAGAAAGATAGAGATTCCAATTAACAAGCAAAGAAGCACGGTAAGGTTCTAGAAAACAACACAGAACTAACAGGCACTTTTTGGAATCAGGACCTTCTGGGAATGGCATACAATGGATGGTAATAGAAAAACTGTTTAGCAACACAGAAAACATGAGTCAGAGATTAGTCTATTATAAACAAAACAAAGTTAGAATTAATGCCTAAAAACTGACAAACGGAGCCTGAATGATGGTGTTGTCTGGGGTCAATTAAATCCAAAAGGGCCCTTAAAGAATCCTGCAAGGGATGGCACATTACTGGAAAAATGTTCACAGCAGTTAAAAGCTGTTTGTTGTATAAATATAGAACCCAGAAGGGAAAATAACCCCCCACTAACATGACCATTCAAACTACAACATGTGCTGAATGTCACAAACAGGCCTCCCATTGCATTAAAGGGGCTTTGCAAAAACTTTCTTTACTTCGCAGGGATGAATGCACAAAACAACACTGCAAAACACTAATGAATAAACAGGTATAGAATGATAAAAGAGGGCTACCTACACCAACTGACCACCACTCCATAGGTAGGGGTACTAGCTGTCTGAATATTGCCTCCACATTTATGTTACGTGGGTGGGAATCGCAAAAAATTAACATTTAGGGCCAGATGTAGCAACCGGTTTGCATGTCGCAAACTGCGAAAAACGCTGTTTGCGACATGCAAAACGGCCATCGCGACGCAGAGTAACATTTTGCGAGTCGGTACTGACTCGCAAAATGTGATTCCGACTTGCAAATAGGAAAGGGTGTTCCCTTCCTATTTGCAACCGCATCGCCATGCTGAGCTGCTTTGCGACCGCGAAAGCGGTCGCAAACCAACTCGCAGTTACCACCCACTTGAAGTGGGTGGTAACGCATTCGCAAACGGGAAGGGGTCCCCATGGGACCCCTTCCCCTTTGTGAATGTCGCTGAAAATATTTTTTCAGAGCAGGCAGTGGTCCAATGGAAAACGGGCTGCAATTCAAAAAAAAAAAAAAAACTGCTTTATTAAAAAAAGCAGTCACAGACATGGAGGTCTGCTGTCTCCAGCAGGCCACCATCCCTGTGAGTGCAGGGACTCGCTATGGGGTCGCAATTTGCGACCCACCTCATAAATATTCATGAGGTGGGTCTTTGCGACCCCATAGCGAGTCGCAGAAGGTGTCTGAGACTTTGCACTTTTGCGAGTTGCAAAAATTTTTCTTTCTACATCTGTCCCTTAGATCCCTCCTCACCCCCCAGGAAGGGAACATATCTATCCGCATAATAAGATAATGCAAGTGGCAATCCTTGAACTATTTATCCTATAAAAAAAGTCCCTTTAACACACAGGGAAACTACAACTCTCAAGCGACTGCACAGTCGTAGAGGCAGGTGCCGGATGCCATGAGCCACACCTGGGCACACACCGGAGCTGGAAGCCCCTCAAGTAAGAGTTGCACCGCTGGGCACATTGTCCATTGAGGCCATAAAGAGCCCAAATAGGTGTGAGAAGCTGCACTGTACCCTTGACAAAGTGAGTAAACAATGGAAATTTGATCCACCATCGATGCCAGCAATATAGGAGCATACATGGCCAGCAAATCAGTGTGTTACCACCAGGAACGAGGTTCAATGGTAGGGCAAGATGGGGACATGTCTGCACAAACTACTTGTGTGTATTTTCTCAACTCGTCCACAAGAAAATCTATAAGAGCAACTTTGGAATTCAGAATGGACAATTAATTAAATCAGTTTTACTAGCAGCACACAATAGCACTAGAGACAGTGTGCAGTAACACCAAAACACAGGTGCTTGTCTAAATGATTTACATGTGTATTGTGGTTAGTTACACAATTGAGTAAATGTGCACTTTGTAGCCAGTTTAATACTTCTGGTATTCACAAACCCTGAGTGCACACTTACTATAAATGTGTGAGTACACATGGCTCCACCACTAGGGGAATGCAATTGTCTTACTCTGGTATGGGTGGGCGACGTCCCTCCCTAAATCCCTCTGTGACCATCCCTAAACCACTCTTACTCCTTCCTAAACTCATCCCCTTTAGTAGTAAGCCTGTCTTTTTGTCCACTCACTTCCCTGTGTTCCTTCCACATTTACTACTAAAATACATACGTACATGGGCGGAGAGTGAGGGTGGAGCACGTCTCACATATAAGTGCAAGCTAAACTTAACATTTTGTACTACTACAAAACGTACTACAAAGTGCTGTTTGAGAATCAGGCCCTGTATGTTGTGTGCCTCCTAAGATCCAAGAATGGCTCTGATATTGCAAAGGGCAAGAAACTAAATCACAATTATTAAGAACAAACAACTCAGTCCAGTGGGTGGTTAATAAAACTAGCAGAGTTACATGTGTGTAATGTCCATGCATGAATCTTGGGCATGTCTTTCATCACACTGACACACTTAAAAAGTCTGAAAAGATGTTAATCAGGGCAGGGATCTCACCAGGATGTTAGTTGGATTTCATAAGAGTTGTTATGAGAAAGTGGAATAAGACATATGTCTACTTTATTTCATTTTATTTTATTTAATTTACAATTTAACTACAGGGAAAAGCCCTCGCCCTCCTAGCAACAACATTGGAACCAAAACCCAAGTAGGTGAGTTAGACCATCATGGAGTGCACTTTTTGAGTGAATACATATGCTATACAAACAAGGTCACGTGACCATCCGCAAGAACACAGGACTGTATGCACGTTGTATATTATAAACAGTGTGCTGTGGACACGAGTTATTAGATTTTACAGGGATTCACACTAGTTTGTGCATGTGAATTTGCAATGATCTCCAACAGGTGTGGGACAATGCCAATGAGATGTATAATTGCACAATTATTTTGTGAATCTACTTCACAGGTTTTTTTTTTACACAAAAACAATAAGGTAGCCATGCCCTATGATTTTTTATGTATGCTTTTCAGAGTCCAAAGCATTTGGGCATGGAGTTTATAGGCCCTAATGAAAAATGAAAGACACTTAGAGGCTGGTTTGGAGAGCTGAAACGTGTAGGCAACTGTGAGTAGTAACTGGATATATGAACCATTGCGTTTCAAAACACATCCTTTTTTAATATAATTTGTTTATTGTGTTTTACATTACAGTCTCAGACAAATGCAGTCAATACTGAAAACACAGCCACAAACACTCAAAGTACAAAGCCATTTCTCTCCTTTGATGACCCATGACATGATCTCCCTGTAAATTAAAGAAGACAACGTTGGAGTCCTATAAAACAAAGAAGACATCCTTGGGGTATACCCATGGTAATTTCTAGGAAAAATGGATCCATACACTTGTCCAGAAGGAATACAGGAAAATGCGCTACCATCCAGTGGTTGACCCCCTTCAGTGGTATTCACCTATCCGAAGGAGGGAAAGACACCGATGTTGAAGTATGCCACTACCACTTGTGTGTGAAATGTTGTCTTCCAATATCTAAATATTTCTGTGAAGTAGGTGGAAAATCCAAAAAGAATTCCTCCAGTTAGAGGCATCCTGCCCTTTTTTTGTTTATACACTGTAGGAACATGGAACTTTACATTCTTACATATTACTCCTTGAATAGAACATTCTACCTTGTGGGCTACAAAGACTGTTTACGGGTGACTTCCATAATATTAGAGGTAGAGTTATTACCTATCAAAAAGCTTTTTGGACAGGTGTGCCTGCTAGTTTGAAAGTGGCAGCGCTCAGCCTACTCGTGTAGGCCTGAAGCCATGTCAGCCTAGTCAGCCGTGTGGACAACAAAATGTGTGTTTCAGTCCACATGTGACATTTAATTTCCTTGACACTGGTGTATTTCTTGCACAGTTTACAATAAACACACCAATAAGCGATTAGCCAGTTTTACCATGCTTTAAGGGTAAGAGCACATGCAATTGAGAGTGGTTAGCAGTGCCCCTGTGTGCAGAGACAAAGCAACAGCACTACCTTTCAGCTACAAATGGGGGTGACCATGCAAGAAGAGGAACTTTCTCACAGGAAGCATGCTCAAAAATCCTTAATCTGGGTCTTACTGCTTGGCCTATGACTAGACCAGGTGCAGACTTGCTCCGTAAACTCTCACATCATCTACTTTGCTTCCATGTTACAACAAATATTAAACAAATAATCAAGCTAATTGAAATAAACCCCCACCCTCCTAAAACAAAGACGTAGTTAGCTAAACATTCAACTAAAAAAAATAGTGTATGATTGCAACCTAGTTCACATGAAAAACAAAAGCAAATACAAAAATGAAGCGCTTTAAATCAATGGCTCCCAACATTTTGACTTTTGTGAGCCCCCACTTTATCATTACTGGAACACGCCGACCCCCACAGAATCATTATTGGAATCCGGGATCCCCCACTGAGTCATTACTGAAAGCTGGGGACCTAATCTGTTAATATTATTTAATTTTCTAAGCAGTCACGGACCCCCTGAGGAGGCTTTGCGGACCCCCAGTGGTCCCCGGACCACAGGTTTGAAACCACTGCTTTAAATCTTTTCACACTAACAAACCCCCCTCCATTTCCAATTAGAGATCCCTGATTATTTGACCAAATCTCTATGAATGTTTTGGGTCTACCAACCTTATTGCAAAACTTCAAATTTGACCTACAAGACTTGCGCAATGGCATGATTAATAGGAATGGATTTTACAGCGTCTGTGGATAACAAAAATAAATTCACCCCAGGCCTAACTGCAAATATTGGTCTGCCCAGCCACCAGCCTTCCATCCAATACTGTCATCACTCTCTTTTCATTCATTTGTATATCATTTGAATAGAAAGCTAAATGAATAGTGTGGACGTAAAGTATACAACACCAAGTACTCCTGTTCCTAACAAAAAAGAAAATACAGAACAAATCCAATAGAAAAACAAAAGAGAAGGAAACAAAACAAACATTAGCTGTCATTTTCAGCTATAAATGCAATCTTAGGACCATTTTCAGGAAAAACAATTGTAGAAGTATGGGCAGAGACTTACATCTCCAACTGAAACTACTCTTATGACTTTTTTTCTATTTAAAAACATTCCGGGATGTACACTTAGAGAGCTGAGCAAGGAACAGGTTTCTAGGCTTCTGGCAATGTCATGTGACTATTTCCTTATTGCAAATGCACATATTTCTCTGCATTGTCTATTGGGTAAAGCACTTTACAACTCCCCAAATCGGCGGGTGATCTGTTTTACTTCGCATCCTGGAAGTGAAGTTACCCCAGCACCTGCTTGAAGTAAATCTCCCGTTCTTTTAAGTCTGTGAAGGAGATGGATGTGCCCACAAACTTATATTTGTGGGCTTGCAAAACCTCCAATTCAAGCCATGCCTTGGAATGCCCACTCTTCACCCCTTGATTTATTAATGCAGATTTATCGGGTGGAAAATCTGCACTAGTAAATGCATTTTCGCCCACCAGGAATCCGTTTGTCCACTACTGGCAGGTGGAAAAGTGTCATAAACATATCTTTATGACCAAATTTGCATTAGTGTGTAGAGCCCTTATGGTGGCAACAACATTGAAAGCATGTTGGCACACCATAACTAAAGCTATATTTCTTTAAAAAATGGAGCAATCACTAAATGAGTTTATGTTTATGTAATAAGCTGGGGGCATTGACTCCTTCCAAACTCTAACAACATTAAGGGCCTCATCACAAGTCTGGTGGTCACTTGACAGCCAGACTCGCGGACCATCGGCAATGCGGCGGTCTGAGCGCAATATTTTGGCCATGGCGGTCGTGTCGCAGTGTGACCGCCAGCACTGCCAGGATCAGAAATCCTGGTGGTCTGGCCGTTGTAGCGCAGTGTAACAGTGCTGCCCTGGGTATTATGAACTTGTTCTCTGCCAGCCAT
Source organism: Pleurodeles waltl (assembly GCF_031143425.1). Classification (NCBI taxonomy): domain Eukaryota; kingdom Metazoa; phylum Chordata; class Amphibia; order Caudata; family Salamandridae; genus Pleurodeles; species Pleurodeles waltl. Next base: position 1,690,558,453 of record NC_090445.1, read on the forward strand.
TTCATGCCGGTAGCACCCCCATGAAAAGGCTGGCGGTGAACGGGTGCAGGGGGACCCGGGGGGGGGGGCCTGCACTGCCCATGCATTTGGCATGGGCAGTGCAGGGCCCCCCCTGGCCAGCACCGTTGCAATGATCACTGTCAACATTGCGCGGGTGCTGGTGCACCCTGCATCCCACAGTATTGCCGCCGGCCTGATTACAAGCAGGAGACAATGCCGCAGGCTGCTTCCCAGTAGGCAAGCTGGTGGAAACTCAGGTTTCCGCCTGCTGACCTAGTGTGAAGCTCTTAATGGGCCCGGCAGGGAGGTAGCCACTATGGCAGCAACCTCTCTGTTGGAAGTTCGGCGGACGGCCTAACCGTGCGCCGAACTCGTAAGAAGGCCCTAATAAATGTTCCAGAAGCAATGGCAATAGAGATAAGAATATCGTTGAACATATCAAGGTTGCGTCCAGATTTCCCAAGCATTATATCAGAATAAGATATTAACACCTTCTGTGAAAGGATGAATGAAAGTTTATCATCTATTTCAGACCAGTAGTGAACTAAGGAGGGGTCATAATGAGAACGTGTGCGAACATGTGCTGGTTATCCAATTCTATGCCACAGACTCGTGGGCACACCGGGTCAGGGCCCTGATGCTTTGTAAGTTGTTTAGACTATAACATAGCTTTAATCATCTCTAAAATGCTGATTTCTACATTTAGCTGTATGTATGTGCTACATTACAGATAAAAACAAATAGATTCCGAAAATTCATCCCAGGTTGTCTTCTTTTCCAGTTTTTTCATACAATTTATCAACTCTTACGTCTATGTTCTCCTGCATAGATTCTACCAGTGTGGCATACAGTTGCTGAATTGTAGCACTCACTTTGAGGCTTTCAAACATGCTCAGTAAATTTTGAGACTCAAAATGAATTGTGAGCTGTGACACATCTTTGTCAATTATTTCCTTCCCTCCTGAAGATATTTAAAGAATGAGCTTTCAGATAAAATGTATCTTTGTTATCAGTAATATTAATATTGTCCCTGAATGTAGGTGAGCAAGTCAAAGGTACTTTTACTCTGGCCAAGATTGAGAAGTTTAAAACCTAAAGGTTGGAAGCAAATTTAAGCTCAGACCCACCATCTCTTTATATTGCATCATATCCCACCATAGTTTCTGCATAATTTGAATATTTTTAATACAGATAGTAGGATGTTTTGGTGATAAGACCCTGAGCTGCACTAAAACGTTGAGGTCAGTAACCACTGCACTCAGAAATGAAGAGCAAGTAAATATTTCAAAAGAAAATCAAAGTCTCGCCTCATATTAAGCAATAACCACTAACCATTGGCAGTTTTGTATATTTGTAAAACTTTTTTCAGAATTTTTAGATTGTCACTTGAGAATGGAATCTGTCCTGTTTTTATCCAAAAAGTACAGGGTTTATGAAATTTGTGGGTAAAGAAGTTTAAATGCTGATATAGTGTAGAAAATGTGTCCTTATTCTATGAATGTGTTTATATTCTAATATGTGTTTTTGTTTCACGCGTATTGTAGAGAAATATGACAATTATTTCAAGCGCCCAGAAGAAGCTGTGGGGTGATGTGAAACACATGTTGGCTCTGTCTCAGCTCATGTTCAAAAATAGTATGATTTATACTCTTCTCATGAAATTGAAGTTCGAACTTAGACACGGAATGATTTGTATTCAAATATAAATTGGGAGAGGTATTGTTTTTTTTGGAATTAAGCCTTGAATGTGAACTTCTGACTAGCATTTGCTGGCAATTGTCTGTAAACGTCATGTAAACAGGTCATGTGGAGAAAATGTGTTGAAAAAACTTTATGTTGAGACCATAATGTTTTTATATATATGTGGAAAATAAATGAATGAATTAATGCAAATGCAAAGATTGTCACTGAATAGACAACAAAGACAGATCCACTGCGGTCGCGCTGCAGCCCGATCAAGGGGCAAAAGCTTGTCTCGCGGAGATGCGGCAGAGACGTGCCCCGTGTGCATCCCGGCTGCTCCCTGCAATAAAGGACTGAATCGGGGTCGAAGGCAGCGGTCCAAGTAAAGCGGAGGTGAGGCAGTGGTAGGAGTGACCCCTGGACTGCCTAGGGGCAGAGCAACGCTCTCGATGAAAACACAGTGAGCTTGTAGCTCAGTAAGGGGGAGGGAGATGAGGCGCCGGTGGTGTCAAAGTGAGCCGATCCCTGGGGAAAGGCGCTTCTTCCCGTTATGATTGAAGATTGAAGATCTCCTCCCCCCGCCTCCCAAAAAAAAAATTATATATATATATATATATATATATATATATATATATATATACAGTATATATATATAACATATAAAGGGTCATTATCTGACTGAACTTTGACTAAACCCCATTTGTCGGATGTCGTTCCCACCTGCCATACACTGTCATATTCTGGAACATCAAGTCTTGACAGCATAATACTGCTTCTAAAAAATTATAAGAACTATAAGGGGGTTTAAATAATAATAAACGTCAGACCTCCTGGCAATATTACCAGAACCTTCCTGGGTAGCCCCGGAAGCGGGCTGTACAGTCACGGGTGTGGCTTGTGGCCCTTGGGTTCTCAGACTAAATACAGAAAAGGGCACACGGTGCACAGCGCAAGGTGCAGGGAGCAGTACCTGCCAACAATATGCTGATCCCCTTGTGATCTGCAGAGCAAGGGCCGCTTTGCATCTGGAACTGCCAAACCATCTCGGAATGGCAGGGGTAAGCGCCCAACTCTCTCTGACAAAATGGTGAAATTGGATCTACGTACAAGCCCCCCACCTCCGGCGGTTAATGGCTCGACCATTAGCCCTGTTCAGCTCTTGAGCTCGACTTCTTTGATGCCGGATAAGTCAGATCCTCATTTTAGTTTCACAGTGGAGAGGGCCACAGTTGGGGACAATTGAGAGCAGGACCTTAGTATAGTCAATAATTCAAGCCATGCTCCCAAGCAGCGGCACCAAGCTGTAGCCGTGAAGTCAACAGCAGTGAGACCCAGGAGGCTGGCTTGGGACACAGGCAGCTACATCCGTTGTTAAGCGGTGGGATTGGCAGGGGGTCTAAAGAAGCTCCCACCGGGCTGCTGAATGGTTGCATCCACACCCCTTCGGAAGACAACCCTCCCTTAGTTGCTCAGTATGACTCTTACTCTTGCATCCTTGGGGAAGGGACATCAAATGGATCCCCCACTAATGTTTTGGCGAGTGGGTCTCATCAGCTGGTACAGGAGCAGGAGAGATTGCAGAGAGATCCCCAGCTCCAGGATCTAAGAGCCAAAGGAGGCATTGGCATCCCTACAGAAACTCTGCCCCTCCAAATCTTAAGTGAATTGAAATCCCTGAAGATCTCACAAGAAGAGGCAAACCAGAGAACGGAAACACAGTTAAACTCAATATGCAGCAATATGTAGCAACTCAATTCTCGCATCAAAGAGGTAGAGCAGTGAGTCTCAGATCTGGAAGATGTTCGTTCACATTTGGAGCCATCAGTTGTGAAATGTTAAGCAGATCTTTTGGATTTGCAGATTCGGATAGAAGATGCGGAGAACCACTCATGCAGATCCAATCTAAGATTTACGGGTGTGCCGGAAGGGTGCAAAAATGGGAAGACTATCTCAGACTTAATTACAGATCTTACTGCACAATATGTTCTTCCAGAACCAACGGATAGACACCTAGATCTCTCCATTATGCGGGCTCATCGAGAGCCTCCTAATGCAAAATATCCCAAAGCTATATTTGTAAACTTTGGTGACTTTTGTATTAAAGAACATATTCTGCATCATGTGATCAAGAGTAAAGTACATCAGATCCCAGGTAACTTTACTTGAATTTTTTTTTTAGATATGTCTGCTGACACTGCTCGTAGGCAGAGGGAGCTGAAGGGGATGATACCTGCATTTCAAAAAGCCGGCGCTCCGGCAGGGCTTGTGTAACAATCAAAACTCAAAGTTCTTTTCAATGATCACTCAAACATAGTCCATACAGTTGACGCAGCCAAGACTCTTCTGCACTCAACAAAAAATACAGATGGGATGAAAAAGGGACATTGTATTCAGGGTGCCAACTCTCACAGGGATGTTTGAATTGTTCATGTAAAACTTAGCGCACTACATTGGCACTTTCTTTCAATTCCCTCTGCTGCTTACGGTGATTAGGGTGCCATGCCATGCGCCTGACTGGAGGGGAGGGGGGAGGTGTAGGCCACTAAAGGAGGGGAGGGGGTTTAGGGAGGGGGGACACAGGGGAACAAGATCTTATCACAGAATAAAAAAATGCAACCATGTAGAATTAGGTGCAGCAAGGTATATAATTCCGATGATAGAACAAAACGTAGGGCAGGGCCGAAGCTTTTAGCAGGTCTAGTCCGTTTATATCTCTGGCAGTTTATTAAAATAACTTAATGGTAGGGCTAAACCCTTTATGAATAATCGTTTCTTGGAATGTCAAGGGCTAAATAATAGGAGGAAGAAGGGAGCAATTGAAGAATGGTTTAAAACATTAAACCCCTCCGTAATTTTACTACAAGAAACCTATATTCCGGCCAAAAACAAACGGGGGCATCATTATGTTTAAAAAATGGGTAGACTATAAAAGGGTCGCCACAGCTCTAGCCGCTCATAAAGGGACTGCTGTTTTCCTAGCCAAAAATCTGGGGGCTCGGGTCCTCGATTTTCCCAGTGATAAAAACGGATGGTGGTGTAGGGTGCACTGTCAAGTTTCAATGGAAAGATTCACCTTTGTGAGCTTCTATGCCCCTTTGACAGATGACCCAAGTCCGTATGAGGAGCTCTTTCAATCTCTTTTACAACTCTCAAGAACAATCATTATCGGCAGGAACTTTAATTTTCTTCAAGACCCACATATTGACTCCTTAGTAAAGGGTGAAAAACAATATAAACTTAAGGTGGCTAAGGTTTTCAAGGACTACATAAGAGTTTTGATGTTATGTGAACCTTGGAGATCGAATGCGCCAAATAAAAGAGAATACACATGTGTCTCCGGGCGATTACAATGCTCACCCCGCATTGATTTTTTTTTTACATCCAAAACAATGCACTTTAAGAATCAGTCTGTATTACACATTACAAGGCCTCTCGGACCATGCCACTCTTATTTTGGAAGTGCTATTTTCCCCTGAACGAGTTTCGCTTCAGCCCAAAAGATGGGTTTTTAACCGGCAGCTCCTCCAAGAGGAAGGGTGGGTGCAGGCTTGTAGAGTTGAAGTCAGGGAATTTTTTTAAAGGAATCGGGACTCCGTGATACCGTCTACGGTCTGAGACACATTTAAGACCTTTAACAGAGGCACCATAATTGCAAAGGGTGCGGCAGATAGACTCTATGAGAAACGACAAAGTCAGGCATTAGAAGAAGCAGTTCAGAGAAGGTTAGTTAACTATCTACTGTCTCCTGCGGAAAGTAATAAAAAATCATTTGAACTGGCCAAGCAGGCACTGTCTGATTGCTGTGTGAGAAGGCCGATAAAGGACACCAGGCTCACAGGCACAAAGTGTACGAGGAAGGTAATTTCACGGGTAGATTCTTAGCCTGACAAATACGGGACCAAGTGGCTAGCAATATGATACATGCCTTGAGATGCCCAATTACGGGGCAAAGATGTAACGAGTCCAGAACAGTGGAAGAAGTTATGCTAGAACACTACAGGCTAATCTATAGTGAAAACCCAGTATATTGATCCTAAGACTATTAGGGATTTTCTGGGGAAATTGAACATTCCCACTCTGTCAAGTCTTTTGCTGCCATTCACCAAGTTAGAACTAATGGAGGTGGTCAAAAATCTCTCAAATGGGAAAGCCTGCGACCCAGATGGTCTCCCGGCTGAATTTTACAAAATCTTCACTGGCAGACAATTTTCTGATTCTAATCAATAACATGTTAAAGGGCGGGATGGTCCCAAATTCTTGCCATATGGGGAATGTTGTCCCAAATGCTTATCGCCCAATTACACTTTCAAATACAGGCTATAAAATCACTATGAAACTCCTGGCCAATCGGTTCAATGCAGTTGTCACCACCTTGGTGCACCACGACCAAAATGGGTTTAATGCCGGGCAACAACTCGCAACTAACGCACATATTTTGGCTGAGGCGCTGGACTATTTTGCCTCCAATAAAATCCCTGCCATTATCCTTTTATTGGATGTGGAAAAAGCCTTTGATTTAGTGGTATGGGATACACTGTTTGAAATATTTTCTAGATTTAGGCTTCTCCGCAGGTCTCGGGGCTAATTCAAAGGATGTATCAAAATACTGAAGCCAGTATCATAATTAATTCTGTAAATGTGGGTAAGCTATAAGTTCAGCAGGGGACCCGTCAAGGGTGCCCCTGCTTGCCTCTTCTGTTTGCCCTTCATATTGAACCTTTAGCTATCACAATTAGACAAAATAAGAGGATCCATACTCCTTTGAAGTCGATGGGGAAGTTTAACCTTAAAGCAGATGATATTATTATGTTTCTTGATGATGATCAAAGCTCTTAGAAGGAGGTTTTTAAGGTCTTCTCCGAATTTGAGCAAATTGGCAGGTATGAGGTTAATAGGAATAAAACTGAAATCATACTTTGTGGCAGCACTCCCGATAGATTAATCTCTGAATTGGCGCCCAGTCTGAACTCTAGGCCTAAGCGATATCTTGGGATCAATTTTTCGTCTGATATAGGAGATCTGTATGATCTCAACTGCACTCCCTTGCTCCTTAAATCCCAGGCGCTGCTTGCACGGTGGGGGTCATTTCCCCTATCTATTTTTAGTAGAATTGCGCTGATTAAAATGTGAATTTTGCCACTGTTTAACTTTTTGTTCTCTGCCATACCTTGTGTGCTAACGTCCGCATTCTTTAAGAAACTAGACTCAATGTTCGGCTCATTTATTTGGAGATGACCGGTAGCAACTATACCTAGGTTGGGGTAAAAATATGTGGTGGTACTTGAGTTGAATGCACTAAGTGGGTATGAAGACTCTGGAAATGCCTGTAACTATTTTGCTCCACCTATAAGGGACAAGCTGTGTATTTGAAATTGGCTCTGCAATTATGCTGGATCTCGGTAAAACAATTTTAAAAAATTGAAAAAAAGACAGATCCACTCAGTACTCTTTTCATTCTACTGCCCAAAGAACCCAAGAAGTAAATCTCTGCTTGCAGAAGAGCTCAGCTATCAATGTGAGCATACTGTGTCAAAGAGCTTGCAGCAATTTATTATACCCACAGATTAAGCCCAAAACTGCAAAGTCCAAAAAGTTGTTCAGGGCTATAAAGGGATAGAATGGAATAAGTATAAATCTTTTTGGAGAATAAGCATCTAATAATATTCCATTTCATAGTATTGATATAGCACAGTGGTTCCCAACCGTTTGACTCCTGAGGACCCCCACTGAATCATTACTGGAAGACAGGGACTCCCAAGCAATTTGTACAATTTAAATTTCAAACATTCATCTAATTTGCACACAAAAAAAACACAAACAAGTACCAACCAAACAAATACTTGAATTACTAAAGATATGATTATTTTCTATTGAAAAAGAATATGCAAAAATAAAAAACTTTTAATGGGAAGGTTGGCGCTGAATCTCAGCGACTAACTTTTCAATGTTTGGTTTTATTTAGGAAAGTTGAGTCCTCAGGTCAGATTCTACATTTCCCAATTGATTTCTGTTTTTATGTTTTTAGGTACATAAGATCGTAGAAAACTTTTTCACATAAATATGTGGTGGGGAAAGGAAGTAAAACTATAAGGGCCTCTCTCTTCTCCAAAACTTCTCTGTCACATGTAATTAATTTGTTTTATAGCACCTCTTATACCAGTGTAGGGTGTCCTAGCACTTTACAGGGACTACAAGTCAAAACTGCCAAAACTCCCATCTCTCTGTAGTAGGTACATTAATCACCAGAGTTATCTTGATGCCTTTATTTTTGCCCGAACATAGCTTTGCAGTGCTTTTAAAACTGCTGCTCAAAGGAAGTAATAAATGTAAAAACACACTTTTCTGTCAGAGGCCCCAGCTGGAGGAGGGTGTTCCTGACGGCCCAGGCCTGTGAACCCCCTGGGAATGTGTCACAGACCCCTGGGGACCCGCGGACCCCAGATTGGGAACAGCTGATATGGCAAGTTTATCCCATTTTCTGAACATGGCTGTGCCTTTTTGCAGCAAGGATTTAGAATTTGTTATAAAAAGACTTACTATAGTCTGCTTGAAGTGTTACCGCAGGTACTACAGTTGCGTGGACAATTCAGCTGCCCCCCTCAAGTCCCATAGTATCAGAGGTCCTACTGTGTAACTTGAGCTAAGCCCAAAATAACCAGCAAGCGACTGAATTACAGGGTTTGCATTGCAATGATTGGTGTTATATATTGAGTAATATCATCAGGTATGCCATAGCTTTAGTGCTGATATTGATTGTGTTGTTGAATCACAGCTAATACGAGTTCTTATTTACCATCACCATTCTCAACCTTACCTCTACTTTACATTAGGTCAATTAGACCTTTGTGTACAAAAAGTTGAAACAGTTATTTGAATGGCACTAGAGCAGGCGAGGGTGATAGGGTAGTGGGTACGTACCCAAGAGCCCTGAATTTGATGAAAATGAAGATGTGGGCACATGTGATTTTGTGGGAATAGGAATGTCCACTTTTATATGCAAGAGTTTTTGTTATGTTCAGATCTTTCTGTGGTCAGGCAATGTTCGCTTTTTTCATATTATGGCCTGCTTATCGGTCACTTCAGTGTGGTGTACAGCTTGGTAGGTGTTAGGAATGAGGTTTCTGGTTGGCTAGGGTATGAACTTAAGACAGGCAGAACCCACCACTCCAGCCAGGGCAAGTCAGATACACAACTAAATTAACCTGCGCTCACCCTCTGGTAGCTTGGCGCAAAGCAGTCAGGCTTAAGAAGTAATGTGTAAAGTATTTGCACGACTTTTAACTTACAGTAACTCAATGAAGATACCATAAAAAGACTCCACACAAGTTTAGAAAAATAGGTGATATTTCTGTTAAATATGATGAAGAATCCCTTCAATAGATCAATAGATATATAGTTTACAAGGATAAACTGTAAGACCAGTGCTTAAATCATTTGAGCTTCTTTTAGCCGCCTTACAGTAATTTTGCTCTGCAAGAATGGCACACAAACAGAGGTTGAATCGGGACTCAGAAGGTCCTCTGGCGGTCTTGAAAAGACAGAGATGTTGCAGGTAATCTCCTCCAGCTGCCCGCGATGTCACATGGGTCAGCGGTCAAGATCACAAAAACACAATACCTTTATGGGCAGAGTGCAGCCACCGTCCAGCGAGGAGCGCTGCTTCATGGCTCCGAGGATGAAGGCGGGGTTAGGACGCAGGCTGCAAGTGGTGCAGGCGGATTTCAGACACAGGGCGTTGGTCATTAGGTACTGTTCCTCGTCTGCCCAGGTGAGTGGGGCCAAGGTAGGTGTTGTTCTGGGCCTCTGCTCAGTTCCCCTCGGACAGAGCCACTGGTGGAGAAGTCCAGTCAGGGAGTGAAGTGGAGGGCAGATTCCTCCAGCCACAAGTCTCCCACTCGAGCCGAGTGCAGGTTTACGGGATGGGTGGAGGTTGGAGAATGAAGTGCCGCCTTCTTTCTCTCTCGCACCCGCTGGTACTCAAACGTGCTCCCACATCATGGAACACTTGTCGGGAAGAGCGGCCTCTGGGATGTGAGGCGCCAGTCAAAGAGAAATCGAAACCAAGGTCGAGGTCATCCTCAGGACCTCAGGGTGAACGGAGAGGCAAGCTAGCAAAGCCGCTGTACAAGGTTGTCGCACTCCCCAGCAGGTGATGAGTAGGGGCTACCGAACAACTCCTTGGAGTCATGCTGGAGGGGATCTTCGGTTCCCTGTTGCAGTGTAGAGGTCATCAGACAGCAGGGCAGCGCAACACAGGAGGGCAGCAGTTCCTGGGAACAGCCAGTCACAGCTGAGTACAGTGGCAAACCTTCTGGCACAGCAGCCTTTACTCCACCAGGGTTTCTTCTTAGTCCAGCAGTGTACTATCCTTGTGGGTCAAGAGACCCAGTACTTATACAAGAAAGGGCCTTTGATGTGGGGGATGACTACAAAATAATTATTGTGAAGTGCACAGGTCCCCCTTTCAGGTCAGTCTCGGCTCCAGACAGCCAGTGGGAGGTAATCAGCCCATTCATGTGAACTTTAGTCCTTACCCTTTGAGGAATAAGTGTGAGCCCTTCCCAACCGCTTCCCCAGGAAGACCCATCAATATGCAGATGAATGCACTTGTGGCTGAGCATCCTGTGTTGTGGGTGTCTGAAGGGAATGCACACGTGTAGCTGTCACTTAGCCCAAGCCAGACATGTAGTGGAGATAGGCTGTAGGCACACAGGGCAGAGAGTGCAGAGCAAAGAACACCTTCTAGAAGTGGAATTTCTAAAATCATAATAAAAAATCCAACTTTCCCAGTAAAGAGGATTTATTATTGCTATTCCAATTGTACTAAACATGCTACTCCTCTCAAATCAGGAATTACAGCTTAAAGATTTTATAAGGAAATCTGAATGCTGGCCTTTGAGAGGGGCAGGCCTAACAGTAATGAAAAACTTACTTTAGGAGTTTTTCATTACTAGGACATAAAAAACGCAAAGGTACAGGTCCTGCCTTTTGCTTAAATGGAACCCTGCCTTATGGACTACCTAGGGATACCCAGATGTCCTAGCAAACATCATGCTGATCTGTGACCTACAATTGATTTCAACGATTCATGAAAGAATGGTTTCCTCTCATTCCCATGCTACTTTGAATTAAAGTTTCTCCTCAACAATTTTCATGATGGATTTACACTGAGTATGGTGGCTGAACGCTCTATAATGAACTTTAAGAAAGAACAGGTTCATGACAGAGATTATGGCTAGGGCTGTGCCTCAACCTCCCCATGACCAGCACGCTTGACATTGTGGACTATAAAATATTTCTCATGCATTTGGAGACTTTCTGTAGAATTGCATGCTTAGAACTTCTGTGGTTCAGGGCATTCCTATCACACCATCCCAAGCTGGTGAAACTTGTTCCCCTCTTGGATTAAACCACCAAAATACCCCACAGATCCTCTCTATCTGTGATTCAATTTAACATCTCTTATGCTCATTCTCAGCAAGCTTAATAGAGGTTGCACGTACACGGTACCCAGGTCGATATTAATATATCTTATAATCTGTGAAACTGTAATGCTGTCAGACGGGCCTAAGCTGTCTCTCCTTTAATTGAGAAGAACAGAAATTTTGTTACAGGCTGCTTAATCCTTCCTTAGAATGATTCCATTTAAAGACTCTTCAGAATGGTCTCCCCTTACACCGTCCAGCACAATCAGAAACGAGTGGTCATCTGTGTCTTCCAATTGTCCTTCTTCCTTCAGTGAAGCTGCATGATGCGTTGTCTTGGTGGGGGGGGTCCTCCTGCAGGTGGAACATTCCTCGTTCAGGCAGGGATATGCCATACACTTACTTCTTCAGTGGAGTCTCGGGGGTCCCCTACCATAAATACCAACATCCTCAAGTTCACACAAAGCTGTGCTGCTGATCTGATCCTCGAGTTAAGAGGGACTAATGACATCTCTCCTGTGCCATCATTACTCCATTGGCTACCATCTAAAGGTCGCAGTTGAACCCTTGTCTTGTACATCATGCCCGGTGCAGTTGTCTCTTAGTACCGTATCTCCCTGCTCCCACGGAGGTGGAAATGGTCTGGCGGCAAGGGGGAGGTCTTTTCACTCCACAGTGTGGGACTCCTTACTTTTGCTTTTTTACCTAGGGGCAGAACACAGGAAGTATGTCAAATGTCTGGAGACATATCTCGTTGGCCACACCTGTGGACTTGAATTATCTCAGTCCTCTCTCCTTTTTTCTCATAGTCCTGCCCCTAGCTCCTTGAACACTCTGTAGCAACGGTCTGGTTGCACTAGCGCTATTAAAAAATAAAGGCAATAAACAAATATTTGGAAAATGTGCTGTGAACTGCATTATTAGGTCTCATTTCCTTTGAGGGTGGGCCAAACCCCAGTTCCCATGAAAAGGTTCAGAAATCTGTTTCCATCACTTGCTTGGCACTTTACAGGGTGAGTGCCTCAACCCGGCACAGACTTCAATCATTTCAATTTTCAAAGTCCTTGACAGGGTCTGAAGTGGACTTCAGAAAAATTCAACAAGCTACATGGTCCCAGGTGTCTTCAATTAGCATGAATTTAAGTCAAAAATTCTCTGTCTTGTGCAAATAATGAGTACTGAGCAGGGTATAGGAACAGGGCATAGCAATGTTCACAAGTTTGTATGAGAGAAGCCGCACGCGCTGGGGAGAGCCGCGTCCACTGTTGCTCTCTCTGCGGTATTAACCAGCTTACTGTACCTCCCAGGGATCCGCCTATCCATGTACGTCGCTGTGAGACCCTGGGGCATGGTTCAAGTGACACAGTGAAACCACCTAAGGAAATACACAATTATAGAAATGCATGTGGCTACACCACTCTCATCCTTAATGGGTGGCGTATGTTTACCTGCAAAGATTTTTGTGGAAATTGTAGATGTCCAGCCCTTCTCAGAAATGGAGCAGAATTCTAAAATAGCAAGTTGTAAGTCAGCTTACCCATTGATTCCTGCTATTGATTACATTTTTAAAAGGCATTTAGTTTGGTGCCCACTCATCTTAAAGAACCTAATACATTCAATTAAAGTCATCAATATTTAATGCTCTAAAAAGACCAGGAACACGTTCTGAGGAGAAAAAACTGAGGTAGAGAGGCCTCCCGTAGCACACAAGCTGGTTCAATTCCACCGCGTTGTACCAAGGTGAATTACCACATTTAAATGAGAGCTCAGACCAGGAATGAAATTGCGGTAATCCCTTTGTGATCAGGGCCCCCACAGATTGGCCGAAAAAGGTAACGCCGCAGTGCGTCATGTGGGCACCTGGCGGAAACCCCATCTCAGTGCATCGGGGAGAGCTTCTCATGCAAAAGAACCCACTAACTCACCCACTAGAAAAAAAGACGTAATAAAAAAAACAGCATTGACTCTGAAATTGGAAATCATGAATATGTAGAAAGAATTGAACTGGAGATAACAGCTGCTGGTAGTGGTTAAATATATAACAGGACAGCCCTCGGTTTAAGAGCAAAAATAAAGCTGCAATAACAACTGTTTTATCGGTTTCTTGTTTTTATTTTTAATAGGCACTGTATACTACCCATTGTGGCTAATGAAAGCCGCATAAAAGAAAAGTGTTCTTAGCTACCTGCTGTGATTCTGCTTGCAAAAATGCCTTAATGCAAAATGGAGTTTAAAAAAAAAGTTTATTTAAGACGATAGCAGGAAGGGAAAGCAAAAATCAGCTCCGCGATTCAAAGGCGTGTTGCGATGCTGTCAATTTCCAGACATTGCAGTCAGGAACAAAAAAATTACATTTCTGGCTGACGAGCGACTAATCAAACCAAGTGAAACGGCGGCGCAATAAATTACTCCGCGGCGAAATAAACCACACAAACAGACCGATGATAATAAATGTAAATTATTTCGCTGAAGAAATTTTCTTGGTACATGAGTAATACGAACCATCAGGAAAGAGTCTTCCCGAACATTAATTACAGAAAATGACAAGTGCGCTGACGACTGCACAGGCTCATTATATGGGAACATATTCACAACTTTGCAATTTGCGCGAGATGTGCTCGAGCTAAATTAATCTCCCTGCTTTGCATGAATCTCTTCTAATTTTCATGTTATTAACAGGTTTGCAGTATCACTCAGTGCTTGTCACTCTAATCAGGTTTTCGGCGTGTTCGGAAGAGCGTAGTGTCATTTATAAGGATAAGCCCGCATAATGGCGCGCGCTTTCATCTGCCGGATGCTACAAGAGGGCTCTTAATAAGCTCCTTTCATCACCCCCCTTTGCTCAACTTTTGGCCCCTCCATTTCTCGAAGAAGAGTCATTAAAAGACTTTGAAGTTCATCGGGAATAAAAAAAAAAAGCAACATTGTTCGCTTCAAAAATGTAAAAAAAACAAAAAAAAACTCTGAGAAGCGTCGGGGAATTTTGCATTTCTTTTCTCTGCTCCCCCAAATATGTCTGACTTCCTGGAACAGCAGAGGTTCTGTTTCTTCTGTAATTATATAGGGAGGCCACCGGCCCAGTTTCGCAAATTCCTGGCTTACTGCTGAGACAGAAGCTCAAAACCATTTCTCTTCAATAATTTGATTATTCTAGACTAGTACAAATGTTGCATATCTTGAGTGCAGTGAAAAGAAAGGAGAGCGTGAGTGTATTCAATTTTTGAAATTCATTTAGCTGGATAACATAATTAATTACGAGATATTATGTGCAGAGCGTGCCCGGAAGCAACCATAATTTAGGGGTGGCATAAACCAATATGTAGATTAAGAATGTTCAAGTCAAGTGATGTTTACTATTGAAACATAGGATGATATTAACATATCAACATATAGCACATAAGTAATGGTAGATCAGAGGCAAAGCGAAGTCTGAAAAATATTGCAGCGCAATTCCATAAATTCGTTCAAATGGCGCTGGTTGCTCCATAGAGATGTACAACCGCGCTGGCAACTATACGCCAAGGAACACACAATTTTGATTGGGAAATGAAAGAGAGTGCACAGATTGACAAAGTAATTGAAGACATCTTGGTGAAGTGGAGAAGCAATTATTTGAGAATAATGCATGTAAGTAATGTTTACACACATGGACATTGGCAAGGCAGAGCCCTTAAATGGGAATGTCAGGATCCAATATTGTTGCAAATTTACCTTACCAATTATGTTTCTGCTTTTGTGTCTGTGTCCTAAACATGATTTTGCTTTCAATATATCGCAAGAGACGTCTATTGACACTGACAATGATGGACAGTGATCAATATTAACACAGAAATTACTATTTGCATGTTTTTTACACCTCAATCCTCTGGACTATGTAAAATGGGAAAATTAAGGAAATGACAAACAGTATTGTTGCATGCTTGATCTTTTGAGATGACTGAAATGACAGGGGTTCTCACCTGTTATCTGGCTTTTTCCATGGAAAATAGACATCCCAATTGTTATCAAATTCTGCTTTGCTGCCTCTTGGCAGCGCGTCAGTAAAACACAAAGTAGATGCTGGCTGGTGTTGACTCCATCCTGTGACATTGTGTTCAACTTATGGACCCATTGTCCGCAACCGGAAAAAGGACAGAAACCTGATCAAATGCAGGTCTATTGTAAGCCAATGTGCGCCCAAAATGAGCACAAAACATAGGAGTGTAGAAATGCATTCTGAGACAAAAACAAGAATGAAGATACCCAGTGGTTTTACTTTTGAATGTTTGTGGGTTTACATTGTCCAACATGTAGGAGTTAGTTTACCCAGCCTCTATTCTATAGACCCTTTCTGGCCAAATATCAAAAAGCCGTGGATATATCATTGAATAATTGAGTAAGTCAGCGAGTGAATGTATGAATGAAGGAGCACTTTATTGCAGTGAAGAAATTCTAAATAAATGATATTGATGGATGCTGTACCTCAGCATACACAAAAGTGTCTATTTTTTTAATTTTGTGAAATAGCAAGAAATTTGCAAATAATTGTTCAAATAAATCTCCTCATCTTTTAATGTGATGGTTGACATACATCATCTCTACATGCAATTATTCTGAAGAATCTATTCAAAGAATGTGTTATGCCTCTCCCCACTGAGGCACAGGATCCAGTCATAAGAGTAACTAGGTACAGTCCATCACATTAACAGTGGCCTCAGCTGAGCCTTGGTGAATGTTTTCTCTGCACTCAGCACCTCAGTAGCCACTGCAGATTATAATATCCTTCCCTTTCTGATGTTGTGTTAGAAGATTTTCTTGCTGTCAGTTTGCAATTTAGCATTTTAGAAATATGCCTGGATTTTTTAGTCAGCGGTTTAACAAAATATTTTCTATTCAAATTTGGTACATGGGTCGGGAAATTGCGGTTTGGAGCGGATCTGTGCTTGGTGACGCAGTCAGAAGTCACCTTAACTAGTTTTCCCAAACACATTTCATATTACAATAAGATATTGTCATTAGTTGTCCACAACAGATCCACATTTATTTAAAAGAACATTGTCTTATACCAACAACCTGCGAATATATTTTACCAGAATATTGTTCATTTTTCATAAAAAGAAAACCGCTTCCTGCACATATACCTTAAATACATCCCACTTCTAATGGTTGCATCCTCTAAATGTTTATTTCAGGTAATGTAGTCACTCTTAGAAAGAGTTTGGACATTAAAGTATAGCCAAACCATGAACACAGTCGCCTCGCTTATAGAATGTAAGATGATATAGTAGATTCTGTTTTTCCAACTGAAAACCTGTTTATTGCAGGCACTCTTCCCAATATCACTCTTTTTTGCTGATGTAACCCCTTTCCTTGTCTGATATACGTTGCTGTGTAAACTGGGTGGCGTCTTTTGGCAAGAAATTCAGCTGCAGTAATCATACTCCTGTCTGGTGCAAAGAGCAGTGGTAAGGTTCTGAACATATATTCTATTCCCTAGTCTGACTCGCCTAACTTGTTGTTCATTACATATTCCTGTTAGGTAAACATGGTTAATGTTTATAAGCATTTCCCACTTTTGTACTGCATCTGAAATGAGGCTAACACATACCAGAGATGTGTGAGAAGGAAACAAGTCAGTGGAAATGCGCTTGCTTTGGATTTATAATAATAATAATAAAAATTACTCCTTTTCATACCGTGTCACTGCACGCCTCTCTGATAGAGGTTTTTTTATAATGTTGGTGTTATGTCATTCAAACACATTACCCTCCTTCAATTTGTTGAACATTACACAATCAAGTTATTTTAATTTGGAGCATTTAGAATTATTGGGTCAATATGTGTTTGCATGCTGAAAATATAGAAGTGAACATGGACACCTTGGCGTCTGGTGTACTCATCCCACACCCTCCATTCCTTAGCAGAAGGCATATTATGTAAACACCGGATGCCAATGACCTTAAATAATCCGACAGAGTGGGTGTATGAACGTTGCTGTTGGGAACCTTGGACCTCAGCTTTTTGCGAGCCACGGAGGAAATAATAGGACTAAAATAAAAATGACTAAACCCAGATTTCCTTTAGCTTGTGCTCTGATTAATACTCGCTCTCTATCCAAACACAAGGTGGAAATTGAGGCTTTGATTGACCACCTCCGGTTAGATTGCCTTTTTGTTACGGAATCCTGGGCTAAGGCCGACTCGAACCCGGATTTCATTGCAGCAACGGCTCCAGGATATTCCTTCTATAGATTAGATAGAATTACGGGTAGACGTGGTGGGCTGGCCATCATCTGTAGGTCTCATTTTACTTGCCAATGGGAGGCTGCCAATCCCACATCAAAGATGTGTGAGGGAATGTATTTTAAGATATTGGAGGGACTTTTGATCTATCAACCACCGAACCCTTACTCTATCTTCTTCCAGGATTGGCCTACTTTAATTGAGCCATTAGCCACTTCCACTAAGTGCATTATTTTAGGTGATTTTAATCTTCATTTTGATGATACTCAACACCCCCATATTAATGATCTGCTAAATTTTATGGAGGTATTTGATCGGGAACTCAAAGTAAAATCTGCCACTCACACGGCGGGCCATATTCTTGACGGGATTTTTGCCCGTCCTGAGGATGAGGTCATAGTAACGAATACGCCTCTTGAGTGGACTGATCATCACCTCCTAATCTTTAGATGTATGAACGCACACCCTGGCCAAGACACAAATGTCAAATGTAAATCTTCAAGGCATTGGAACAGGATAAAAGAACATCAGCTAGGTCCAGCCTTAATTGCGGGTTGGGAAGCTACGGGTTGCTCTTCGATATCTGCTTTAGATAGTTTTAAGTATGGCATTAATTATGCTATTAATCAATTGGCTCTGGCTAGGACCCAGACGTCTTCTAGAAATAAAAAAATCAGTTGTCCATGGTTTAATAAGGACCTTAAATTTCTACAAAGGAAATACCGTCAGCAAGAAAGTCAATGGAAGCTAGCTCCTAATTCAGGGGAGAAAGTTAAGCTTAGAATAGTCTTGAGGCGTTATAAAGATGCGTGCATCAAGGCTCAAACAGATTATCTTACACTAAGGATTAAGGGGGCTTTAAATTCCCCTAGAGAACTGTTCACAGTGGTACGAGATCTGACTATACCTCCTCCACCTTCCGAGATGGAAAATTCTCAAGAATTTTGTAACAAGGTGGCTTCCTTTTTCGAAAACAAAATCTTACAAATTCATTCGAACTTTCTGCATGGTGAAGTGATTCAACATCATCTCAAGTGTTTGAATACTACTCTCGACATCGACACCCCTCTGCTCACCAATTTTCAGCCTCTATCTTCTGATAGGATCAAAGCACTTCTTATGGCAATTAAGTCAGGGTCCCCGAATGATCCTTGCCCTCCGTGCATTTTACAACAGGTTCCTGAATTAGTTGTCACTGCTCTTGTTCCGGTTTTTCAGGAGGTTTTTTCTACAGGTGTCTTTCCTACAACCTGGAGGGAAGCAATGGTAATTCCTCTGAGAAAGAAACCGGATCGTGCATTACATGACTTGAACAACCTACACCCCATCTCCTTGCTCCCCACTCTGGCTAAGATCCTTGAGAAACATATCAACAATGAGTTAGCTAGTTTTTTACACATCTCGGCCAGCTTAGACCAGTCACAGCACGCAATCTGCGCTTATCACAACTTCAGACACTATTCGCAGGCTGTTGGATGAGGGGCAGGGAGCAGTTCTAGTTCTGTTGGATTTATCTGCTGCATTCAATACCATCTCACCTCAGATTCTGGTATCCCGTCTCTAACAAACAGGAATTAGAGACTCAACACTTAAGATTTTGGAATCTATTTTAGGCGATAGACCTATCACGGTGAGCTGGGACGATTTTAGGGCCCCGGGATATGTTTGCCATGTGGGGTCCCACAGGGATCAGCTCTTAGCCCTACTTTGTTTAATTTTTATGTTGCCCCTTTGGCCAAACTGATCCATTCGAATGGTTTCATGACTACCTCATATGCTGATGATACCCAATTGATCATCCCTGTTTCCAGAAAAAACTGGGAGGAAACAGCAGATAGGTTCAGCAACTGTATGCAAGAGATTAATTGCTGGATGGGTCGTAATTGCCTAAAGCTCAGAAGTAACAAAACAGAAATCCTACTGTTTGGCTTTTGTAATGAGCTGTGGAACTCTCGATGGTGGCCTTTGGAGTGTGGGGAGCTTCCCACTACTATTACTGCCACCAGAAATTTGGGAGTCATTTTTGATAACTGTCTCAGTTTCCAACCTCAAGTGAATTCCGTGGTCAAAAGAAGTTATTGGATTTTATAAACATTGAAAAAAATCTTTCCTTATCTGCAGATGGAGGAGAGAGTGGCAGTCATTCTGGCTTTAGTTATGTCCAGACCTGTCTACTGTAACTCTCTGTTGCTTGATTTGGATAAAATGTCACTAAGAAAGCTCCAACTGATCCAAAATAATGTGGCCCGTTTGATCTTAGATCTCCCTCGCTTGGCCTCCGCCAGCAATAGCCTGAAATTATTGCTTGGCTTCCAATTGCGGAGCGGATTATTTTTAACACTCTGGGGGTTATTACAACTTTGGAGGAGGTGTTAATCCGTCCCAAAAGTGACGGTAAAGTGACGGATATACCACCATCCGTATTACGAGTTCCATAGGATATAATGGACTCGTAATACGGCTGGTGGTATATCCGTCACTTTTGGGACGGATTAACACCTCCTCCAAAGTTGTAATAACCCCCTCTATGTTTAACATTCAAGTCGGTACATGCAGGCGGAGCTGATTTTTTAGCTTTTAGGCTATGCTGGTATAGGCCAAGTAGGCAACTCCGATCTAAAGAAGCCTATCTGATCCAAGTTTGCCGTACTCGTAGGGCCAGATAGGGAGATAAGGCATTTACTGTGGCGGCAGCTAAACACTGGAATTCGCTTCCTCTGGACATAAGGAAGGAGCATAATTTCTTGATTTTTAGGAGGTTGGTAAAAACCTGGCTCGTTCCTAGATGAGGCTCTATCTTCCTACATTTGCCTGTTTTTTGACACTCATTGTTCTCTTTCCAGCGCTTCGATGCTAAGGCCGGAATGCGCTTTACAAATACAAAAATACAAATACAGATGTATTTTACTTTCTTTAAAATATTTTCTTCATCTCTGAACCACTGTGATAATTGTGCATACAAATGCAAACACTAAAACACTGCCTGGTTGGAAATAAAGGGAGCATTGCTGGGGCAGTGGACAGATCAGGCTGGTGGTCTCAGAAGGTGAGTGGGGTTGGGGGCTACATGCGAGAAGGACGGTTTGGTTTACATAGGGGAAACAACTGTGAATTAAGAAATAACCATGATTCGAGGTCCTTCAGTGACCTTTACATAAACGTGGTGAGCTAGGTCTGGCCTGTTAGACATTTTCTGATTCGTTGATACAGTCTCATGTAGGGAGGAATATGGTCATCAGGGAGAAAACCCTGAACAGTGCTCCGCTGGGTAAGATCATTTTTTTGTGAAAATGCCGATAGTACTCCCTCCCTAATCATGTGTCTCAAATCTATTTACAACCACATACCTGAAACTTAATCACTGCCTGCCTGGCTACCTGCCATCCCTAAATAAGACTAGTATGCACCCTGGAAGGTGGAAAGAAACTGAAACACAAACAAACTTGCACTGTTGGCATACTGTTTGCAGAGAAAGGTGCAGAGATGTTGGCTACGGCATATGCCTGATATTGGACCACCTGAGGTAAGACTGCACATCCTAGCTGCTCACCCTTCAATCGCATCCTAGGTGGTTAGGTACATTTAATCACACAGCATTGTGAAGCACACTATAAACAAGGGGATAGGTTGTGGCTCTATTACTGTTGAGCATATTCATGGGGCTTGGGAATCTGGGGTTCGTTTACCCATAAGACCTGCCTGAGCAGATCATCTGGATGGTGGTGATCAGAGAATCCATGGATATGGTTCCCACATTGGATGCTCTCTCGCTTCCAACAGAATGCAGGGAGAAGAGCAGTAAAGGCAAAGCCGTTGTAATGGCGCAGTGTTACTGGTGGTGGTGTCAGGTCGTTCCCTTATACCCAGGTATAGCTCTGGGACTGGAGCAGAAAAACAATGGCAAACAAAAAGGTCAAATATGGAGGCTGTCACTCCAGCTTCCTCGCACTCAAAAAGGTTGACACTTTAGGGACTTTAATTCATCTATATCTTGACAGGGTTTGAGTCAGCCATACTGCCATCAGCAAGCCCTCAGTGAATCAGCTACACAGCAGAATTGGGGCATTATAGGAACTCTTTTCTTAGAACAAAAAGCACTTGCAACATCCAAAATTAAAAGAAAACATTATCCTATAGCGGCATTTTTATGCTCTTACACTGCTATATGTCTCATTGTAACTTTTTGCTCCTCTTCTATTCTTCCAACCATTACATTCAATATATGTTTGTCACAGTATCTGTATTTTACATGTTTAAAATTTAGAATCCTGAACTGAGATTTCAGAACCATAATGTTGTGATGGAGACAGGACAGAGATTTTATGAGAGAGGGTATGATTAAAAATGTGGTAGATTCAGCAGTCAAAAAGTGGAGAGTAAGAGCAGAGAATCTATATTATTTGGACATGAGAACTGTAATACATCTATGAATCACAAAATTGGATTGATAAAGACGTATAGCACGAACATAAGAAATTGTATGGGATTCTGAAGAAAAGTTGACATATATTAAAAGTAGATAATATCTTTGATCGAACTTTAAAAAGGAATTCACAGATCGATGAGAGACACTTTGGCCTCAAGTACTCCTGAAGTGAAGAAATCCAGTGTATGGCTGAAATTCACTGGTTTCCATAAATGCCATAGATGTAAGGCATGCAAGCATGGGATGGATATGCAGGAGATATACTCCCCCCTTTAGTGCTGTACCCATAAGGATCAATGGACCATATAATTGCAGGACTGACTTTGCAGTGTACATATCAAGATGTGAATGTGGTCTCCAATATGTGGGCAGCATGAAGATATCAGTCCACAAAAGAATATTACAGCATTTAAGAGCTGTTGCTAAAATAGATTTTACATACCCAGTGGCCATGCACATAGCAGAAGTACATATGGGAGACATGGAAGGATTGAAGTCTTTTGTTGTGGAATCAGTCCCCAGACAATACAGAGGGGGAAACAGAGAAATTAAATTACGGCGATTGGAAAGCAAATACATTATTAGATTAGATACTAAGGCCCTTAGAGGTTTAAATATGGATGAGGAATTGTCTACTTTTTTTGGCTTCAGGATGAATGAGAAAATGGAGGAACATATGAATAATTTTTATTTGAGATTTATCAAGTGTTTTATGTTGGTATTGAAATTGGTATATAAAAAAGACAGGAAAGGATAAATAAATGTAATCATGTGAAGAATGGAAAGATACAATGAATTAAATTGGATAAGAAATTATCATTATCATCATATGTTGAAATTATGAGCCTAAGGAAGCCCCAAATGTCAGTGTTATAGTGTATTTACCCACTTGGGAATCAATGGTCGCAGCAATGAGATCATTAGCTACATAAAAAAAGACTTACTTGGTGTATAATATGACCTTAATTAAATAACTGAATTATATTTAACAAAAGTACAACAGAATATTGGTGGAGTAGTAGGCTCAGGAGGTATTTAAAATCATCAATAAAGGACTGTTAGAAATGGGGTCTCTAGTTGGCAGTTGGTTTACCTCCTGTCCAAGCAGGGGCCCTCACTCTAGTCAGGATAAGGGAGATACCCAGCTCAGATAACCTCTGCTTGCACGTAGCTCACAGTAATACAGTGAAAACATTACAAAAGGACACCACACCAGTTTTAGACAAATAGTGAATATTAATCTGTGTAAAATAAGACCAAAACAATAAGAATACAACATACAGTAATAAAGATATGAATTTTGCAAGAATTAACTTAAGAATACGGTTCCTTGGAGTAGATAGCTCCATCTGGGGCTATCATGGCATCCTGATGAACAAATCCAACAGTTCAGGCCAGCCACGGTGTCGCGGGCCAGCTACGGTGTCAGGAAGACCCGCAAGCAGTAGATTGGAACTGTAAGGCATCACGATCCTCGCAATGAGATCTGGAGTACGGCATCTCAGGCGTCAGTTCCGGACGTCAGTGCGGGGGTCGTCAAGCCCTTGAAGTCACACACATTGTAGATCAAACTCCAGGCTGATGATGAAGTCAGGAACGCTGGCGTGGATGGTTTCTGGGCTGCGGCGCGAAGCGGGACGATGCAACATGCGGTGTCCACAGGTCACAGTGCAGGCAGCAGCTCGGTGACTGTATTCTCCTGCATCGGTGAGACCAGGGCTGCGGTGTGAAGCGGGACGGTGAAAGTGCGGTGTCTCCAGGTTACAGTGCTGGCATCAGCGTTGTTGTTGCACTGTCGTAGGTAGGACTAAGACGGTGGTGCGGCACGGGGTGGCTCTGTGCGGCACCCATAGGTCACTGTGCAGGCATGGGCGTCTGTTGACGATACTGGAGTCAAAGGCGCTGGCGTTGGTGGACCGGGCTGCAGTGCGGGACAGGACAGTGCTTCGTGTACCTCACGAGCGCTGTCCTCGGGCCACGGTGCAGGCAGCGGCATCGGTGTTAGCGTGGAGCGTCGCCGTCGGGGATGCCAAGGCCGCGGTGTGAGCAAGGGGATGCAGAGCCCAGAGGTCATGGTGCAAGCAGCGGCTCAGTGACGGCATCAGATGACGGCGGTGTTGGGATCACGGTTGCGGTGCAATGTGGTGCACAACTCCGTGTTGCGTCATCAGGTCACGGTGCAGTCAGTGGCGTCAATGACGGTGTCGTAGTGGTTTTTCTTCTATTGCGGCACAAAACACACCATTCCCAGTGCTGTAGGCAGACGAAGATGAGGTCTCTGATATCCCTGAGACTTTCAACAGGAGGAAAGCTCTACTCAAAGCCTTTGGAGAAACTTCACACGAAGGATACACAGCATAGTCCAGTCTTTGCCCTCTTGAAGCGTTCCAAAAGTCTGGGGTTTTGGGTCCACTACTTATACCCTTTTTTGCCTCTGAAGTAGGCATACTTCAAAGGAAAGTCTCTGTTGTTGACAAGATCTTGTCTTGCCCAGGTCTGGCCCCAGACACACACCAGGGGGTCGGAGACTGCACTGTCTAAGGGCAAGCACAGCCCTTTCAGGTGTAAGTAACTACTCCTTCCTCCACTCTAGCTCAGATGGCCCATCAGGATATACAGGCTACACCCGAGCTTCCTTTGTGTCACTGCCTAGAGGGAATTTACAACAACCCAATTGTCAGTCTGACCCAGATGTGGAATACACAAGCAGGCAGGCGCACAAAATGGTTTAAGCAAGAAAATGCCCACTTTCTAAAAGTGGCATTTTCAGACAATTTAAAAACCAACTTTACAAAAGGATGTGTTTTTAAGTTGTGAGTTCAGAGACCCCAAACTCCACATCTCTATCTGCTCCCAAAGGGAAACTGTACTTACAAGTTATTTAAAGGCAGCACCCATGTTAACCTATGAGAGAGATAGGCCTTGCAATAGTGAAAACCAAAGTTGACAGTATTTCACTGTTAGGAAATGTGAAACAAACCAGTACTTGTCCTACCTTCTAAATACACTGCACCCTTCCCATGGGGCTGTCTAGGACCTACCTTACCGGTGCCTTACATGTAGTAAAAGGGAAGGTAGGGCCTGGCAAGTGCATACACTTGCCAGGTCGAATTGGAAGTTTAAAACTGCTCATACAGACACTGCAGTGGCAGGTCTGAGACATGTTCACAGGGCTACTCGTGGGTAGCACGACTAGTGCTGCAGGCCCACTAGTAGCAGTTTATTTACAGGCCCTCTGCACACATAGTGCACTTTACTAGGGACTTATGAATAAATCAAATATGACAATCATGGATAAACCAATCACCAATACAATTTACATAGGGAGCACCTGCACTTTAGCACTGATCAGTAGTGGTAAAGTGCACAGAGACAATGAAACAGCAAAAACAGAGTCCAGCATATTATAAAAACAGGAGGTCAGAAGGCAAAAAGACAGGGGAAAAACACCAAAAGATGGCAGGTCCAATTTGGACTAATATAATTCTTGTAAAAATAGAGTGGAATGATGCCTTTTGAATTGGTGTATACCATGATTACATATATGGATTTAATTAATTGTTTAATATATTTAAAGAAAAAAGAAAGTTTTTTATGCGTGTAATTTTTCAAATTGTCATGAATTACTGTGTGTTCGCTGTTTTCTATGTCTATGATAAGGGATTATGGTGATGGGCACTTTAAATTTATGGTGAAACTGACATGGTGTGTCATGTGATAAAGGCGTCTTTGAGGCTGAAACGCGTTATGGTGGACTATGCAATAAATTAGAATTATATTTTTTTACAAGATGGGTCTCTGCCTACTCTTTTGATGTGCGTTGATTTGGGAAAGCCGTGAACAAAAAAAATATATATATATATTTATATATATAACAAAGAAAATGCCACTCCTCACAGGCATTGAAAAGACGGCACTCCAAAGTTTCAGATGCAAAGTCAATTTTAATGGTGACGCGTTTCGATTAACAGATCTTCCTCACAGCCTATGCTACCCATAGTGCTCCAACCCATTTAAAGAGACATCAAACACCCACACATAAACATAGTAAAATACTATGTGTGACTAAATCTGGTCATATATTCTCCATTGAAAATTAAGGATAACAATCATCCCAGAAAAATCTATAAACATCATAATTCCAACACATAAAAAATTATTATTAATTCAACCTTAATTCACCTTAACATTAAAAAATTATATGTGATAAAAAACACAATTTATTTTACTAAACACAAAAAGTTATTAATTAATTAAAATTGGAAAATTATTTGTGTCATATTTAACATAAATAGGAATACAAATAATGTTACATCACAGGGATCATTTTATGATATTTATATATGTATGCATTTCACTAAAAAAACAAAGGTCACAGGGATGTTATAATTAGGAAATAGAATTAAAAAAACATAGAAATTCACATAAAAAAAACAAATATTACAGGGACGTTATAATTAGGCTCACATTTTAAACATACCAAACCATAGAAATTCACGTGCTGTAGTTAGAGTTACCTAAAGTAACTATAACGTGTGCCTTAAGGTAACCATAACTTGCACCCCACCATACACAGCATTTTCGTCAACAATTTTGCTGCAAATATTACATTGATATTATCATTGGTGTTATCAAAGATGTCCTGAGTCCCATAATTTGTCGGGTAGTTAGCAGTGCATGGGGAGTGCACGAGTTATAGTTTGACAGCTCTCCCTCACTGCGAATGGAGTTTTTGCTCTGACTTGCAAAGTTCCCATCAAGTCACAGCAAACAGCTATGTCCTGTGTGGGGTCACCCCAGGATGTAGCAGGAGCTAGCCCCGGAGGGTGGCGGTACCCAGGGCCAATATTGGCTTCACCAGAGGGGTCGCGCAGCCCCCTCCATCAAGCATTGCCCCGTGGAGGTGGTGGTCCCTGCGGCTTGGGAGTCCGAAACGGACTCCCTTCACTCTTTTACTGTAGCCCCAGGGAAGTGGCTGTCCCCGCGGTTGCAGGGGGGGAATGGGCGGCCACCCTGCACTGGTTTTGAATGGTGCCCCAGGGAGATGGCAGGCCCTGGGGCTGGAAACGGGCCAGACAGCGCACCCGCTTGTTTTGTTAAGTGCCCCCGAGAGGTGGCAATCCCTTTGGGGCTGCGGGGAGGCGGGCGAGTGGCCCTGCCACACTAGTTTTGAATAGTGTCCCATGGAGGTGGCAGTCACTGGGGCTGCGGGGCGGGCCAGGTGCCCCCGTGCTGATTTTGTTAAGTGGCCCGGGGAGGTGGCAGTCCCAGGTGCTGTGAGGAGGCAAGACGGCCCCCCACACTTGTTTTGAATAGTGCCCGTGGAAGTGCAGGGCTGATAATTTCAATGCCCGGGACCTGGCTCACCCTGGGGCCGCATAGAAACAAGCACAGGAGCCAGAAGTTGTTGGTTTAAAAAAAAAAAAGAATCCACAGATGTCCGCTGAAATGTTTTTTAAAATACTTTTTTGCTCTGGGGGTCCATCTGCGACCCCAGCACCAGAGCTAAGGCGTCAGGGTGTCACTACCTTGGACCCTTTTGATATTTTTCATCTTGTTTTCTGGGGCACGGCTGAAGCCGGTCTTAACATGGCTGCCAACACTTCCTTCTTGAAGTGTTGGCAGCCAAACAGGTTTCAGCACACAATCAGGAGGGTTTGCAAAGCCTTTGCTTAACTATATATACAAATGTAGATTTTCATTCATTTCTCTAAAATTACTTAATGAATTTACATCAAATAACAAAAAGGGCACTTACTGGACCAAGAGCTACCTTTCTGCCAAATATGGTGCAATTCCGTCCAGTGGTTTGAGCGCTATCGCTGTTCAAAATCCCTATGGAAAAATGAATGAGGAAAACATGTTTTGGGACCGCCCCCTTTTTCTCAGCCCCCACTTGACAGATCACCCCTTTCCGGACAGCAGCTGAAATGAGTGTCGTTTTTTTGGAAAATTTATGAAGATTCGTAAAATTTCGCCAAAGTTATTAGCAAAACAAAAAATGCTTTTCCATAGAAACTAGGTCCTAACTAGAACTACCTAGTGGCCACTGCCACTAGGTAATATATATATATATATATATATATTCGTAACCAAGTCCCGGAATGCAGGTGCTCCACACAGCGGTCCTGGATGGGTTCCGAGAGACCCTAATATAACCTTAAACACTCCTTAAAATATCAGGAGAACCAGGACACCTCCAATATGAAAATTCAATTTATTTCAGCACAAAATCCAACGCGTTTCGGCAACAGCCTTACTCATGGATACCACATAACTAAAGTGCTCCACATATATAACTCAAGTTGGTCGTAAAAATAAAAAGGCTGTTGCCGAAACGCGTTGGATTTTGTGCTGAAATAAATTGAATTTTCATATTGGAGGTGTCCTGCTTCTCCTGATATTTTAAGGAGTGTTTAAGGTTTTATATATATATATATATATATATATATATATATATATATATATATATATATATATATATATATGTTTATATATATATATATATACATATTTATTTATTTATTTATATATATATATATATATATATATATATATATATATATATATATAAATCCTTTCACACATATATGTATGTATTATCTACTGCCAGTCGGCAGAAGGTAGTTATAGTTTCCATTGAAAAAGCGTATTTTGACTTGCCTATATCTTTGGCACCGTTCTTCACAAAATTTTTAAAAAAAGGTCTGCCCAATGATCATGAAACGTTTTGGGATGATCCGTCAAGCGGGGGGGCTAAGAAAAAAGGGGGGTGAAAAAAGTATGCTTCCCATAAACTCTTTAGCCCAAACCGCTGGACGGAATTACACCAAATTTGGCAAAAAGATAACTCTTGGTCCGTCGATCAGCCTTTTTTTAATTTGGTGTAAATCTGTTACTGCTTTGGCTCCTGGGTGGGCCAGGTCCTGGGGGCATTTTAGTAAACAGGGGGGGTGGAGGGACCACCACTTCCCTGGGGTATTATTTAAAAAGGAGAATGCGGGGTGGCTGCGACACCCCAGCCCCCAGGGACCGCCACCTCCCCAGGACTCAAACTTAATAGTATTCAAGTGCCTTGTGGCCCTACCCGCACCCGGGGGACCACCACCTCCTCAGGGCAAAATGATTTTGCAATAACAGGTGGTGTCCTGCGGACCACCCAGGCCCTGGGGTCTGCCACCTCCCGGGGCCAATTTTTCATAGTACCCGGGATGGCCGCGCATGGGCCCCCATGCCTGGGGGACCACCAACTCCCCAGGGAAAAATACTATTAGAATAATATGGGGGAGCCACCACCCTGGGGCTCAAATAACTTTACAGGAGGGAGTCCATTGCAGACCCCCAGGCTCCAGGGATCACCACTTTCCCAGGGACCTAATTGAAAAGATGAAGGGGGCCGTACGGCCCCCCTCATGGAGCCATATCTAGCCCTGGGGACCACCAACCCTAGGCCCGGCTTGGTGGGACCTGACAGGTGGTGGTCCCTGGGGCTCAAGGGGGGGTTTGTGTGGTTCCCCTAAATGTTTTATTAGGTAGCCATGGGGAGGTGGCGGTCCCACAGGCCCAGTGGGGCCCTTTTGGACACTAAATATATTTATTTAAAGTTGCCCCCTTTAAGCTCCAAACTCCTTTGGCTGCACGTTGGTTTGGAGCTTAAAGTGGATTGACCGCAAGACTTGGCCTGCAGCCAGGCTCTGTGGCCAACCCCCACTGCACATGGCCAAAGGCTATGCGTGGCACAGGGTCAGTGTGGTTATAGGGGGTTGGCTACAGGGCCCCTTTCGGCCGTGTGCAGGGCGGGGTGCGTGGTTATAGGGGAGTTGGCCACAGTCCTTGTGGCCATCCCCCCACTCATGGCCAAAGACTGTACGTAATACGGGGGTGTGTCCAACCAATCCCGGCCGTACATGGCCAGAGGCCATGCTCAGCAGTGGTTGGATTAACTTATAGGGCCAGATGTATCAAAGAATATTGCATTCGCAAACAGTGCGAATTGCAAAATTCGGCCGTTTGCGAATGCAAAATCACCTTTCTGAATGTAAGAAAGGCATTCGCAAAGCAAATTTAAGGAATTGCTAAAAATTGCGACCCCATTTAGAGAATCGCAAATTGCGATTCTCTAAATAAGAAATCGCAAATAAGGAATCCTTATTTGCGATTTCTAAACCACATGTAACAAGCAATTCCTTAATGCGAATTGGGCATTAAGGAATCGCTAATTACCACCAAGTTGAACTTGGTGGTAACCATTTAAAATGCATTTTTAAATTGTACATGTAAGCACACATGCCCTTTTGGCATGTGTGCACCTTACATGTCCCCCCCAAAATTTTTTGGGGTGCAGTAGAGGGGGCCTTGGGGCCCCAGCACCCTGGTGTTTTGCATTTCCAAAATTGCGATTTCTGGTTCAGAAATCGCAATTTGGGAAATGCAAAAAATTTGCAGATATGGGCCAACAGGCCCATAGCTTCGAATGGGGTCGGTATCGCAATTTGCGATCCGGTAATAGCATTTGCGATTTTTAAGAAATCGCTATTACCTAATCGTAAATGTGATACATGGCACTTTGCAAGTCGGAAATAGCGATTTCTTAAAAATCGCAATTTCCGAATCGCAAAGGGCCGTGATGATACATCTGGCCCATAGTATTTAAAATTACTTTACATTAAAAAAAATGAAATTCACTGACAAAAAACAAATGTTACAGGAACGTTATAGTTAAGATATAGAACTAAAAAAACATAGAAATTCACTCAAAAAATAATGGTTACAGAAACATTATAGTTAGGCTCACATTTTAAACATAGAAAACCATAGATTTTCACCTGTTATAGGTAGCGTTATTTCAAGTAACTATAACGCATGCCCTAAGGTAACTATAACTCACGTCCTCACCTTCCATTGCTAATTACTCTAAATATTACAGCACTCATGACATCTTTTATAGCATCATTGATGATATCACTATAACATTTTTTGTAAAATTATTCATAAAGAGCTGTGCATGGCGGGGTGCAAGTTATAGTTACCTTAGGGCACAAGTTATAGTTACTTGAATTTATATATATATATATATATATATATATATATATATATATATATATATATATATATATATGTATATATATATATATATGTATGTATATATATATATGTATATAGTTTATATATATATATATATATATATATATAGCAAAACAAGCTTGTCCTCTATGAAAGCGCACTCCCAACAGGTTATGTAATCAGGAAAATAGCAAAGCCAGCAACTCACAGTGAATTCTTTTAACATTTTCATTATTCCTGGCCTTGTGTTCTCATTTATCTCTGGACACGTGTTTCTTGGTTAATCCCTTCATCAGCAGAGAAATATAAAGTATTTCACCTTCGTAGGTGCAGCCATTGCTGGAGGCGTCCCAGACATCTCATCCCTTGTTTAAAGACCGAGTGCTTGGCTCTTCAGCTGGTTCAATTGCAGGCACCTGGTTAGTCTGTTTAAGTATCAATTATGCCCCAGTGGGCCTCTGAAGTGAGTTACAAAGTGCATGCTGGTTACGGTAGTCCTGCACATTATGTCATATTCTCCCAAGTGGGTTGCTGGAGTAAAACGAAATGAAAAACCCAAAGTTTACTCTAAATATTACAGCACTCATGACATCTTTTATAACATAATTGATTATATCACTGTAACATTTGCTGTATAATTATTCATAAAGAACTGTGCATGGCGGGGTGCAAGTTACAGTTACCTTAGGGCACGAGTTATAGTTACTTGAATTTATATATACTTGGGCCAAAGAAGAAGACCGTCAGGGTTGAAACGCGTTGCCATCACAAGTCATCCTAGTGAAAGCTGATTTAAGTTCGTAATAAACATTGTGGTTGTTTGGAGTGCTGGTTTCGAATTGTATTCATTTTCATTATATATATAGATGTATATGTATATATCTATATATATAAATATATATATATATATATATATATATATTTGTGATGACAGAGCCCTCTCTTTTTATGTTCTCACCTTCTCTCTTCCTTCTCTGGGTATTCGGTACTACCCCATCAGGCATCAAGAACTTGAATGGAAGTCATGGACATCAAACAATGAGGTGGAAACATTCAAGAGGTGTGATGTCACATGCATGTTTCCTGGGAGGAATACAAATTCTCTGCAGATTGTTAGGAAAGGACCTGAAAACAAAGTATGGGTTGCACCCAATGCCATTCAGAAGGTTACACTGTGATCCACACAGAGTATGGAGTGAGAGCCAGAAGAAGAGTAAAGCTACTAGACCTGACAGGAGGACATTATCTGACTCAGCCAAGAAATATTGGCTGGAAGGAGGAGATGTCCCACTGAATGATCACATATATTGCTCTTGGATGTATGGATAAACCAGGCACTGTATCTCCTTCCGCTGAAATCCTGATGCTCAGCCAAAGCAAGGGATTGGTGAAATTGATTACTGATTGATAGTCCAGCATACACTGGTTTGTGCTAGGGCACAGAAGAGCGCTTGGATGCCTGGGGCCACTCCATGACTAGGTGGGACTTCTACTATTTTCCTTGATGATGAAGATGATGTCCCAAGAACTAGAGACATCTTCTCTCCTTGGATCACAAAACATCAACAACTGACCTAGAGTGTAATAAGACTTAGAAATAATAAACAAACCCCTTGATCAAGTTAAATTCTCACATACTGGGTACCACCCAAAATTTTATTTAGTGAATATTCCCGCTTCCTGTAAGTAACTGCTATTTTCCCTTATTTTATGTATAGCTCTTTCTCACCGTCTATGTCTACCATGTGCTCTATACAAGTGGTAATTAAATAAATAAAATAAACACATGAATCGATAATTACATAATAGTTCTCAATGGTGCTGGTCATAGCTGAGTTCTAGAATAGGAGTATGAAGATTGTAGAAACAAGAAGGTGGGTGAATGTGGTCTGGCGTAGGCAAACATAGATTGTTTAGGCACTTACCTCCTTCGTTTGTTGTGCATTCAGACTCTTTTTTTTGGCAAATTTAGATGTATTTAATCTATCTGCCGCTTTTGTGAATGAATATGTGTTTAGAGGGAGAGATCGGGTACAGTATGAGCTTTATTCACAAAGATATTCAATATTTGCCTTGCTAGAAGATTTAGCACCATGCATACTAAGCAACAACATGTTCTCCTGAATGTCTTTATTCTGGAAATTCCAATGGTAACAAGAGTTTTATGTGGGCTGTATGGGTTGTAGTCTGCAAAGCCACTTATTACATTTTTGTGCACATCAGAGATATCAGTAGATTAAGGCGGATTCACTGGTTATGTTGCACTCTTCATTTGAAGACAGAGAGATAACCCTGCACAAGATGGAAACAATGGGCCAGATTTACAATAAAGTGGCGCAGGCTGGTCTACGCCAAAATTGGCAGCGCCATGCTGTGTCACTTCTAAGACTCAGAGATGCGCCATATTGACAAGAGTACCGCGCACCCCTGTGTGTCCCCCTGTGTCGTCCTTAAATTTACTGTCGAGCGCCAACGCAGCCACACTTGTGCCATCGTGCAAGGATGGCTG
This sequence comes from Pleurodeles waltl, assembly GCF_031143425.1. Lineage (NCBI taxonomy): Eukaryota > Metazoa > Chordata > Amphibia > Caudata > Salamandridae > Pleurodeles > Pleurodeles waltl. The sequence continues at coordinate 1,690,591,780 of NC_090445.1, forward strand.
CGGTGTGGGGGAGATTGTATTTGTGCAGGTAGGGGCACCTTCCTGCACCAAAACAATCTTTAGTCTTGATTTGCTCTTTCTATGCGTGATGCATAATCCAGCACATATAGAAAAAGCAAAAAGCTAGGAGAAATGAAACATTTCTCCTCGCTGCGCCATGACAATACCACCCCTTGGGTGGCGTTATTTTTTGGTGCTGCCTCAGGTTTACGAAAACTCGTAAATTTGAGGCAGCATCAAAATGCAATGGGTGTTGGTGTGGAATGCCCACAGCAACACCCATTGCAATCCCCTTCTACGCAAAGTGCTGCTTGTGAAGGGGCCTTATTTACAAGGTGTTGTTAAGCCACAAAAAGTGGCCTAATGCTGCCTTGTAAATACGGCGGAGTGCACAGGGTCACTGGAGCATCATGAAGAGTGACGCTCCGGTGGTGCTGGGGCTTGTAAATATGCCCATGTGTGTCACAAAGTCAGTAATACTTTTACGTCACAAAGTTAGAAACTTCAGAAGTCTTCCACTTGTTCTCTTAAGAATTAGAAAAAAGACACCAAACCAAATTTAAAAAAAATTACCTGCTGGGATAATCACAAAGGTAAGTTACAGTTGTGAGTAATCTACACATGTAAGTTTACTCTTACATTTTTGAGTAACTTTGGCACTTTTGGCTTCTCGCCGTCTCCCGGCCCTAGTCACAGTCTCCTACTACAACATTAATGTTATTAGGGATATTATTTCCTTCCCTTGCTCATCCTGAAAAGGGATTTATTTCTGTCTGTGACAGGAGTAAACTTTAGACCTCTTTTCAGGGTTGGAAGGGGTTGCAGATGAGTTGCTCCCAACCTTATAGGGTATTCCCATTCTGTGACACACGCTCAATACTTTTCAATAATGTAACATCCCAGTACTCACACCACATTCCTGGCTCCTCCCCCTTCATCCGTGTCCTCGTTCATAGATTTGCTCACATGAAATATTTTGTGGGAGTAAATATTTTATGAGTCCAGAATGAAATTTTGAAACCAGCAAAGGTGGGTTTGCACTTGTATGAAAGCTTTTTCAGGATGTAGGTCAAACTTACACATGCAGATCAGTTTGAGACTTGCGCCCAACAGCACTCCCTTTGAGTCCACAGATATCTGCTACATACTTCAACCGCAGTCCACATTTTCAGTCATTTAGATGTCATTCTTTTACTGAAGCAATGACTTTAACATTCCTTATTCTTAGGTGCTGGTATTCCTACTTAAATCTTCTACCTCAATTGTTTTCTAAAGAAACCAGAAGGGCCTATCTTGTAAAGCATAGAGCAAACAGTCATTTATGAGTGTGACCCTCAAATCTAAGTCACAGTCTCAGAATATGCAGAAATTTACCCACAGAAAAAAATTATAAAAATGAGGACAATTCACCAATATGGTCAATGAAAACCCTACAAACGTGTAATTTTGTAAATATTTGCACATACTTCGCAGATAGTTTTAAACCATGGAGACACAATCAAAGGCATGAGTAATTTTGATATCAGTGTGGAAATGGAGCATGAGCACTGAATATTTATTTACGTTAAATGAAAAGACAGTGTCACCTTCTGAGAAACAAAAAGGTAAGCGTGTGCGGGGAGCTCTGCTCCGCTGGCAGAGCTAAACGTTGTTTTAACTCCATGCTCCGCTTTAAATGGAGAGTTATCCATAAAACTCTGCTAGCCCCGCCAGCGGAACGGAGCTCACCTGGTGCGTGCTGCATCCCAGTATGGACTGCACAACTCAAGCACAGACAGTCTGCGATTGCTCTGTGAAGGCTATAAATGGGCCGCAGCACGCACTGGAGCAGAGGAGGGAGACAGTCGATGAGAGGACTTGCGGCCGTTGGATGACGAGGAGGACCCTCAGGAGGACCCAGGTAAGTCCTCATCTCTTTTGTTGTTGTTGTTTGTGCACATTGATGCACAAACAAGGACTTAAATGGCCCTGGCCTGAATTCAGGCCAGGGCCTTAGGCAGCGAAAGAAAGCTGTGTTTGCCCTATGTGCTCTTCACAAAGGGTAGCCTGGTGCACAAGAGGCCTGAAACAGCAGCTTTCACTGCCTATTGCCCTCCTGAATGCGCCCATTTTGGAAGCGCTAAGCAGGGTCGGGCCTGGTTGACCAGGCCCGACCCTGCGTAGCACTTGCGAGATGGGTGTTTTCAGAAGTACTCCGTGGGCCACGTAACTCCGGCTTTGCAGAATTCCACAGAGTTTCTTTTCTGCAAAGCTGGACTCTGTTCTCTCCGCCCAGGCCTACAAAAAAGTGCAGATTAATATTTGCATCAATTTTACAAAGGTGGAATCTACTACTTGGTCAATACTCCACATATATACATTTCACACAAATGATCACTCTTGCGAATGTCTAATTACATTTCTGCCTCAGGGGTACATGTAGATTTTTATGATTCATCTCTTAAAATACATTTCTAGCCTTTGAGTACATTTTGGGCAATGGCATGTCTTGTTTTACAAAGTAAGCACTGCTCAGAACTGTGCATCATGCAGGGCTCTAGCTTGTGTTTTACTCCTAAAAATCTTTTATGGTGCAGGTAGAGCCCCATGCCTAACATATCATCATGGGCTGAAAAACATGTGCAGATGAGCACACTTTTTAATATCTGCATTGAGCATTTCTGGCATCTGTTATGGCGTATCCCAAAATGTCAAACTCTAAAAGAACATATGAACATATCAAGAGTTTCATGTGGGTTGTATGGGTTGTAGCCTACAAAGCAATTTACTAAATATTTGTGCATATCAGAAATATCAGTAGATTAAGGCAGACTCCCAGGATGCTTGTTTCTTGTCAGGGAGGACCTGGCCTGGCAGTTCTGGCTAGCTGTTAACATGTGGAGCAGGGTCAAGACTGATTTGCATATGGCTGAACCCAAACTGGAATAGCAAGCAAAAAGACTGATGGATTATACCCAGATCTGTGACTGCCAGTGAATGTTTTATTTTTTCTGCATTCCATCCATCATCTGTTCTTCTTGCATTTGTTACCCTAAGAGGGGAGGGTATGCCCATACGTGGGTCCCCTGCTCGCTAAGCCACCAGATTCAAGCTAGCCTGGCTGATGAGGGGCTGGAATGGTATGACAGGCAAAACAACTGATGAATTCAACCCAGATTTCTGAATGTTTGATTTGTTCCGCCCATCATCTGTTCTTTTTGCATTTGTCGCCCTAAGTGGGACTTGGATGCACAGGTGTGGGTCCTGTGCTCGCTATGCCACCAGATTCAAGCTAGCCTTGCTGATAAGGGGTGATACCCCAAAATTGGTCCCAGTATTCTTGTTTCTGGTCCAAGGAAGACCTGGCCTGGACGTTCGGGCTGATGGATTAAATCCAGATCTGTGACTGGGGGTGAATGTTTGATTTGTGCTGCATTCCATCTATCATCTTTTCTTTTTGCATTTGTCGACTGAAGTGGGAAAGGTATGCCCAGACGCGTGTCCCATGCTCTCCATGCCTCCAGATTCAAGCTAACCTGGCTGGTAAGGGCTGATACCCCAAAACCGGTCCCAGGATGCTTGTTTCTGGTCAGGAAGGACCTGGCCTTGCAGTTCGGGATGGACTGTTGCCATGGGGAGCAGGGTCAAGATTGTTATGCATATGGCTTGGTCCAAAATGGAATGGCATGGTGAGCAAAAAAAACTGATGGATTAAACCCAGATCTGTTACTGGGAGTGAATGTTTGATTTGTTCCTCCTTCCGTTCACCATCTGTTCATTTTGCAAATAGTCAAATTCTGACACTGTTTACAGAGTACAGTTATTCATAGATAAGAACTTCTCAGGTAAATAGGAATGACCAACACTCATCACTTTGAATATTGCCATTATGGGCCTTAAGATTTTTTTACCCCCAATACCCACATATTCTTCAAAAGATTTTAACAGGTGATGTAGGAATCTCTGGTCCTTGCTATAGGAACCCTATCATGCGGGAAGAGCAGACAAGGGACACAGATCCCATTGTCAGCTGATTGGAGTCCAATGGGTGTTCAAGAAAAACAAATGAAGACAAGGCAGGGATGGTGCATATCAGGAATCACTTGTAGTGATGACACATTGAACCATGGCACTTTTTTCAAGATGAGAACCAATCATCTTCCAGTTTAATACCAAGTGGATTCGTATTGAGAGCTTTGAAGAATGCTGGAGCCCCATTTGTCATCATAGGCAAGTTATCATTTTCATTCTATATTTTCAAAAGAGTGGCTATCGAGCTAACATCTGACTTGACCCATCAAAACACTGCCCTTGTGAAGGCCGCAGGATTCTTGAGCTCTGGTATATATGTGGTAGGATAGATCTCTTATGGCATTAAGGGGCAGATTTATACCTTTTCACGCAAAACTGCATTAGCGCAGTTTTTCATGAAAAAGTAAAGCATTGGCTAGCGCCATTCCAAGACGCCGGCCAGGCGTCATATTTATGGGATGGCACTAGCCGGTGCTAATGCCCTGTCAGCGTCCTAGGAAAGGACACTAACAGGGTGGGGGAGGCGTTGGGGAAACCGGGGTTTGTGCACCGAACTATGGAACTAGGGGCCAGATGTAGGAAACGATTTGCGACTCGCAAACGGCAGAAATGGCCATTTGCGAGTCGCAAATGTGAGTTTCCTATGCAGAAATGCATGCAAAATGCATTTCCGACTCGCAAATAGGAAGGGGTGTTCCCTTCCTATTTGCGACTCGCAGTGGGATGCAATTCCATTTGCGACCGCGTACGCGGTCGCAAATGGAGTCGCAGTTACCATCCACTTGAAGTGGATGGTAACCCACTCGCAAATTGGAAGGGGTCCCCATGGGACCCCTTCCACTTTGTGAATGGACCCAAAAATATTTTTTCAGGGCAGGGAGTGGTCCAAGGGACCACTCCCTGCCCTGAACAAATACCGAAACTAAAGGTTTCGTTTTTTTTTAAGTGCAGCTCGTTTTCCTTTAAGGAAAACGGGCTACACTTAAAAAAAAAAAAACTGCTTTATTTAAAGCAGTCACGAACACGGAGGTCTGCTGACTACAGCAGGCCTCCATGTTTGCGAGTGCCTTGACTCGCTATGGGGCCGCAATTTGCGACCCACCTCATGAATATTCATGAGGTGGGTCATTGCGACCCCATAGCGAGTCGCAGTCGGTGTCTGAGACACCGTACTGCATTCCAAATTGCGAGTTGCAATTTGTGAGTCGCTGGGACTCGCAAATTGCAAGTCGTAATTTGGAAGTTTGCTACATCTGGCCCTATGGCACTACACTGTTCAGAGGCAGAAAAATTGCCTCTAAGCAGTGTAGCGCCATTTTTTGGCACACAACCCCCATGGACATGGCTCTGTCTTAGTGAAGACAGGAGCCATGCCCACCATCCCAATGGCCATGTCCAGGGGATGAATGTCCCCTAGGCATGGCCATTGGGGCCAGCGCCGTTCAGGGGGCCCCAAGTCAGGGCCCCCGAACGGGGTAAAATACAAAAATATATATATACTTACTGGGATTTACCTGGGATGGGTCCCCCATCCTTAGGTGTCCTCCTGGTGTGGGTGTCCCTGGGGCCGGGGAAGGTCACCTGTGGGCACTTTCCACGGTCTCTGACCATGGAAATATGCCTACAAGTCCCCTTACGCCTGCCCATACCCAGGCGTTAAATATTGGCGCTAAGCAAGCTTAGCACCATTATTTAAGGCCCCCATCCCGCCGTGCTGTGATTTTACACGGGGATAAATATGGCGCAAACAATGACGGTAATTCAGTGCAAACCGAGTATAAATATGGGCCTAAGTGAGCACATCACACTTCATGGCGTAAGCACTCAGTCACTTGACCTCTCTTGAAGATCTCCAGTCCCACCCCTTCTCCACCCCATCCCATTCATCTCCATACTCGCCAAACCATGACTCCTCCCTGTAAGCCTCATCCCAGGATCCTTCCCTTTTGTAAAGCCCTAACCTCACAGCTGTATCCCTGCTCCCCGCTCGCCTCTGTCCTTCTTCTGCAGTACCAGTTCCACTCCATTTGTATGCAGTGCCTTTCTGCTGTGTGGCTAGATTTCTGTTACCCGGATACAGGAATAATGGCTGGAGGATGATGCGCACTCAAAGCTCATAAAATCAAAGACAGCTGTGTTCATCGAACAAGATACAGAAAGAATTGGGGCCCTATTTAGAGTTTGGCAGAGCAAAGCCACTGACTCCAATGGGCAATGCTACTGGCCAGCCAGAGTTGCAGTCCTCTCCACAATCTGTGTAGACTCAGGTGATGCACCAGATGTACTCTCCCAGAGTCTCTGCTGCCTCCAACAAGGTGCATCTCTGACCAGGCGGCCCGTCCTTCAAAGAGCTGGCAGGTCATAGTGATAGTCCAAACATTTATTTTTTTAATTAGAGAAAACAAACTTCCACTTTGGGTGTTTGTTGTGTTTTTCCTACACAAATAAGTTTGGTGAGAGTGGACTTAAAACATGGTGAACACTTGGCAATCCAGCAGTACTGTGAAGAGAACCAGGGATGAAGGAGCTCCCTTCACATAGTGCCGGCGCAACATCTTGGAAGAGACTAAGGGGGTGATTCCTAGCGGGAACCGCCAGAAGATAGTACCGCCCGCCCGCCCAGCGGGAAAGCCACAGCAACGATGAAGCCGGCTCCGAATGGAGCCGGCGGAGTTGCTTTTGTGCGACGGGTGCAGTTGCACCCTTCGCGATTTCCAGTCTCTGCTATGCAGACACTGGAAATCAATGTGGGGCCCTGTTAGGGGGCCCCTGCAGTGCCCATGCCGTTGGCATGGGCACTGCAGGGGCCCCCAGGGGCCCCACGACACCCGTTCCCGCCAGCCTGGTTCTGGCGGTCAAAACCGCCAGAACCAGGCTGGCGGGAAGGGGGTCAGAATCCCCATGGCGGCGCTGCCTGCAGCGCCGCCATGGAGGATTCTGCAGCCCAGGGGAAAACCGGCGGGAAACCGCCGGTTTCCCTTTTCTGACCGCGGCTTTACCGCCGCGGTCAGAATGGGCCTGGATGCACCGCCAGCCTGTTGGCGGTGCATCCGCGGTCCCCTACCCTGGCGGTCTCGGACCGCCAGGGTAGGAATGACCCCCTAAATCCACGGGTTAGGGGGCGCAAATTACTTGCCTTGCCCCGGGTTAGGGGGCGCAAATTACTTGCCTTGCCCCGGGTGCTGACAACCCACGCTACGCCACTGCATAGTGCAGAGATCCCTTCCTGGCCACAAAGCTTTTGCTGTAGAGATGTTTGCAAAAACACTGTTGACTGAGTGCAAAAACGTGTGCAATTAATTTGGATGTTATTTATTTCAACCAACCTCCCTCCTTTGAAAGGCACAGGCCAGTTCTGAAGTCCATTTAGGGCAAAATAGGATTTAAAATGCACAATTCTCAGACCAGCCACTCTACCTTCCAAGATGGCTGCTGCTTTGTCTGTGTTTAGGGTCATCCATCTGTAGTAAGGTCAGGTTTGGATGGTGTCAGTTTAAAGAGACCGAAGCTACAGATGTGTAGTATAAATTGCTAGAACATCAAACAAAAACTGTTGTTGTCTCCATCTGGGATTTGCAAAGTTGCCAAAATGTCTCTCAACAAAGTTTACAAATTTTTGAAAAAGTTAAAATGTGCAGAAGAAATGTTCAAAACTAGGTTTTGAATGAATGTTCTTTCATCTTTCACACTTTTTGCAGGGATTTGTGCTTCAGGTGAAGTTTTGCATCACGATCTGCCATCTTGCTCCCAACGTTTCCAGATGTTTACAGCGAGGTTTGACAAAGCCATGAAGTGAAGGAAAATCTGGAAGGAACCATTATAAGTAAATGGGACAAAAAAAACTTTTGTATGTGCAAAGCTCATGTGCTGGTTGGAGCTGTTCATGTGCAAGAACATTCTATTGTGATTTAAAAGGTTCTGCACAACACTTTCCACTTGAAGTCTGCTTTCAACCATGCTGTCTCTCCATACCGCGCATGCGCGCTACCACAAACAGATACCAGGTAACAACAATATTCTGTTGAAGGCTGGTGTGCAAAAAGTGTGTCATCAGGGACAAGATGCTTCCCGCCACTCAGTCAATGGTGACATAACTAAATCAGTGATCATTAGTAACTCTCGCCTCACTTTTTACATTTAAGTCTTAATTTACCTTTACAACGTGTATGTAAAACTTGGACTTTTAACGCCATAAAACTCACATACATAGATCTTATTAAAAAATAAATGCAAGAAATAAAAGAACGGAGAAGGGTGATGCTCCATTCCTGGGCAGGTCAATGTGGGCGAGACAGGCAGAGCCGAAGGACATTTATGAATGAGGGGCATTAGCGCTCCAAATTCAATTTCATGTTTGTTTGCGCGCGCATGCAGCCAATGTGCACCATGGGCGCGTGAATGATGCCTGCACCGATTCAGGGAGTGGCTCGGACTGAAGGATGCGGGCGCCTTATAAATCATACAAGTTTAAGTAAGAGGGGAGTCGGAGAGGTGGGAGAGTGCGCGCGGGGAGTAGGAGGGATGGGAGAGTCCACGCGGGGAGTAGGAAGGATGGAGAGTGCGCAAGCGAGGAGTCGGACAGATGGGAGAGTGCGCGCGGGGAGTCGGATTGATGGAAGAGTGCACGCGGGGAGTAGGAGGGATGGGAGAGTGCGCACAAAGGCCCATATTTATACTTTTTTATCGCCACATTTGCGCCGCTTTTTGACGCAAAAACGGCGCAAATTTACAAAATACAATTGTATTTTGCAAGTTTGCGCTGAATTTGCGTCAAAAAATGGCGCAAATACGGCGCGAAGGGATGGGAGAGATGAGAGTGTGCGCGCGGGGAGTAGAAGGGATGGGAGAGATGAGAGTGTGCGAGCGGGGAGCCGGAGGCATGGAAGAGGTCACGCGGATAGTAGGAAGGATGGAGAGTGCGCGCGAGAAGTCGGAGGGATGGGAGAGATGGAGGCGGCCACGCGGGGAGTCAGAGGGATGGGAGAGTGCACGTCAGGCGCCTCTTGTCAGGGGGCCTCGAGCAGTATCCGGCCCGACACCTGGCCCCCTCTGTGAATGAGGGCGCTGGAGTGTTTGTATGGCACCCCCTTCAATTGGTTTTACCAATGAATGAGTTGTCAGGCTTTAACGGGAAGACTCTTTGTCCAGTTGCCAGTCATGTGCTCTCCACCAGCGTGAGTAGCTCTCTGGTCTTAGCTGAACACTGCAACATGGTTCTGAAAAAACGTGTTTTAGGGTTTGTGAAACAATTGGGAATACAATACTGGCTGTGTTGGGCCAAGCATTGATCATGTAGAAAACAACCCCTGTGCATTTACCTCATACAGCCATACATTAGGCCCACACCACCACACCACACAACTAACACACATGCTGGTGGTCACAAATTCAGCACCAAGTTCTTTCTCCCAACCCTCACCTTGGGAAAAGTTGATAATTTACTCGTGACGGGGGACATGCGTACATCTCTTCTGTGGTATTAAGGGGACCGTAACACCACTGTGCGTGGTGGGAATGTGGTGTAATGGGATTCTCAATAGGTGAAAACATTGTGCCTCCAGAGAAAAAGAAAAAATTAAGTTTACGTGTGTATATTTGCTAATGGAAAAACTGAGGGGCATATTTATGAGCCCCTTGCACCCATGTTGCGTCTCTTTTTGTGACGCAACAACAGCGCATTCCTTGTAACCATAACTGGAGTAGTATGGAGCATGGCAAGGCAGCGCAAATCACTGCGTTGCCTTACTCTGCAAAAGAGAGGCGTTGCAGTGTGCGTTACCATGCAACACCAATGGGTTTTGATGTATTCCCAGATTTACTGACCCGGGTAAACATGAGGATGCGCTAAAATACTACGCCTCCCCAGGCGAGGCGCAAAAAACATAAATATATTTATTTCTTCTCATTTTCTTTCCTCTTTCTATGTGTGCTGCAGCACACATAGAAACAGGAAAAGACGTCCCAGGATTATTTTTGTGTTGGAAGGTGCCACTCCCTGCACAACAAAAATCCTGCATGTAACACCTGCACCCTTGCACCGTGGTGCATGAGTGTCTGCATTGGTGTAATGGAGCCCATTGTGTACCAGCACAAGAGTAAAGGACTGGAATAAGCCATATAACATAAGTACAGCACATTTCTACCTTTTCCAAATGGTGCAGTCCAGGGCAGCAGGGTGACTTGCTGTACTGCACTACACCACTTTTTCGTAAATCTGGTCCTGAGTTTCTACGTTTTTCCCAGGGGTACACCTGTAAACCTGGTACAGTTGGATGTTTGAAGCAGGGAAACCTATAGGCCTATAAGGCAATCTGGTAGTTCCAGAAGGGCTGGTCTAGTAGGTCAGTGGGTGAGATTTGTTTATCTGTTTTATGGTCTTGTGGATCGTTTTGTCAGACATTGCCTTTAATTAGCCCAGATGCCCACAGTCTCCACTACCTTGCAAACACCTAGTGTGTCTTTACAAGTTCAAACCTGCCTAATTTGCAAATGGCTTCCTTTTTAGTTCTGTCATTCACAAATGGTAGCCACTTTTAATTAGGAGTGGGTGGTGAACTCTGCTCCGCTCGCAGAGTTCGGGGAGTTTTTCCCACTCGGCTTAGAGCACAGAGTTCCGAAAAACTCAGCGTAGCTGAGTTTTTTCCCTCATTCGCGCTAGCCAACGTTAATTGGTGAGCGTGAGTGAGGAAAATCTTACTCAGACCACCTCCCAGTGAGATTGCTCAACACAGGCGGTCACGGATGTCGTTACTGCTCGCATTGAGAAACCTCCCATTTGCATTGAGGAAGGTGCTGCTCGAGTAGAAAATCTATTCAAGTGGCAGAAAAGAAGCAGTACCCTCTACCACACTCCAACGCTTGTGGAACTCAGCAGAGTTTTTTGGTCACTTCACGGAGTTCCGATTATGGGGACTCAGTGAACTCTGCCCAACCTACTTTTAATACTGGTTTAAGGGTGAATGTCCGTAACTTTTGTGAACTCCAGAAAGTGATAAAATATGTATTTGCTATAGAGCTATATTAAAGTACCGGAAAGTACTCCAGTAGATTGGCTTTTGTAAGTCAGCACTTTAGAAATGGATGGAATTTCTGTCACCACCCAGCTCTAAATCAGAATATGAGTAATTTCAGGTTAAATTAGATTACAGTTGGAGAGTGCTAATTCATAGTACAGAGGTAGAACAAACATGACTGCTTAGAGAAACCAAAAAAAGGAAGGTGTATAGGGATGCAAGATTTTAAAAGACATCTATGTTACGACTTGGGCCAAACAATCATATAGGTTAGAGGCACTGAGATTTTCAAAATTGTTTTGCCTTCAGAAGACATAAACAGGCCGAAGCCTAATTATTAGATGAAGTAGGGAGGAGGGATTATGTAAAGATTAAAAGGAGTAGAGCTAGAGTAGAGATAAACTGGCGCCTCAAGGGACTTCATATGTAAGAAGTTCAGCACAGGTAGTTCAAGGAAAAAGAACAATTTACTGATATCTGTTAGTCAAATAGTCACCAAGCCAGTGGTGGGCACGCATGCTCTGGTGGTCCACCGTATCTGGTGTTCCACAGTATCAAAACCTGCAGACAAATCAAGAAAAAGAAACTTTAGGGCCAGATTTATAAAGGGCTTGCGTCGCTCTTGCATCACGCAAGGCAACGCAAGCCTTTAAGTCAGATTTATTATGTCATGCAGAGCCACCTTGCGTGTCTCTGAGTGGCATAGTAAATCTCTAGTACCGCAAGGCAGTGCAAATCGCTGCCTTGCATTACTCTGCATTAGGATGGCTTTCCATGGGTGGAGCACGGGTGCTCCCCTGCATCCACCCATGACTTTAGCGGGGCCTACCCAGATTTACTAAGACTAGTAAACCGGGGAATGCATCAAAATGCTTCCTCGTTTTTATTCTCTTTCTATGTGTGCTGCATTCAGCAACAGCAACAACTCTTGGCATGAACGCATGCTAGAGGTTCTAATATACTCAGGACTATGTGTCCGCTGAGGAGTCCAATTGTGGGAAGTAAATCAGAGGCAGTGAGAGGCCAGGAGTGGGGAATAACACGGAGGCTGCCATATGCTGGCTGTGAAGGAGAGGGACATCACATCAGTGAGGCGAGCTTGGTAAGTGCCGGAGTCAGAAGGTAGCAGGGATAGTGGCCTGAAGGACCTCCCAGATAAATGTTTGTATTTTCTGATGATCGCAAAGCAAAACACACTAGCAAGTGTTTTAAGGAAAAATACCCAGAACAATATTGATAGTCACAAAATCCAGTGTATATTGCTGGAACAGTCACAGGACAATGGACACTCTTGAGAGGAAAGAACCACTTGTTGGGATGGACAACTACCCAAGAAGGAAATAGTAGATTCATGAGACTTGAATTTCCAGGTCCTGATAAATGAAGTACTGTGGACTTTTTCAAGTTTTTTAAGGGGCACTTACTTTATAAAGCTTGGCTGGTCAGGCATCCACTGAAGAAATCTCTGTGTCACAAGAAGGAAACCCAATTAGAGGAAGGTGGTGGCAAGCTGACCCTTGAACACTTGTGAATGCCAGTGGTAGAGGAGTAGACATCAAACACCTTTTGACCTCTGATGGCATCACGGCAGACCTGTTCTCTGTTCCTTATTCCCTGTATGGCTTATTCTCTTCTGCTGAAGGTCTAGAGGCACAAGAAGGTGTGGAAATTACAGAAAGTTAACTAACCCCACTTTCTGGTGTTGCTGCTGACTATAACCTCTGCGATCAATGGTAGCAAGGCTCTTGGCAGCGGTACCAAAGCTAAATCAAGTGGTAACACTGCATCACACTTGCACAAACTAGTTGAAGTTCATGCTCTACCACACAAGATTATTTCTTGCTGCATAAGTAATGTGATTTAAATTCGGGATGAAGTACATGGACTTATTTTAAATAATGATGACAGAACTCATCTTTCTTTGAAATACATCCAAAGCAAAAATCTAGACCTGCTGTGGCAGATTCTCTTACTGCACCTGGCTGTGATGTTGTTTTTCTGCAATAAGTTGTCCCGGGAAGAGACAAGGAGAATACAAAATTTCAAAAAAATGAGGAGGCAGTGGTAGGCCACGGAGACACTGTGGCTGCAAGTCTAGATTTGGTACATATGCTTAGCCCCCACCCTTGCCACACCAGAGGAAGAAAATCTACAATAGAAAGCTGCTAGCTGGAGGAGTTACTAGATCAAAGGATTTTGCTTAATTGGAAGGGAAGAAATCTGTCTCATAGTAGGCTGTTATAGGTGGAATATTACATTAGTTAATAAGGTGTAAACCGTCCATGGAACTCATAATGAGCCCCTAAGTTTTTGATGTCCCTGAGACTTCACAGCAGGAGGCAAGCTCAGTTCATGCTCTTGGAGAACCTTAGAACGCAGGATGTAGGAAGCCAAGTCCAGTCCTTTCATTCCCAGGACAGAAGCAGCAAGCAGCAGGCCAGCACAACAAAGCAACAGGCAGAGTGAAAGTTCCTCCTACAGCACCCAGCTCTTCTTCCTGGCGGAATTTCCTATTTCCAGAAGTGTTCTGAAATTGTGGAGTCAATAGTCCAATACTTATACCCATTACTGCCTTTAAAGTAGGCAAACCTCAAAGGAAAGTCTTTGTGGTGCACAAGACCCTGTGTCTCCCCATCCTGGCCCAGACACACTCTAGTGGGTTGGAGACTGCTTGGTGTGAGGATAGACACAGCCCTATTCAGGTGCAGGTGTCAGCTCCTCCCACCACTTTAGCCCCGGAATACCCATCAGGATATGCAGGATACACCTCAGCTCCCTTTGTGTGACTGTCTAGAGTGAATTCACAAACAGCCCAACTGTCAGTCTGACCCAGATGTATATTCAGCAGCCAGACAGAGGCACAGAATGGTTAAGTAAGAAAATGCCCCCTTTCTAAAAGTGCCATTTTCAAACTTACAGTCTAAAACCCAACTTTACCAAAAGATGTATTTTTAAATTGTGATTTCAGAGCCCCCCAAACTCCACACCTCTTTCTGCTCCCAGTGGGAAACTGCACCTAAAAGATATTTCAAAGCAATCACCATGTTATCATACGGGAGAGACAGGCCTTGCAATAGTGAAAACTGAATTTAGCAGTATTTCACTATCAGGACATGTAAAACATACTAGCACATGTCCTACCTTTTAAATACACTGCACCCTGCCCATGGGGCTCCTGTGGGCCTAGCTTAGGGATGACTTATATGTAGTAAAATGGAAGGTTGGGTCTGGAAAATGGGTGCATTTGCCAGGTTGAAATGGTAGTTCAAAACTGCCACATAGATACTGCAGTGGTAGGTCTGAGGCATGTTTACAGGGCTACTCATGTGGGTGGCACAATCAGTGCTGCAGACCCACTAGTATAATTTACAGGCCCTGGGCACTCGTAGTGCACTTTACCAGGGACTTATCAGTAAATCAAATATGCCAATCATAGATAGGCCAATCACCAATACAATTTAGACAGAGAGCACTTGCACTTTAGCACTGGTCAGCAGTGGTAAAGTGCCCAGAGTACTAAAGCCAACAGAAACAGGTCAGAAAAATAGGTGAAAGGAGGCAAAATGTTTGGGTATGACTCCACTAAAAGGGCCAGGTCCAACAAACCATTATGAGTTTTTTCCTTGAAATAGTAATATTTGCTTTTACCCAGATTTACCGGGAGCTTTGTGGTGAAATAAACACAGGTATTTTCTGCCTGCAGGTGCAAAGTGTCTGAGGGTCTTCCGATGGTGGGTGATGGCGTAAGGTTAAGGGTGTGGTGAACTTGTGCCTGTCTGGGGGAAGAATAATTTTTTCTCTAGGAGTGATGTGGTGGGACTGCACTCGGGCAAGTGTTGCAGCAGGCTGGTTTTCTTGGGGAACAGAATTATTTGGTAATGTTTTTTGACCCTATAATTCTGGTTTCTGACACACTTGTAATGGGGCTTGTGTTATTTCACCTGCTTTGGGGTAGGGATTGCTGGGTGAGCAAATTGCAGCCCCCTTAATCCTGGGTCTGAAAACGTCAGGCCTGATCCTTTCAGGCCAAGAGGCGCTGGAACCCCTTTCACTTTTTGTGGATGTGCACCAGGTGAACTGCTCCGAGCGTCAGGCAGGGGCTGGGGGCAGGAACACATCCCGGACCTTTCCAGATGTGCGCAGCGCTGTCTGGGACATTCTCCGGTTCCTATCCTAGCATCAAGGTTGAAGTGAAGATTCCAGCCCCTCAGTGTCCTTGTCCCAAAAGTTGCAATATCTTCCCCACCAACCATAGTCTGGCACGGTGTTTGTTTTCTGCTTAAACACAATGCACGGCCCCTAAGAATAAAATTCATGCCAACATTATTTAAATTATGTTAAACTCATTTACATCTTTCCAGCTCCGCAAAATGAATGTCCCTTGGTGCCAAAAATCCCTTCTCATCTGTAAATAATTTCTGAAGCGAATATTTTGCAAATGTACTGTCCAAGAAAAGCATTTAGGGAGAAAGGTGAGCACCAAACATGATACTCCTTCGCAGTATTCTTTTGGTGTATATAATTTAAAGACGACCTAAAAGCTGGCACTTTTCAAGAGGATAATTTGAAAATTCAAAAATTATGAAGTTTGTAGATGTTAATGTTTTATTTTACGATGCCAGGGCCCCTCTGACATGCCGTGTTATTAACATTTGATCAAAAACCACTTCAGGCGTTAGAGGCTGTCCACAAGAGCGCCGTTTGACGTGTCTGCTGGGATGTGATTGACAATTAATGATATTCGGTGTCACAGCTGAGCGGGTGCGAATTATTGGGGCAGCGCTAATGTCACACGTTTGCCCCTTAACTTCTTTCAATTTGCGAGGAGGGAAGAAACAACAGCGCACACTCTGAGAAGGCGCTGCTCTCCTAACCTGCATTTCGCTTCAACAATTATTGGAAAAGGCAATGAATTCAGGTTATGCTTCAGAATTTTTCAATATTTCCGGTTCTGAATCACAAAGTTTTTTGAGACTCTAAGGTCCATATTTATAATTTTTTAGTGCCGCGTTTGCGTCATTTTTTTACGCAAAAGCTGCGCTATCCTACAAAATACAATTGTATTTTGTACATTTGCGCGTCATAAAATGACGCAAACGCGGCGCTAAAAAGTATAAATACGGGCCTAAATACAACTTCGGTAGGAAAAAAAATTTTGTGGGCACAATTTGAAAATGTTAAATCACAGAATGAGCCATTATAGATTTCTGTATCTGCAAACTGCATTTCATGCAGCAAGCATCCCTCCGCCATAACGTATTAAGTTGGGGGTTCTAGGTAGCCAGTGATATCCCAGGATGAGCCTAGGAGAGTGGCCATTGGAATGGATAAAGATCTTCTAGACAGCTTTGTGTGTGTTCACAAGCCTTTGCTAAGATATTTCACAACAAATGTAGGCACCTAAAGTAAACAGCAGTATAGGCTGGCATAAGTGTGTCAATTAGGTAAGAAGTGCACTCAGACTCATCCTTTTCATGGAGCTTTGGGACAGAAGTTTTCTACCTGGAACATATATTCAAAGTTGACAAAAATGGAAAAACGAGTTTGCAAAAGCATCGAGACAGAACGTTTGCTATTGTTCAGTCTGTCCAAGGATAGCTATGGTCTCCATGGAAACCTGTGCAAGAATAGGGATTTTTATGGATCTCATGGCAAAGTAGTGCTAAGAACATAGATGTAAACCTATGATTTGTAAAGGTGTTCATTTCCCTTTTTAATCTAGACCATCATTTTGTGACTTCAATGGACACTCAATATTATTGACTGCGGTGAAACTGCAGAAAGAGTAGAGAATTTTGTTTCAGCCAATGAAGGGGCATTTCTTGGTTAAGAAATCCATGTTTTATCATGTAATTGCATTCCACACACATTTTACCTAGCTGATAGATGAAGAATTAAGAAATATATGGCAACTACTTTTGATGTTTGTTGTCTGATGAAGGCTGTTCCAAAACCGGAAAAGCCTTTGACATTAGCTCGATGAAATATCTAACTACTATTAAGGAAATTCAGTAAAAACACAAATTACACGAATCAATAGACATGAGACGGGAAAGTATTTCGAAAATAAAATTCTCCAAAACTTTTGGATGTGATGGGCAGTCCATGGAAAAGGCTTGCGAGTTTAATTATCTTGGTTTAACCTTCTCTATGTAGGCATTCTGTGCGGCTGAAACGTGGACACTGATGTAGCCAACCTAAGCTCGTTGAATCATGCCTTGGAACAGCATCCTCAATATTCTACAATTAAACTGCAACACCTCTTGTAGAAATAGAGATATGGACTAATTTACAAGTGGAACATAGGCCAGATGTTGATGGATTTCCCATCAGTTCTCTTTTCAGTTCACCCACCTCATTAAAAGTGAGGAGAGCATGGTTTTCCCAACGGTGGCTTTCCTTCCATCAACCAGAAAATCTTTTGCAGTAGACCATGCACAGGCATGAATGGCCCTGTAGGGGGTGCAATGTTTACCCTACTCCTAGCCCAGTATTCTCGAAAGCATCAGTTCTTTACAGGTCTGTAATGACAACCATTCTGTAAGCAGGCAGAAAAAAAGAAGACCAAAACATATCCCCACATGTGCAGGAAGAAAACGCCCAACATCACTCTTGTCAAGTTGGAAGATGGACCCACAAATTTGGGGTGTGTGCTCCGAAAGTGTATGACTGACGGCTAGTGCACCAGGCCGATGGAGCTGCGTCACATTTTCCCCTGAAGAGGCCAACAAACTGATGGACGGAACTGTCTATAAGATATGGGCAACCCTAAATTCAGCATGCAAGCCCTTGTACGTTTGATGCAAGCTGACAACCCACGTTAACTCTGTTCTGATCATGGCTCTGTTGTATTAACTATGCCTAGGTGAAATTTCATTACACTGGTATAATCTCACATAATTTCCAGCGTTTTGCTTTATGGTAAATTTTGAAATTACATGAGGAGCTGTTGTTCCTGACTGTTGCTTGTAGCACTTGTAGTTTCTGTGCTATTTTTTTATCCCAAAAAGTGTACTCACATTTTGCATTATAATATAGGGCTAAATTACAGATTTCTATTTTGTGTAATTTTTCCAACATTTCACATAATTTTGTTAAAGGAAATTATGAGAAATTCGCGCACACCCTGAATATTAATTTAAACCCATCTTATGATAGTAAAACATCTAATAGGCCTAAACCTACCTGTTATGCCCTACTCTGTATGGCTTACATCTTACTTATGTGGGTTCTAGAATATGATGTGGGGGAAGTGGGATAGTTCTCGAGACCGCTATATGCTGTAGTAGATGGTTGTTGGTTGGGTTGTCGGTACCTCCTGATGTCCTTTTCCCTGGAAATTGCAAAATAAACTGTACTCTCATCATACAGCCTGAACGATGTCTGGTGCTTGGCCTATGACACAACTATCTAAGGATTAAACACTATACAAGCAGTCGACTATTAACATAGGTCACTCCAACCACTCACATCCTTTGTTACATACAATGATCCATTGACATAAACATATATTTTGAGAACAAAATCAATTGAATCAGACACAATTACATCCCAAAAATCCAAATAAACAAACTCATACAGACCTGCTCGAAACATTCCCCAGTAGCACTTCTTCAAATCATACAACCTCTTGCCGACTGTAATGATAAAGGTTGTACCAATGTCCTAGGGAGACACCGTACTGGTGTCATCACCTGCAAGTCTTTGTCTACGTTCTGGAATCTTGACAGAAGATGCACAAGAGACTGACTAGAGAGGACCTCGAAGGGGGCTTCCTGTCTCCTCCTCTCACATGTGTTGGAGATTTAATAAATAGATGAACTTCCGTTGCAGTGTGTGGAGTCATCATTGCACCAACATCAACCACTGCACAGTCCTGAAATATTGCTTTTATAGCTCATAGAAGTCTGTTTCCTGATGTTTTCACATCCTTTCGAGGGACAGTCAGTCCTTCTCTCTAGACTGACATTCTCTAAATCCTGACCATCCTCTCCAGTGCCATGGATGTGCACTTCAGTTCAACAAATTCTCGATCTTCTGCCTCATCACCCTACTCCTTCTTGTGAGTAGTAATTGAGAAAGCTGTTATTATCCAGCTGTAGGTACAATGACCACTATCAGCTGCTGCGGATCTATCAGTTTGTTTTTCTGTCCCTTCATATCATAGACTCATTCTATACTGCTATCTGATGGAGTCTAAAACAAAACCTTCATTCTCTGACATAGACCATAAAGAATGCTATGTAAGATAATATTACTGTTGCAACAACACATCATCAGTAGGGTAAAACTAACCTGTCTCACGACGGTCTAAGATAATATAAGACTCACTCACTTATGCACTTTGGGTTAGCCTTTTAGGTCTATCCTCTATTCACCACCCTCTTCTGGCTATTAATGACGGATTTCTCAGTTAGATGTTCATTAGCGAATTTGGTATAAATTAGAAAAAACAATATGCCTATCTGCATATTTCCATAGAATTTTCTCTTTCTTGATGCTGACTAATCTTGGTCTGATGTTTTTTTATTCAAAAGCCTGTTTATATTTTCTTACAAATTTATGCCATGTAAAACGCACCCCTAGGTGTCAACCATACTGTATTTGATTAACCTTTCTAAAGTGTTATCATATGAACCACTCAGCCAGTTTATGGCTGATTAATATATTAAGACCCTTCCCTTGGTGGTCAGAAACGTGCTATTCCAAAAGCAAAATAAAATAAATCAAAATTTGCTCAATCAGAGTGTTCAGCTTATGCAAGGATCCGCGGGAATCTTGCTTGCAGATAAAGATATGTCCTCTCACAAGTATGCAGGCAAGGCTTAAAGATACCACACACCCCCCACACACACACACACACAGGTATTCTGGCAACACATAAAGGTATCCGCCACCCACAAGTATGCTGGTAAAACCCAATTTGCCAAGATGTAACTTCATCAAGCCCTGCATATTCAGCATCTATTTCACACTCACCTTAACCAAAACAGAGTTTATACTCATCAGCGATGAAAGCTTCAGCCTCAACTCTAGATCTGAGCTGTACAAGATGAACCTCAAAGGATTCATCTCCACCTCATCCATTGTGCATTGTCTAATGACTTTCTGTTACACACATGTCTCTCCCCCAAGGGCCAGCTGGACTAGGATGCTCAAACTGCATGGCACCAACTAGGCATGGGCTGTAGAATTATGCTCTTCTGTTCACCATCATTGTTTATTCTATTGCCTATGGTATCAGGCTCTCCAACAATGATGGAAGCAAAGTCTGGTTCACTGGCTGCCCTCGCAAACAACCTTACACTGCTATGTGCAGACATGCGCAGTAGCTGTTGTCTCATCACAAATCAAAGAAATGTAACCCCTTCTTTCTGTCGTAAGGCAGCTCAACTGTCTCTCTCTTTCCCAGCTCACATCAAATGTAAGTCCTACACTGTGATCTATACATCCATCAACAAAAAAGCAGACAAGCCAACACAAAGGCTGGAGATTCTTTGGTGGCTGTTCCAAAATGCACAAGGTTTGCCCCACAAATCTCTAGCTAAAAAAAATAAAGAAACACTTGGAAATAACAAGCAAACAAGTCTTCGTGGCCTATGTTCTACATTGTGAAATTACCTCCACCCATATTTCAATCAGGGGCTGTGATTGCATCAATTCTGGAAGAAACAGAGCTCCAACTTTTTCCCTGCATTCCTGCCTCTCACTGATTGATAGCATTAAGTATGTAAATGTGTGTACGTCACAATGACACACGTTGTTGGTCAATGTTTGTTTTCAGACAGATGCACACTCATACATACATATGTAAATTAGACAGTGGCAATTACCACTGAGTGATAACAGTTCAATTACACTTTCCATTTTGTGGTTTGCCATTACTTTTGACCCAGTAAATGGAGTTGCACAAAAGTTAGCATATTCAGCTAAAGCTCGGCTTGCCAAGGTTGTGAAGATCTATGCAGGGAAATAAAAGTTAAGGATCTGGTGGGAAAAAAAATCTAATTTCAGCTCCCATAGGAAATATTGCTCATTCTACAGCCCAAACCTATGAACGGATTTACACCGAACTTGCTATGAAAGGATAACTTTGCTCAGAAACTTTTGTTGGTTTGGTATGCATTCATTCAGTAATTTTTGACATGTAAGTGTGTAAAAAACTTGGCAGGCAGACTTTAGAAGGTTAACATTTTTGTATGTTTCTGAGATTTGGCATTTGTGAATCATTCATAAACCTGTGAAATAAAAAAATAAAAATAAAGGGATCCAGCTGGATGAGGGAACCCTTTCTCCAATAGCCCCTTTTACAACTGTGGTTCCAAAGTACAAACTGCAGTATTTGGCTTCCATAAAAGAAAATGGCCCTTGAGGAAACTGTCACAATCTCTGTGTCCAGAAGAAAACAAAAAATTAAATAAGGAGGCGAGGTAGGCACACACTGACCTCCAGGCTATAGTGGTGGACTGCCAAAAGGCCCCCCTTAGTTTACATTTTTTTTTTTTATTTAAAAAAAGTTGAGGGAGTCATGTGTCATGTCTACTGTTTTTGTCTCTGTACTGCGTCCCTAGTCTCCACTTTAGGTGTCCGGGATTTGTGAGTCAGAAAACGGAATAACAAGTCTTAAACAAGCTTCATGGCAAAAAGTTTGCCTCATATTTGCAAATATTTTTGGCGACCCTAAAAAGAGGCCTAGTCAAAGGCCGAGCACTGTGAGCCTCTTACAAGCAGATGGTTGGCCATCAAATCAGCGCTGCAAATGGCTAGCGGTGAGCAGCGGTGGGTGGCCATCTGCACCCAAGCCTTGCTATGCATGGAGCTCTGCAGGGTTTGGCCACCATTTGCAGGTTGGGCAAAGGGCTGGTCGCAGGCAGATATGCAGAAGCACAAAGTGTGATGTGATATGTATTCCCATTACTGTTACCATTACTGCCATGACACATGAGAGACAAAGCTGCAAGTTATTAATAATGCCCCTCCCCTCTCTAAACACTGGTGTGAAATAGCATATTATGCTTTGTGCAATGGCATATATCATTTATGCCAGGATACTTTTTTCGTGTGCACGTGTTTTATAGAAGATATTTAACCAAAACCAGGAAACAAGAGGTTACATTTGTGCAATATAGGTAAATCACTATAAATAGCACTTGTGACTATTAGCAGGGTTTTTTCTCCAGCATCTGTGGGGCAGTAAAAAGTGCTGTTCTCAGGTCACTTTTGTTGTACTGTGGTCATAAGCTCTAGTTTGACCTTTACTCTGTGGCAATAAATGTTCAAATGTGCATTTATTTGTACAGTTGCCCAGGTGTTATTGTGCCACATTTATTTTCACTGCCATGGCATAAATATAAAAAATGATGAAAGGAGTCCCAGCGGGTTGAGTGAAGCATCTTTTCTCAATTAGGCGGGGGTACGGGCGTGAGTTAAAATAAAATGAAAAATGCTGAGTTTGGAGCATGGTTTGCAAATCTCAGGGAGGGTTAGTGGCTACTAGTACAACCGCTGAGATACACAAACCCTGGTCAGGGATCGTAGACCCACAGCTAGGTTCATGGGCCTTTGCTGGCCACACTGTGGGGTTTGTGGATGCAGAATCAAGTCTTCCCACTCCTCAGAAGGTCTCCTAAGGCTTCACAAGTCAGACAGGGTTTGCAAACCCCAAAACAGTGTCCGCAAACCCTCAACAATTGAAAGGTTACAAAAAAAAACAACAGGGCCTGGCCAAAGGCCAGGTTCTCCAGTCATTCACCATGCACACTGGTGGTTGGCCACATGTGGTGGGTTCGGAGCAGGAGAGGGCCATAGTAGATCCCCTGCTGTGCACAGCTTTCAGATTGCTTCACAAGAAATCAAAGACCACTTACACAGGATACATGGAACAAACAACAGACCTGTGCCTATCCTAGAGCAGAAATTAACATGAACATCAGAGGTAGCAGACCCAGCAGTACAATGATGTCTGATGAAGATTAGCAAACCATTGGCAG
This sequence comes from Pleurodeles waltl, assembly GCF_031143425.1. NCBI lineage: Eukaryota > Metazoa > Chordata > Amphibia > Caudata > Salamandridae > Pleurodeles > Pleurodeles waltl. The sequence continues at coordinate 1,690,614,794 of NC_090445.1, forward strand.
GCTAGAACAGGGGATGCTCATCAGGGATCCGGATGAAAAGTCTTCTGTGCTGGGTGCAAAGATCGCAGCTGGACAAGTGGCTAACAAATTACCTGACCCTAAAAAAGTCCCCACGAGGTCAGACAGAGGACATTTTGCGAGACTTCATGTTTTCACGCCTTAAACTTTCAAAAGGTACAGTCATAGCAATATACCTTATTCTTCAACAGTCACTTGCGGATTCCTAGCACTGTGTAAACTCATAATAATATCACATAGCAATGTGGACCTCGATTTGTGACCCAGGAAGGATGAAAGGCAGCCTCGGAGGGTGCACAAAGGTTGCTGCTTACTGAGCCACGGTATTGGGGTTTTGTATTTTTACGCTTCATAAACAGTTGAAACCTGGATGTAAACAGATCATGCTTACTTTTAAATATGCGACACTTGAAATACCTGTTCCCTCTCAGTTATTATTTATTGTGGTGTAACGTAATTGTTTTATCATGCAAGTGTCTCTAATGCGCTTTTAGTTCCCATTTAAACATCATTCATTTAATTGAATTAATTAACAACTTGTTCATTTGCAATCTGTTACCATGCTTTCAATATTTAAATATCTTGCTATAGCTTCAGAGCCGAGGGCCACTGGGAGTCTTATTAGCCATGTTCAATGTCGGATGTTTAGTTACCCTGTTCATCTCATTGCATTTATACATTAACACACTTCTGCATTTGAAAGTAAAAGGGAAATGCTTGCAAAGCCAGAGCGGGCTTCCTGGGCGGGGAAGGGGCTCTTTGCATTATCACTTAACCCACTGGAGGAAACTATTGTAGTTCTGTGTTGATAGAATGTAAGCAAACCCCTTTTTCCTTGTCATGGAGTCGGTTCTGCTTGGCACTTTCTCCCCTGACTTCTGCCTCTCTCTCACTCAGGGGCAGATTTATGAAAAGTGGCACTAGTGTAGCGCCTCTTTTCCTGTGCCCTTTAGTGCCCCCTAATGCCACCATGGTAGCATTGTATTTCATATGCTGCGCACCATGGCGGTAGTTAGGGTGGCTAGCGTCATAATTTTTTATGCTAGTTTGGCGCTTTGCAGGATTAGCGTAAATCCTGCAAAGCGCCCAGAGGCCTATTGTATTCAATGGGAGCCTCTGTTTAATGTCTGCACTTAGCAGGTTTTAAAAAATGGTGATAAAAATGGTGCAAAGAAATCTTAAAGATTCCTTTGCGCCATTTTTACGGTACCACTAGCGCGGGAACTCCCCAGCTGCATACATCATGCCCGGTGCAGGCATAATGTGGCACAAGGGGTTACAAAGTGGCTCAATGCAAGCATTGCGCCACTTTGGAAATATGGCGCAGCGTTTTTGGCCTCGTTGGGCCACATGTGCGTATAAGAAAATGACATTAGGGGCGCCGTAAAAATGGCGCAAAGGAATCTTTGAGATTTCTTTGCACCATTTTTATCACCATTTTTAAACTCCTGCTAAGTGCAGGCATTAAACAGAGGCTCTCATTGAATACAATAGGCCTCTGGGCGCTTTGCAGGATTTACGCTAATCCTGCTCCTTTGCGTCATTTTTACGGCACCCCTAGCACCGGAATGCCCCCGTTGCATACATTATGCCTGGCGCAGGCATATTGTGGCACAAGGGGTGGTTACAAAATAGCGCAATGCAAGCATATGGCGCAGCTTTTTTGGCCTCTTTGGGCCACATGTGCGTCAAAACATTGATGCAAATGTGAGACAAGGAGGCGCTAGGGGCTCTTAAATGTCCCCCTCAGTCTTTCTCTCTGTCTTTCTCTCTCTCTCAAGAGCTCTCACTGCCCCTCTAGCCTTTTCCTCCCTCTCTGTCTTTCTCTATCTGTTTTTGTTCTCTTTCACTCTCTCTGTCTCTCTGTCAAGTTCTCCCTATTTATCGGCCTATTACTTTGCTTCTCTGTTTCTCTCTGGCTCGCTCTCTTTCTCTCTCCCTTCCCCTCTCCATCACATTTTTCTGCTCCCGCTGTCCTTCGGTCTGTCTCTGGCCCGCTCACAATTTCTGCTCTCTCTCTCTGTTAATCTCATTCTCGCTCACTCTCTCTCCTCTTATTCTACTCTCTCTGTCCCTCGGTCCTCTTTCTCTCTTTCTCTGTCTCCCCATTTTTCTTACTCTCTCGGTCTGGCATTTGCCCTGTCACAATTTCTGTTCTCTCTGCCTTTTTCTCTCTCTCTTTCCCTGCCTCTGTGTCTCTCTCTCCCCATCTCTCTCTCGCTACTTCCATCTTTCTGTCAATTTAGCACTTTCCATTTTATACTTTTCTTACTTGTTGTACATTTTCACTCTCTTTTCTTTTCCCTTTCTTTCTTTCGTCGTTTATTTCATTTTCCTCTTTCCCTCCAGCCCCTGCGACCCTCACCGCCCGCCTCTACGTCCTCCACTTCCTCCCTCCTTCTCCCTGTCTTGGTTTCTACCATTCCCTCATCAATATACTTCAACTACCTTCAGTTGCTTTCGATAACATTTTATCGCGTGGTTTATTGGCACCGGTTTACGGACTCCGCGGTGTTGTAACAGTTTAACACACACCTCTCTGAGCCCTGGATGGAGCCGCAGCTGTCAAGCCTTCTTCTGCCTCTCCTGACACCTGTGGGGGTTATTCTGACAGAACAGGGATCTTTCTTCACCTCAGAGCCTGGTGGCACAGGAGATCCCCAGGTGGACTCCCCACAGCACCCCCCCCCCCCCCCCCGCGTTCCCACACATCTGAGGCAATGTGGGAGTATCTCAGAGAGCATACCCTGGGGTGACTGGCTCTGTGATTCTGGTGCTTCTGTGCAGCTCTGGGTTGTCTTCCAGCTGTGATTGGTCACCTGCCCTGCAGAGTGCTTGCTAGGGAGCCCCCCCCATGAGCAGAGATGGTGGTGTCCACTGTCTAGCAGACTGCGGGTCATTTGCTCTCTGCTTTATGTCTGTCCGGGGTCTGGGCACAGTTTATAGACGTGGTCACTGTTATTCTGAAATATGAGTGGGTGGTTCTTCCTTTGTTATTGCCCCTGCTTATCAGGGACTGTTTGTGTTAACTCTTGGGCCTTTCCGGAAATTATGGCTTTTGTCTTTGCTTTTCTTGGTCCTAGGTCATATTGGTTAGCCCAAGTGCTTGCTGGCTTGGCCCCACTGAGGACCAGATCACTGGCTGATAATTGTGACCTGCAGTAGCAGCCCAGAGCATGGTTACTCATCTGAGGTCATACAGCTGCATGTTGAATAGAGTTGGGTTAGGGCACCAACCCTTCCCCCTGCTTGTTCCTGCTTTAAAGTACCTATGCTTGTTCCCTTTGGTTTCATTATATATCACACAAAAGAGCCTCCTTCCTCAGGGCAAGAAAAGACAGGATTTTCGTCCCCTTTGATTAGTACATTTGAAGCACCACTTCACTGACAATCATCCATTCTTGCAGGACCTATCTGTCTATTCAAGGACACTCCTCGAGGTGTCTAGCCTGGGTGTCATTAAAAAGGGCCAAGCCTACTGAGGGCCTCTTCCTGTTTGGGCCTGTTTGTGCCTGGGACATCCGGGGCCTGGACCGCTCACCCTGCCAGTCCTCACCCAACCCCCTGCTGCTAAATGTGATCAAGATGCACTCTCTTGTGAAAAACCCACCTGGACCATGTAGATCCTAATCCCTTTTCCAGCTACACTAATGCATGCCCTCAGGCTGCAGGGATATCAGTGTACAGCAGTGCACAGAAGCAACAAAACGTAAAACTTCCAATCTAGTTGCATCATCAACGTTAGGTCCAGCACTAAGCATCTGCATGTCCTCCAGGACCTCATTCGTGATAATGCTCTTTATCTTTCCTCATCAATTGAATCATCTGTGCCTACCCCCAAGCCCTTCATCCCTCACATGCACACTCTTGCACCTTCCAACAGACCCCAGGAGAGAAGAGCAGGCTTAGCAGTGATACATAACACGGAACAAACCCACCCGCCATATTCCTCCACCTTATATCAACTCAAGACTATTGTTGGGCGATCAGATCATTTCTAAAATATTGTGGTTTCCAGAATATTGTGGGTCATAATACGGAAAGTTAGATTATTATTTTTTAATACATTGTAAAACTATTGATGCTCATAATATTCTTTACTTTGAGACTGATGCAATTAATGGTTTCCTTTGTTGAATTTTTCTCCGTTTTAAAGTTATGTGTAGTAAACATTCCTTTTATTTTTTATAGTTATATATCTTTTTTATTTTATCTTAAGTATTTTTTTAGAATTAGCATATATTTTATTTTTAAAGTTTTTCATTATATATATATTTTTAAATGTAAAATAAAAAATATGCCCTTGATATAATAATGTTTTGTTTTATTTGTTGACATAATGTTCATTTTTAAAGGGGCAAGTTTGTAGGAGAATAGGCTGGGAATGTTTAAAAAAATAAAAGAAATATATACGTCATTAAGAATTAATTATTTAATGAGTACATTATTAAAATTAATGATTTAATTAATTAATTAATTACTTTGTGACAGACTATTGGAGTTTTAGGTGAATGGAATGTGAAGGGTTACAATTGATTAAATAGATCATTAATTGATTGATTATTTGGAATGTGTTTTAATGAGTTGTTCGGTTGTAGGTTTCTATAAAAAATATCTAACTATATACCTACATATTTTATTTGATTCATTTGGTAAGATTGGATTCATTAATTAATGTTATTTGATTTAAAACATTTTTAACATAGACAACGGCTATCATTTAATTAATGTGTTACATTTCTGCCTGGCTCTCCCAGGGGTCCAATGGTCCCTAGAGGGACATCAGCAATTATTTAATTAATTAATTTTATTTTTGCCTGCCACAAATAGAGGCCCTATCAGCCCTGGAGGGACACTATTTTAGCTTTTCCTACGTAATGTCCAGCAAAATATAGTTCAGTTTATGCAAGATTATAGAAGCGGTAAAGACAATTGCTCAAAAGAAAACAGTTCCTGCCAAGAAACTGGCTAGTGAAGAGAAGACAAAGTCTATTGTTACTGCCATTAGTGGCATCAAGCCCTCATCCTCTTTCCCTGAAACATTAGTTGCCTGTTGCACTCTCCTCTGGGCATAGGGAGGAGACACCCAAAGCCCATCACTATTAGCACTGCTTTGACTGCAGTAATGGTGAGCAGTGAGTGCCCACAGGAACCACTGTCTGCAAGACCTTATCTTCTGGAAGGAAAAGCAGAACAGGACACTGAGCTTAATGCAGTACAGGATGTTTTTGTGGCTGCTCTTCCATTCGACACATCAGATTTACGATCTCTGGCAAGGAAAAGAAAGGGCACTCCCTCATCTTCTCTAAGCCTCCCTTCTGATGATCTTGACTTGGATAGAACTGCAATCTAGACTGGTCTAGTCTAGATGACAGACAGGGGAAAAGGAAGGTTCATGAAAGCCTGAAGTAAGGAAGATGATGAACCAGTGATTGTTCAGAAGGAGAGCGCGTCACTCGGCTTTTAATATTTTTTAATATATTTACATCAGGGTGGGAGAAACATTGCCTGGGGAGCGCTGTTTTGATTTCTTTTTTACAGGGGTTTGTCTTACCTTTTTTACCGTCTCTGCAGTCAGGCTTCATCCCAGAGCCTGCACCGGAAGTGAGGGTCAGTTAGAGCCCTCCTTCCGCCCTTTCTGAAAATCTGCACCGTGAGTTACCGGTCCTGTCGACGTCGGGCTTTTGGCCCGGCGCCATAAATGAAGCTAGCTGAGCGGCCGCGCGTAGCAGCTGCGCCCAGTGGACACGCCACTGGCGCGCCAACGCCCGCCTAAGGCAAGTTCGTCTGCACCTGTCCGCACCCGACCGGGGCCAGGGATCAGAGATGCTGGCCTTTTTTCTAAATGTGTTGCCCCTCAGGGGTATAGTGGCAATATCAAGATTAAGAACGGGCCCTGTAAGTATAAGGCACCATCCGATTACGAGGTCGCTTGGACCTGTGAGGAATGTAATTGGACAGTACAAGCTCCTTTAACCTTGTACGAGGCCAGAGCTCAGTAGAAGAGGCCTATGATGTCTGGAATGGCAGCTCAGGAAAATACAGCAGCTCACGATCAGCCGTTTCGGAATGCCTTGTTAAATGTCTGCTCACTTCCAAAGCACAAATTGGAAATCTGTGAAATGATTGAGACCTGGCATATCGATTTTTTGTTTTTAACTGAAACCTGGGGCAAAACAGAATCAGATCCTGATTTTGTTGCAGCATCTCCCCCAGGGTATACTTACTACAGATTAGATAGGCCCCACAGTAGGGGCGGGGCCTGGCTATTGTCAGCAGGGCAACTCTAGTGTGTGTCTGGTCTGTCCCCTCCGCTGAAACATGCGAGACAATGGCTTTTAAGATCTCTCAGAACAGTGGTGTACTGTTGGAGGGCCTACTGATTTATCAACCGCCGGGCCCTCCTACAAATTTTGTCCAATCTTGGGTTAAGTTGATAGAACCTATGGTCTTGTCCCCAAAGGCAATAATACTAGGCGATTTTAATATTCATTTTGACGAGGTCTGCACTCCAATGGTTAGGGAGTTCTTAGATCTTATGGAGGATTTGGAATGGACTCTCAGAGTCTCGGCAGCTACCCGTAGGGCAGGACATATATTAGATGGGGTCTTTATTCGTACTTCTTTACAGTTGGTGATAACTAATATCCAGTTAAGTTGGACGGATCATCATCTGCTAAATTTTAAAATTGACATCACGCATTTTCCTGCTCTGTGTGAGGTGTAGAGCAAAGCATTTAGGCCTTGGAAGCAGGTTAAAGTGGAAGAGTTAGTCCCGACTATAGCAGAGGGCTAGGACAGGGCCAAGAACCTAGCTCGGCCCCTGCTCAACAGTTTTCAGCAAGGGGTTGAAACGGCCATGGCTCAACTGGCTCCCCCAAAGATCCGGGGGCCTTGCAGTCGGAAGAAGCTTGTCAACCTTGGTTTAAGAGAGAACTTAAATCTCTCCAGAGAAAGTACCAACAACAGGACCGCCAGTGGAAATTAAATTCAGTCCCAGAAGAAAGGGCGGTATTAAAGTCCACCCTCAAGGCTTACAAAGCGGCGCGGTTTAAGACCAAATCTAACTTCTATACTACCAAAGTGAAGGAGGCACTAAATGCCCCTAGAGAACTATTTAAGGTGATAAAGGCATTATCCACCCCCCTGAGGCCATCTGATCTGGAAAATTCTCAGGAGTTCTGTGATAAGGTTGCTAGGCACTTTGAGAATAAAATTCTCCAAATACATGTTAATTTTGCCCATCATGAGATCTCCAGGGAACTCCCCTCTTGGGTATCTACCGATTCTAAAGCTAGCTGTAAAGCTCTATCTGATTTTCATATTCCAACTCATGATGTTATCAGAAAGAGGATCTTAGAAATTAAGTCAGGTTCCCTTTTGGATCCATGCGCCCCTCTATTTTCAATTACCCCCCGACCTGATGGCACGGGCGATAGCTCCTATTTATCAGGAGGTTCTGAGATCTGGGGTGCATCCCCCTTATGGAAAGAAACTATAGTGGTTCCCCTTAAGAAGAAGCCAGATGGCGACAGCCAGGACCTAAACAATTTACGGCCAATAGCACTTCTTCCCCTTTTGGCAAAGATTTTAGAGAAAATCCTGAATTTGGAACTAGCTGAATTTTTAGTGGAAGTGGGAGCCCTTGACACCTCTCAACATGGTTTCAGAAAGGCGCATAGTACGGAGACGGCCTTGATTTCATCCTCCGATGCTGTTAGAAAATTGGTGGATGAGGGTCAAGGGGTCATCCGAGTACTATTAGACTTATCGGCGGTGTTTGATACCATCTCCCCTCACCTTCTGATGTCCCGCCTTGGCCAAGTAGGGGTAAGAGAGAGAGCCCTTGCGCTTTTGGAATCTTTTCTTACTAACAGATGGACCACTGTAAGTTGTGGTGATTTTAGATCCACACCTTATTTATTACCATGTGGGATTCCACAGGGATCTTCTCTGAGTCCTACTCTGTTTAATGTGTATGTTGCCCCGCTGGCTAGTCTGATCCGCTCCTTTGGCTTCATCCCGTCTTTTATGCGGATGATACTCTGCTTATCATCCCAATTAAAAAGCCTTGGGAGAAGGTTGCGGACCGGTTCAATAACTGCATGCAAGCTGTTAGCAATTGGATGAAGACCAATTGGCTGAAAATGAATGCCACCAAAACCGAAATTCTCTGTTTCGGATCAGGAAAAGAGTTATGTAGCTCACGCGGGTAGCCTTCAGAATGTGGCACGCTTCCTGTCCCCTCAACTGTCAGTAGGAATTTGGGCATTCTATTTGATGATCGCTTATCTTTTAAAAATCAGGTAAACCATACCCTAAAGACATGCCTTTGGTTCATTAAAATGGTCCGGAAAATGTTTCCATATCTTCAGCATGAATGGAGAGTCAAATAGCATTGGTGATATCTAAGGTAGATTATTGCAATGCCTTATTTTTGGATCTGGACAAGGCCTTGATCAACAAATTGCAATTGGTCCAGAATGCAGCCGCTAGAGCGGTTCTTAACCTCTCACGGCGGGTATCCGTCAGAGAGAGTCTTAAACAATTACACTGGCTTCCGGTTGCTCAGCGTATCATTTTTAAGTCACTCTATCTGACGTATAAGGCTACTCACGGGTTCGGTCCTCGCTACCTTACCACCAAGCTTTGTTGGCATGCTCCCAAGAGAAACCTGAGGTCCTCTAATGCCTATCGAATTCAGGTCCCCCGCACTCATAAAGTCAAATGTGGGGATAACGCTTTCACCGTGGCTGCTGCCAAAAGTTGGAACTTGCTCCCCTTGAATATCAGGCAAGAACCCTGCTACCTAAGGTTCAGGAAACTGGTTAAAACATGGCTCTTCCCCCGATAGTATCCACTTTGTACCCCGGTTTGTACCTTCAAGTAATTTCTTTTTTCTTTTTTACTATTAGCTGTTTTCTGGGATGGGTTCTTTGATTCTTGCTACTTCCCTCTGTTGCTCTCCTTCTACATTAGCGCTTCGATGCTCTTCGTGAGTCGGAATGCGCTTTACAAATATGACATACATACATATATTCATGTGAGACTGCCACAGAGGAAGCACAACTTACTTCTCTTCAACCTACCCTGAGTAGTATAGTTCTACTAACACTGCCTGCTTCCATCTTTTCAAGACACCAACGACCTGCAATAACCACCAACCCACTGTAATACAGCCCACCCTAGCGAAAGGTAAACAAAACAGTCTAGTTCCACCTTGTCAGGTTCTTCAGGCTTTGGCACAAAAGAGAAAACTCTCCTCCCAATTTTGGAACTTCCTTAAACTCAGACCACATGAGAAGCATATCACAGAATGCTCAATTTAAACCCCAAAAAGGTAATCGTTGTATGTCAGATCAACATTGCGGGGCCAGAGACCAAGCAGCCTATCTAAAAAATCAACACGCAATTAATTGGGAAGAGCACCTCAAAAAATATCTGCTGGTGAGAGAAAAGAAGTTGAATTGATAGAAAGAGATGGTGGTGAGGAAGAGGAAGTGGATGTCAACGTCAAACAAAGCAACCCTGTGACTGCTGCTCTCAGTGTGCAGTCATAACCCCCAGCAAACTAAATAGGGCTCAAAAGGCAGAGGGACAAGCACTTAAAAGCACCCAAACAAACTACCCAACTATCATGTTTGTGTTCACTTAGACGTTGATGCACCACCAAACCCAAGACAAACCCCATTTATACAATGGAAAGTTGGCCAAAATGTTAGTGCTTTACCTCCTTCCTGGTTTCTGGAATGTGTTGGGACCCTCTATTCAAAATGGAAGGTTTCTAGGTTTCCACTGTTTCTGTTCTGGTGCTGCACATTTAGGTGCTGCAATGTTTGGCGAATCAATGAAGGACAGTGACAGACATGTGTACTAGTTGTCAAGCTCTAGATTACATGTACATCACTGCACACTGGATCCCCAGGAAAGCAAAGACTAATCTCTGGTCTCATCGCTGATGATGCTTTTCGAAGCATTTGGCACCATGCAACTGTTGTGATGCTTGTCATGAACAAAAAATCACATACACCTTCCAATATTTTCGACACATATAATACCAAAGTCTACAAATGGATTCAACCCTGTGGTTTCATCATTGGATTTATTGCTACTGACAAAGGTTATAACATTGACAAAGTCATGGCTGATTGAGTACACTGCATAGTCTTGGGTAGCCCATTGTGCAAAACTAATTGTGCAGAACTTCCTCAAAAAAGAAGAAGTAGTTAACACCAGACTTTTCCCATTTTAGGTATTCGTTAAAATCCTGGGCACAGTTCTGGATCATTCAGAATGCTTAGATTGCCAGTAAAAGCCTTCATGAAGTAGGTGCCAGGACATTGGCCTGTTTAAGCTGTACCAGCATCTCAATGATTATGTACTACAAAATAGAGGTGATTCATCTGTCATAGCTAGGGGTGGGCGGTGAGCTCTGCTTTGGTGGTTGAGTTAATGGAGTTCTTGGCACTCCGTGCTCTGCATGGAGTGCGAAGTTCGGCCAAAAACTCTGCTAGCCCCCGCAGCGGAGCGGAGCTCACAGCATGCACGCTGCAGCCCAGTTATGGGCCACATAGCGCAAGTGCAGCCAGTCCGCGCTTGCGCTGTGTGGCCCATAAATGGGCTGCAGTGCACACTCGGCCCAAAAACGTTGGCGTCGGCCGGACGTGGCGCTGCTGCAAGCTGCTGGTGAGGGGCCAGCACCAAATCCATGTCTCCCTCTTTTCACTGTCCTCAGCAGCCTGGGAGCAGGGGGCAGAGAGCCACTGGCAACGGGGACCCAGGAGTGGCCTAGGTAAGACCCTTATTTCGCTTTCTCTTTATGTGCACATGGGGGCTGGCAATGGGCATGGACAAGATTTGTATATGAGGGGGGTGGAAGGGTCTGTGCTTGGAAAAAACGAAACTTGCAGTCAGATCTCCATTTGAAAAGAACCTGTCTCCCCAGATCCCCTGGGAAACGAAGTGGTGTTATGAGTCATGGTGCTGAGAACAGCGGGGAGAGCTGGAGACTGGGAGAGCCTCAGCTGCTGAGTGGTAGTCCAGCAGCTCCCGACAGATAGAGATGTGTGTGGCCTGAAAGAGTGCCTTAGAGCCCAGTGGCAAGCCAGGCTAGGCGCTTTGTGAAAATACCAGGCTGCTGGTGGTGAGCTGGTTTGCTGCTTCTAGTGCTGGGCCCTAAAGAAAGGGTGGTCTGGGGCTGTGTGTAAGTGTAGACAAAGCCATTGCAAGACAGAGGGAGTGCTTGGCCCTCCGAAGCAAGTGTGTGAAGGAGGGCAGTTGGTCAAGGGAAGTGTGCAGGTGTGGTTGAGAGCAGCAGGCTCCAGGGCAGTGGGCTGTGTCAGCATAAGAGGCTTTTGCTGCCATTTCGGCATACGCTGGCCTGAATGCGCCGGATCTCGGAAGCTCTAAGCAGGGTCGAGTCTGGTTAGAACTACTCACCCGACCCTCCTTAGCTTTTTCAAGATAGAGCGCCTCCAGCGCTAGGGCAGTAGAGCAGGTGACACCCCGCCACACGTGGAACTCTGCTAAATTCAATGGAGTTTGTACCCAACTCCATGGAATTCTGCAGAGTAGAACTCCAAGTCCTCCTCCCACTACTAGTCATAGCCCTGAAAATGGAGGCGAATAAATGGGGTCTAGTGAAGTGCTTGATCCAAATGCTACTGTCTTTTGAGATTATGACACAGGAAGTCAGCAAGCAGGACAGTACCAGGAGCCAAGCGATCCTGTTGTTGCTCCTGCTGCAGTAACATTTACAAACGGTGGAACAAACATTTAGGAATGGTAATGAAGAAGTGACTTCTTTGGTCAGTAGTTTCATCTTTCACTCAAATCAATTAATGCAAAATAGATTATGTCCTCCGAATAGTACACACTACTGAATCAATGATGCAAAAAAGTGTTAGACACTTTTATTCCTTTCTTAACACTAGATGTCTGAATGTACAGGATTTGGATCATCAGTAGAGGGGGCGATCTAGAAGATCTATTTAAGGCCATGTGCAGCCTTCATCCTTGAGAAAGGGTAGCACTGGAGGCTTTCAGTCCTCCAGAAGCCTGTCACAACCTTCACCAGCTGCTACTAATCCAACAGCAGCAACAGCTTCACTTCCAACATTTGCTGTGGGTTGCTTTCACATGGCTGGACTTTAAACAAGAGCAAGGGCTCAAGCAATGCAGACAAATCAAGTGTCAAAAACAACTCAATTGAGAAGATCGCCCATGAATATCTAGTTGACTGAAAAGAGGTGTATGTGGAGCAAGACCCACTGATTGATTGGCATGGGAAGAAGCAACAGTGGCTAGAATTCAGCATGTGAAGGCTGGCAATAAAGTATCTAGCATGTTCAGTAGCCAGTGCATCTGTGGAGCATATGTTCAGTGCACATGGGGCAGCTGGCATGATCAGAATGACCAGTCTCTCTCCTCAAAACGTGAAGAGACTGACAGTGATTAAAATGAATAAACATTTTATCCGAAAAATTATCAGGCTCCGAAAGACACCTCTGTGGATGGGGGCAATTAGTCCAACATCACAAGTGCAGCGACTGATCATCCTCTGGAACTAGCCTTTCTTTTTTAATTTTGTAAAATAAGAGCAATAACACAAAAAACAGACATAACTGATTTTTTTGTATCTGTCTCAATATCGATCTATCTATCTCTCTGTTTCCCTTTCTTTCTCCCCCTCTCTCTCTATATATATGTGCGTGTGTGTGTGTGTGTGTGTACATATATATATATTATACTGATGTATGTGTGGGTATATACAAATATATATATGTCATATATCATATACACATATATATATCATATGTCAGATCACTGCACGAGATCAGCAGTATTCGCAAAGTTGTCACGACCCTAGATATACAACTTTTGATTTCCTTTAATTTCTCTAAAAACTCCTGAATGGATTTATACCACATAACAAAAAGTGTGCTTTGTGGACCAAGAGCTACCTTTCTGCCAAAGTTGGTGTAATTCCATCCAGCGATTCGGTCTGCAGTTGTGTCTAAAATCCCTATGGGAATTAACAGGCTAATAGCACTTTTTTGACTTCCCTTTTTCCTGGCTTCCGCATGGCGGATCACCCCGAAATGTTCCACGCACGATAGGACCCACTTTGACAAATTTTTTTGAAAAAATTCATGGTGATTTGTTAAACAACACAAAAAATATAGCCAAATAAAAAACACATTTTTAATAAAAGCTATGTCCTAATTATAACTACCTACTGACGACCACCAGTAGGTCTTTTTCTATACGTATATATATATATATATATATATATGGAAATTCACTAGTTATAGTTAGAGTTACCTCAGGTAACTCTAAATCATGCCCTAAGGTAACTATAACTCTTGGTACTGTGATCAAGGCTCCGGGCGAAATGCGTTGGTAAAGCCAGTACAATAAATTGGACATTTTCCTGGACTTTGTAATACGTGATTTGTTCCTTTTCCGAAAAGGAGTATTTTTGCCTAATATTTTGGGTAGCCAGCACCCGGTACGGACTGCCGCGTTAGGGGTCCCTACCTTTGCTGGACTCAGAGGATTAATATATATATATATATATATATATATATATATATATCCAATTGAATGCGCAACCGAGTGCGGACCTAAAGATACTACTCGTAAATCCGCTTTATGAATTCCCAAGGTCGTAGACTTAGATGTTTGGTCTAAGTTTAGACCAAATATCTAAGTTTAGCTTTGTGAATCAGGACCCCCATGTTGCATTGATATTCTTAATGATGTTATAAAAGATATCTTGAGTGCTGTAATATCTGGGGTAATTAGCAGTGCAAGGCAATGGCGCAAGTTATAGTTACCTTAGGGCGCGAGTTTTTAAATTCTATTGCATAACTATAATATCCCCATGACTTTTGTTTTTTCCACTGAATTCCAATTGTTTTTTTTTTAACATAAAGTAATTTTAATTAATTTATATCAATCCAACCACTGCCTCTCACAACCTTCGGTCATGCCTGGTGCGTGGTGCCTACGACGCGCCCTGCATCCTACCCCTGTGCCCACTTAACCCCAAACCACTCATGAAGTGCTTCTTTGTTTGATGGAGATGTGACCATATTCCAGTGCATTAAGAACGCGTCTATAAAATCGGTGGGAAACACGCTTGGGTGTCCTTTTCATAAGCTATCAATCAGCCTGGAAAAATGACAGGAAGATATTGCATACAACTAATGTGTATCGGATAGGACCAAAAGGGTGTGGCTTCTAGGCCAGTTCTCATACTTGTAGTTTTTTAAAGGGAGTTCTTGATCTCTGGTCTCAGCAGCAGATGACGAGAAAGAACCCATTCATCACAGTCACTACATGAGATATTGCACTAAAAAAAAAAGCAGGGATGCAATCACCCCCATCAAGGTTTACAGATAACTTTTCAAGATGAAAATGCAGAGAAAAAATATTTGCTTTGCTTTGAGCATGCTCAAAAAAATAGGATGATTAGTACTTTACAGAAGTGGAGCTTGAACTTGAGCACCTGCTTTGTTTATATATGTAAGTGCTTCCCGTTGAGGTTTGCTTTCTGTGAAATCAGCAGCATGCCAGAATGTGACCTGCCCTGCATATTTATATAAGAAGAGGCAATCGTTTTGTCCAGAATGTCTACCCAATTGGAGTACTTTCTACTGGCTAACTAGTTAGTGCCACTAGTTAGTGCTACCTTATTGGGAAAATGTAGAGTGCATCTCCTACACTACAGCTGCTAAAGGACGCTGAGGTAACGTATCTAGTAAACTATTATGTTTGTAACTTTGCCAATGTGATTGTTCCTCGAGCATTTTTGTTAGATAACTTTTTGAGGTGAAATGCCAGCGAAAACACACTTGGGAGGTTTTCCCTGTTTTTCAATCTTGTCGGGGACCGCGGCGGGGAGCATTATGACAGCTCCCACTTGCTGGAAGTGGATTGTTTGCTTTTGCTTGATAGGAGCTGGCATGGCTCCCACAAAGCAAAAGCAAAAAACTATCTCCTGAGGGTGGGCACCTCGAGAGATGGCAGGATCCTGCCATGACAGATGGCGTTCCCCAAGGCCATATCTGGCTCCAGGAGAGGGGCCGCATGCCCTCCCTGCCTTGTTGTGCACAGGCCGACCCTGGGGAGGTGGTGGTCCCCTGGGAGGTATATGGCCCGGGAAGGGGGCTACACGGCCCCCTCCCCTTCTTTCAAAATGTAAAACTCACACACACACGTCCATGCCAGAGGTTTCAATCAGCTCTTTTATCAGTAGGTCTGTTCAAGTGTCATTCACATTTGTCCGACTGCCTAGGGCAATGAGTCGGCTCACTTCTTGAGCTGTCACTAGTGACATTTTACCTCACCACATCTGCAGAATTATTCTGTTTTTCAGTGTTTGGTATTTGGCTGTAGACTGGCTGTACTTCCCCACAAGTGCCAGTGGATGTTGTTTTCTATAAAATATTTACTTGAAAACGGCTCTCCTATTGACTTTGAAAGCGGGCGATTCTTGGCAATCAGTTTTCTTGCAAGAGCTTAAAAAGGGTGTACAATTCCCAATGTTTGGATGAAAACCAACATGAAATTAACTTCATGATCCACAGCAATTTAGGGCCAGATGAACACACACTCCGTTTTGCAATTTCCTAATTGCGAAATTTAGCCACTCGCAATAATGAAATCGCAAATGGAATGTACATATGGATATGTGTCCCGAATTGTGACTCGCAAATCATGCGAGTTGCAAATATGAGGGTCACAAGTAGAAACTTCCTAAATTGCGAATTGAATCACTAGTTGTGATTGGTAAATTGCGTATGCATTTGCAAATTGCACACTCCCCCACAAGTACAGAAAAGTACTTCCCGGTTCAGGTGAATGATCCTCAAACAGGAAGTACTCATCATTGCCGTCTTGTGAAGCCTACTGAGAGGAGGTGGTGTAGACTTCTGCTGAAAGCTGTGTGTTTGGAGGCAAGGAGGACACAACTTGTAGAAAATATGGCAAGCCAGGATGCTAATAAGGAGTCTGCAGGAAGATGTAGAACATTTTCAGAAAAGGAGTTATAAATCCTTACTGAGGATGCTGCAATAACCATGTGCAGTTCTTTAGCAGGGCATCTATGATGGTTCCTGAGGCCCAAAAAAAGAAAATCTGGCTGGACATGCATGCCCTCACAAATGATGTTCAAGTAACTTTGCGGTCAGTGGATGAAATCTGCAAATGGTGGTATGACCTCAGGTCAAGAACAAAAGAAAAGGTGACCACTTGTCTGGTAGAGAATCGGTTCCAGGAGGAGGACCTTCCAGAGTACAACCACCCACAGCAATAGAAACACTAGTGGAAGGAATCCTTGGGCTAGAGGCAGTTAAACATAGACACCACAACAGCAGGACCAAACGCAAGTAAGTGCATCTCGTCCACTGTCCTTTTAAAAAAAAACGTGCATGTATTCAGACACATGTACAGTTAGCATTCACTGCAGCCATACAAGTGCATTATGGGACATGTAGGATATTGAACATAGTGCATGTTTTAGAAACAACTAACAAATGTTATATCTATACAAACACAAAAAAGTAATTGTAAGTGTCTTCTGCACCACAGATAACGCTGCAGAGCATATCGAAGGGGGTGAGTCAGAGGGAGGTGATGCCATTCATATGGATGAGGAGGACCATTAAAATGACACATACGGTGGACCCGCAACATCACCTGGACACCCCAGTAGTGATGAATGTTGACAACAGCCTGCTACCAATGCCATATCACAAAGATGCAGCAGCAGCCGGAAACATGATGCCACACATCATGAGAATACACCATCATGGACAGAAAGCATTGATGTGGTGTTTTCTTTGTGTTCCTAATATTTGAAATTGTTATTTGGTGGATTAGCCTGCATTGCATAATTTTCTAAATCTTTGTTTGTTAATGGAAAAGTTAGCATACATACCTGCCATTAAAGAAATTTGATTTCAAGCATCCACATTTGCCTGTTTTTTGTTAACGTGATGAAATGCGTTGTAACTGTTGACTTACCTTCCAAAATAATTGTTGTCAATGTGGTCCCATCAAATACACAAAAGGAGAGCACTGGGAGTGTTGCTAGCCCACACTGCCTCCCTAAAGAAATCTATATAATCACTAAAGGTGTGGGGTAGTAGCGAACCGAAAGTAAGACTGGGTCAGTTTTAAATCGGTGTTGGTTAGGTGGCTTTGGATCCTAACGCGGGGGAATCATTGTTGGAGAATATCCAGACGGGGGGGGTGCTGTGTAGTCCCACAGGGGAAGGGGGAGTCTCCCTTATGGACTAGTAATAATAGTGTCATGCTTCATCATATGACCACCTAGCCCCACCCAAGCAAGATGATACTGCTTGGGCGGACTCAACCTCTTGGTTAAAAGAACCAGAGGGAGTACTGAAATTAAACTTACTGGATAGTTACTTAGATCCAGATGAGGTGAGTAATAAAATTACCAAGCATGTCACTGATAGTTGCTGCTAGTTTTAATATAGGTGCATGCTGGTAAGACTAAAAGCAAGGGGAAAAGGCTCGTTGGAGAGTAATGTCTCCTGGAGTCTAAAATAAAAAATGGATGACCAACATGTTTCTGCCCTCACTAGGTGCTGGTAGGTCAGGGGCATTCGTCAGGGTCGGAGCACACGCAATAAGTGGGGTGCTCAAAGTGGATAATGAATGGCCTACCTGAACGGGTAGTTCACGGTGGGGTAGGTCTGTGATAGAAAATAGATAAACCACAATTATTCAGAACATATTCAGAGTGAGAAAAACCGTGGAAAACCACTGCAAAGCACACAGCACAAGGTGAAAATATGTAAAAATAATGAAAAAGGCAATCACACACGCATGCAGGTGTGACTTACCAAGGGGTAGGGGGCGATTTGCCTCTGGTCTGGCTAGTGCCGGGGAGGGGTTTTCCCTTTTAGTCACACTCTGAGGAGATTAGGCGTTTAAGTAGGGAAGAATGGGGAGAAGAAGGTAAAAAATGTGTAGAGAAAGGGCAGAACATAAGGGCGCAAGGAAGACCTAGATAGGGAAGTAAGGAAAGACAGGGAAAACAAAAACAGGGACATAGGGAAGGGAAAAGGGGAAAAAAACAGGGGGGGGGGCTAGGGTTGGCGGTTGGTGACAGAGAAAGGAAGAAAGAAAAAAGGAAAGAAGGAGAAAAGAAGAAAACGAGGGAAAAAGGACACAGAGAGAAGAGAAGAAGAAGAAAAACAGGAAAAAAGGAAAAAAAGGGGGGGAAAGGAACAGGGTAGGAGCTAGGCAGAATGAGGGAAAGAAGGGTGAAAGAAAATATCCAAGGGGCCAGGGAGGCCAACACTTACCACTCCAAAGGGAATACCATGGGGGGTACCTACATGCCGGAGCCAGGCCGCTCTGGTACTGACTAAAGGGTTGATCTGCAATTTTATGTCGATCAACAACCAATAGGCGAGAGGCTGGGGGGCCTGGGGGCGGGGTCCGGAGTAAGGATTGTCAGGTGTATCGGGCGTGTTGCCTAGAAGACTCCCGGTGCTCGAGGAGTAATTCTGCCACGCCCATAGACCGGCCGCACCCCCGTGCGGGGTGCGCCGGTGCTTCAATGCGGAATCCACCCGCGGGAGACGTGCTGGAAGATGCGGCTGGCAGGCGCGGCGAGCGTCCTGCCGAGATGCGTCGTGGGAGGCGCGGCGCGTCATCTACGCCCGCGGGACTCTGGGGAATGGAGTCCCGTGGAGCGCGCCTGGTAGTCCATGTAGGACGCCCAGGCCGAGTAAGGAGAAGAGAGAAGGGGCGGGCGGGGGGAGCCGGGGGAACAGAGAGGGAAAGGAGAAGAGGGGGGGGGGAGGAAAAAAAAGGGAAAGAAAAAGGAAAAAACGGATACAAGAGGAAAGGCTAAAAAAGGGGGGGGGTGTGGTTGTGGGAAGGGGAAAAAAGGTGAAGCCAGGGGATAAAGAGGAAAAGGAGGAGGGGGGGGGAGGGGGAAAGAAAGAAGAAAGACAGGAAAAGGGATAAAAAGGGATGAAAAGGAAGGCTACAAAAGGGGGGGGAAAGGGGAGGAAACAAAGCGGAGAGAAAAGAGGGTAAAAAAACATGAAAAGAGGGCGAGTGGGAAAGAGAGGAAAAGACAGAAAAAAGACAAAGGAAAGTTGAGGAAGGAACACAAGGGTCGGGGAGAGAAGACAGCCGGGATGTATGCGGAAAGGGGAGGGTATCAGAGAAGGAGAGCGACGAGGAGGGGGGAAAAAAGAAAAGGAAGAAGGAACGGGGAAAGAGGAGGGAAAAGAAGACAGTGGATGGGAGAATAGAGGGGTAAGTGCAGAAGAGAAAAGTAACAAGATGTGAGAGAGAGAGAGAAAATGAGCGACAATAGCTCTGATGGCAGGAGAGAGGGGGGGGAACTAATCTGGTTAATAGGGGTACTCCCCTGGTCAAAAGTAAAAATAAAAATAAAAATAAAAATAAACACAAGCGAGAGGGTAGTGGAACCCACAGTAGGGCATTGTAAGGCCCCAGGGGGGGATCTCATGTGGCGAGGGAATCGTAAAGATATCTAGTCATCAACCTAAAGATGACCACTGGATATTGTCATTCAATCCTCTAGTGTCTGTTTGCAGCCTCCATATCCACCTCTGTTCATATAGTAGTAGTCTATGCTTGGCATTGATTGTTGTTGATTTCAATTGGTCCAACACCACCCATTGCATGTGGTCAGGATGGTGATTGTTGGAGATATAATGCTCAGTGAGTCTTGTGGCATCTCTTTTACAACGGATGGTACTCCTATGTTCGACGATGCGTGTGCCCACTTTTCTCGTTGTCATCCCAATGTATCTCTTGTCACAGGGGCATGTGATCATATATACCACGTTTTTGCTGTTGCAATTCGTTAATTGTCTCCGTTCCCATGGCGTCCGTAGTCCTAAATCAAGTGTAAGGGTTTTCTTGGTGAGTGCGCACACGCTGCAGCTGCTGCATGGAAAGTGTCCTTTGGGGGGAGGAAGGTCCCAGAGGGTCCTTTGTCTACATGTGGTAGGATTTACCCGTGGGCGTGTATGTATGATCATATCCCGAATACTTTTTGCTTTTTTGTAGGCATTCATTGGGATCTGAAAGGGGAGGCCCCCAGAAGTGAGGATTTTCCAGTTTTCATTTAGTATCTTTTTGATCATATTAGACGCTGGGTTAAATGTAGTCACACAGATCAATGGTTCTCCCTTACTGGCTCTGCTTCTAGGATGTAGTAGAGTGTCCCTCGGGCTCACACGAGCACGTTTATCGGCTCTTCTCAATAGATGGTCCGGGTATCCTCTTGCTTGGAGTTTCTTAGTGAGCTGCTGCGCATGTTTTTTATAATCCGTTAGTTCGGTACAGTTCCGCCGAAGACGGAGAAATTGGCCCACTGGCAGGTTTTCCTTGAGGGAGCGTGGATGGAAGCTCTGAAACTGAAGGAGAGTGTTTCGATCAGTAGGTTTGTAGAATACTTCTGTTGCCAGTGAGCCATTTCTTTCTGTGATTAATAAGTCAAGGAAGGAGACCGCTGGGTCACCCAGTGTGGCTATGAATCTCAGAAAGGGATTCAGGGTATTCAGCCAAGTGACAAAAATATTTGCTTCTTCCCTTGTGCCTCTCCAGATGACCAGGATGTCATCGATGTATCTCTTCCATAGCCTGATCTGATTGACATATGGGTTCTCTTCAGTGAGGACCATTTCTTTCTCTAAGTGATCCACATATAGGCATGCCAGGCTTGGAGCGAAGGTGCTACCCATAGAGGTGCCCTGGATCTGTAAGAAAAAGTTCTTATCGAACTCAAAGAAGTTTCTAGTAAGGGCCAGATGAGCTAAGTCCAGGATAAATTCTGGGGGGGTCATGTAGTTCCAGATACCCCTATTTAGTAGGTCACTGATCACTTCCAGAATTGCCTCCTGTGGAATGTTGGTATATAATGATTCCACATCTAGTGTTATGAGATGTTCTTTGTCTTTATCAAATTCCAGGGTATCTAGAAGGGAGAGCACATCTGTTGTGTCTTTGTGGTATGTGGGAATTTGTTTCACGAGTGGTTGGAGGAACCAGTCGCAAAATTGGGACAATGGTTCTAATATGGAGCCAATCCCGGAGACTATTGGTCTTCCCGGGGGTGGGTGTTTATTTTTGTGAATTTTGGGCAAGATGTAGAAGTACGGAGTTTTAGGGTCAGATTGGTTGAGGAAGGCGGCCTCATGTTTAGTGATCCACCCGTTGTTCATACCCTTGTCAATCAGGAAAGTGATTTCTTCCCTGACCTCTTCTGTCGGGTCCCTCGATAGTTTCTTATAGTGGTGATTGTTGTTCAGCAGGCGTAGACATTCAGTATTGTACATCACTGTGGGCATTATCACTATGGCCCCGCCCTTATCGGCTGGTTTAATAGTAATGGAGGGGTCATTGCTAAGGTTCTGGAGGGCTGAGAGTTCTTCGGTACTGATATTGTGGAAGATCTCCCTTTGTGTATTCTGTATGTTGTCGATCCTCCTACTCACTGATTTCTCAAATGCCAAGACTTCTGGTGGCATCAAGTGAGGGGAGGGGGTGAACTTGGATTTGGGACGTAGCCCGGTGTTCCTTTCTTGTTCTATATTTGATTCGGGGTTCATAAGAAAAAAGGTTCCCAGTCTGATCTTGCGAAAGAACTCTGCTAGTTCTATCCTTAGTTTGAAGATATCAAGTTTTGGGGTAGGGACAAAACCCAGACCTTTCTCTAGGGCTTGGAGCTCGTTGGTATTTAATACTTTTGGGCTCAGGTTGACAACGGTGGTGGATCCCTTACTTATACTCTGCTTGTACTGGGGGATTCGTCATCTGTTAATCCCTCCTTTAGGTTCCAACTTACTCCTTTTTTCCTGCCCCTTCCCCGTCCGGGGTCTCTCCCAAAAAAAGGAACATTGGGATAGGACCAGGTCGTTTGTGGCTGGGGATACAACGGGGCTTGGAATTGGTTTGGTGGCCCATAGGGGGAGGGCCAAACCCAGGGGGGCATGTTGAGCAACGGAGGTGGGTGGGGGTGGGGGGGTGGGTGGCCTGTGAATGGAGTGGGCCAGTTGTTCCGGGTATTCCCCCTCCTGCCCGCCTTGGCCGTGTCAGTTGTGTGCGGCTGGCGTCGGAGTCTGAGCTCGAGTAGCCTCCGGACGATGTGTCGGAGGGCAAAGAGGATTGGGCTGTAAAGTCTTCCCTGGAGTAGGGATGTACTTTCTCCAGGGAGAATCTGTCCAGATCTTTCTGGAATTTGGTAATTTTCCGGTGAGTCAAGTAGTCTTTGAACTCGCCTATTGTCTTGTTAGTTTCTTCTAGTTTCTTCTTGAATGCTGTGACTGTAAGTCCAGTCTTTAGATTACTTTCTGCCGTTTTAATTTGAAGCACTAGAGCCTCTGATAGTCTGGTGGCTGTCTTGATGATTAGGATTAGCCAATCACGTGTGCATTTCCAGGCTATCAGTGACCAGTCCTTCCTAAATTCTTTGTCCTCTAGGAAGATACGTGGTTCGGTGGTGATAATCAAACCATTTGGTGCTGCGTTTTTTCTTAAGTATTCAGTTAGGACAGCCCCGTGTAATATTGTTTTCACTTGTGTCCTCTTAAGTTCAATCAGAGTGTCCCAGTCCCCTAATTGAGCTATTGTCTTGGAAAGAGAAGCATCTCCTAAAAGTGAGGGTGCAGCGAGGATGGCTTGGAGCTCCTCCTCGCTGAAGGCAAGCCCTTCAGCCATGATAGGGGAAGGGAAGTAAGGGTATCCAAGAATCCTGTGCGTATGTCACAGGTATGGAGAAATATGTAACAAGGCTCTCACAGCTAGCTGCTGTGCTCACTACAAATACACAAAAGGAGAGCACTGGGAGTGTTGCTAGCCCACACCGCCTCCCTAAAGAAATCTATATAATCACTAAAGGTGTGGGTAGTAGGGAACCGAAAGTAAGACTGGGTCAGTCTTAAATCGGTGTTGGTTAGGTGGCTTTGGATCCTAACGCGGGGAATCATTGTTGGAGAATATCCAGACAGGGGGTGGTGCTGTGTAGTCCCACAGGGGAAGGGGGAGTCTCCCTTACGGACTAGGTGGTCTCACACACATAATAGTGTCATGCTTCATCATATGACCACCTAGCCCCACCCAAGCAAGATGATACTGCTTGGGCGGACTCAACCTCTTGGTTAAAAGAACCAGAGGGAGTACTGAAATTAAACTTACTGGATAGTTACTTAGATCCAGATGAGGTGAGTAATAAAATTACCAAGCATGTCACTGATAGTTGCTGCTAGTTTTAATATAGGTGTATGCTGGTAAGACTAAAAGCAAGGGGAAAAGGCTCGTTGGAGAGTAATGTCTCCTGGAGTCTAAAATAAAAAATGGATGACCAACATGTTTCTGCCCTCACTAGGTGCTGGTAGGTCAGGGGCATTCGTCAGGGTCGGAGCACACGCAATAAGTGGGGTGCTCAAAGTGGATAATGAATGGCCTACCTGAACGGGTAGTTCACGGTGGGGTAGGTCTGTGATAGAAAATAGATAAACCACAATTATTCAGAACATATTCAGAGTGAGAAAAACCGTGGAAAACCACTGCAAAGCACACAGCACAAGGTGAAAATATGTAAAAATAATGAAAAAGGCAATCACACACGCATGCAGGTGTGACTTACCAAGGGGTAGGGGGCGATTTGCCTCTGGTCTGGCTAGTGCCGGGGAGGGGTTTTCCCTTTTAGTCACACTCTGAGGAGATTAGGCGTTTAAGTAGGGAAGAATGGGGAGAAGAAGATAAAAAATGTGTAGAGAAAGGGCAGAACATAAGGGCGCAAGGAAGACCTAGATAGGGAAGTAAGGAAAGACAGGGAAAACAAAAACAGGGACATAGGGAAGGGAAAAAGGGAAAAAAACAGGGGCGGGGGGGCTAGGGTTGGCGGTTGGTGACAGAGAAAGGAAGAAAGACAAAAGGAAAGAAGGAGAAAAGAAGAAAACGAGGGAAAAAGGACACAGAGAGAAGAGAAGAAGGAGAAAAACGAAAAAAGGAAAAAAAGGGGGGGAAAGGAACAGGGTAGGAGCTAGGCAGAATGAGGGAAAGAAGGGTGAAAGAAAATATCCAAGGGGCCAGGGAGGCCAACACTTACCACTCCAAAGGGAATACCATGGGGGGTACCTACATGCCGGAGCCAGGCCGCTCTGGTACTGACTGAAGGGTTGATCTGCAATTTTATGTCGATCAACAACCAATAGGCGAGAGGCTGGGGGGCCTGGGGGCGGGGTCCGGAGTAAGGATTGTCAGGTGTATCGGGCGTGTTGCCTAGAAGATTCCCGGTGCTCGAGGAGTAATTCTGCCACGCCCATAGACCGGCCGCACCCCCGTGCGGGGTGCGCCGGTGCTTCAATGCGGAATCCACCCGCGGTACCTCTGAGAAAACTAGGCCCGCGGGAGACGTGCTGGAAGATGCGATGAGGATGCGTCGCGGCTGGCAGGCGCGGCGAGCGTCCTGCCGAGATGCGTCGCGGGAGGCGCGGCGCGTCATCTACGCCCGCGGGACTCTGGGGAATGGAGTCCCGTGGAGCGCGCCTGGTAGTCCATGTAGGACGCCCAGGCCGAGTAAGGAGAAGAGAGAAGGGGCGGGGGCGGGCGGGGGGAGCCGGGGGAACAGAGAGGGAAAGGAGAAGGGGGGGGGGGAGGAAAAAAAAGGGAAAGAAAAAGGAAAAAACGGATACAAGAGGAAAGGCTAAAAAAGGGGGGGGGGGTTGTGGGAAGGGGAAAAAAGGTGAAGCCAGGGGATAAAGAGGGAAAGGAGGAGGGGGGGGGAAAGGGGGAAAGAAAGAAGAAAGACAGGAAAAGGGATAAAAAGGGATGAAAAGGAAGGCTACAAAAGGGGGGGGGGAAGGGAGGTAACAAAGCGGAGAGAAAAGAGGGTAAAAAAACATGAAAAGAGGGCGAGTGGGAAAGAGAGGAAAAGACAGAAAAAAGACAAAGGAAAGTTGAGGAAGGAACACAAGGGTCGGGGAGAGAAGACAGCCGGGATGTATGCGGAAAGGGGAGGGTATCAGAGAAGGAGAGCGACGAGGAGGGGGGAAAAAAGAAAAGGAAGAAGGAACGGGGAAAGAGGAGGGAAAAGAAGACAGTGGACGGGAGAATAGAGGGGTAAGTGCAGAAGAGAAAAGTAACAAGATGTGAGAGAGAGAGAGAAAATGAGCGACAATAGCTCTGATGGCAGGAGAGAGGGGGGGGAACTAATCTGGTTAATAGGGGTACTCCCCTGGTCAAAAGTAAAAATAAAAATAAACACAAGCGAGAGGGTAGTGGAACCCACAGTAGGGCATTGTAAGGCCCCAGGGGGGGATCTCATGTGGCGAGGGAATCGTAAAGATATCTAGTCATCAACCTAAAGATGACCACTGGATATTGTCATTCAATCCTCTAGTGTCTGTTTGCAGCCTCCATATCCACCTCTGTTCATATAGTAGTAGTCTATGCTTGGCATTGATTGTTGTTGATTTCAATTGGTCCAACACCACCCATTGCATGTGGTCAGGATGGTGATTGTTGGAGATATAATGCTCAGTGAGTCTTGTGGCATCTCTTTTACAACGGATGGTACTCCTATGTTCGACGATGCGTGTGCCCACTTTTCTCGTTGTCATCCCAATGTATCTCTTGTCACAGGGGCATGTGATCATATATACCACGTTTTTGCTGTTGCAATTCGTTAATTGTCTCAGTTCCCAGGGCGTCCGTAGTCCTAAATCAAGTGTAAGGGTTTTCTTGGTGAGTGCGCACACGCTGCAGCTGCCGCATGGAAAGTGTCCTTTGGGGGGAGGAAGGTCCCAGAGGGTCCTTTGTCTATATGTGGTAGGATTTACCCGTGGGCGTGTATGTATGATCATATCCCGAATACTTTTTGCTTTTTTGTAGGCATTCATTGGGATCTGAAAGGGGAGGCCCCCAGAAGTGAGGATTTTCCAGTTTTCATTTAGTATCTTTTTGATCATATTAGACGCTGGGTTAAATGTAGTCACACAGATCAATGGTTCTCCCTTACTGGCTCTGCTGCTAGGATGTAGTAGAGTGTCCCTCGGGCTCACACGAGCACGTTTATCGGCTCTTCTCAATAGATGGTCCGGGTATCCTCTTGCTTGGAGTTTCTTAGTGAGCTGCTGCGCATGTTTTTTATAATCCGTTAGTTCGGTACAGTTCCGCCGAAGACGGAGAAATTGGCCCACTGGCAGGTTTTCCTTGAGGGAGCGTGGATGGAAGCTCTGAAACTGAAGGAGAGTGTTTCGATCAGTAGGTTTGTAGAATACTTCTGTTGCCAGTGAGCCATTTCTTTCTGTGATTAATAAGTCAAGGAAGGAGACCGCTGGGTCACCCAGTGTGGCTATGAATCTCAGAAAGGGATTCAGGGTATTCAGCCAAGTGACAAAAATATTTGCTTCTTCCCTTGTGCCTCTCCAGATGACCAGGATGTCATCGATGTATCTCTTCCATAGCCTGATCTGATTGACATATGGGTTCTCTTCAGTGAGGACCATTTCTTTCTCGAAGTGATCCACATATAGGCATGCCAGGCTTGGAGCGAAGGTGCTACCCATAGAGGTTCCCTGGATCTGTAAGAAAAAGTTCTTATCGAACTCAAAGAAGTTTCTAGTAAGGGCCAGATGAGCTAAGTCCAGGATAAATTCTGGGGGGTAATGTAGTTCCAGATACCCCTATTTAGTAGGTCACTGATCACTTCCAGAGTTGCCTCCTGTGGAATGTTGGTATATAATGATTCCACATCTAGTGTTATGAGATGTTCTTTGTCTTTATCAAATTCCAGGGTATCTAGAAGGGAGAGCACATCTGTTGTGTCTTTGAGGTATGTGGGAATTTGTTTCACGAGTGGTTGGAGGAACCAGTCGCAAAATTGGGACAATGGTTCTAATATGGAGCCAATCCCGGAGACTATTGGTCTTCCCGGGGGTGGGTGTTTATTTTTGTGAATTTTGGGCAAGATGTAGAAGTACGGAGTCCGTAAGGGAGACTCCCCCTTCCCCTGTGGGACTATACAGCACCCCCCCCTGTCTGGATATTCTCCAACAATGATTCCCCCGCGTTAGGATCCAAAGCCACCTAACCAACACCGATTTAAGACTGACCCAGTCTTACTTTCAGTTCCCTACTACCCAACACCTTTAGTGATTATAATGTGGTCCCATCGTCATCTTCCCTCAACTGATTTCTTTCTTCTGCCCACTGCTGTGGTGGGGTGCAATATCGTCATCTTCAGACTCAGCGTCTGACACTGTGATGCGTAGTCCTCTCCTGGCAATGTTGTGGAGCACGGCGTGAGCTGCTATAAGTTTGCATGATGTTTCTGGTGCATAATGTAGTGCTCCTCCACTCTTATGTAAACAGAGAAATCTGTTTTACAACATCCCGGACTACTCCCCAATTACCCCTCTCGGGCGTTTATGTGCTACATTGTAGTGCTGTTCAATGGAGTTATTTGGTGAAAGATGTGGTGCCAGTATCCAGGGTCGTAGTGCTTACGCACCTGTGGGAGACATGCACATGAGTGACTGGTCACAACATTACTGTAGTGGCACTTCTGGGTAGATAGATGTATTGCTTGATATATATATTGCCATGGCTTCGAGGAATGCACAAAACAAACACAACAATGAACCCTGAGACACAGCACCAGCAACACCAATGACAACCTGGAAACTTTCAGATAAAAACAGTTGTAGTGAGCACAGAACCTTACATGTGTGGAACACTCTTCCCACCCACCTGCGTCAGACCAAAGACCTCCTTACCTTCAGGAGACTTCTCCAGACCTGGCTGTTCGAGCAGTAGCAGCAACTCCCCCCCCCCTACCTCCGCGCCTTGAGACCCTCACTGGTGAGTAGCGCACTTTACAAATTCCTGATTGATTGATTGATTGATTGATGTGTGGGGATGGAATTACTGCAGTGAGTTACTTTCAAGGTGTGGTCTCAGGAGTGCAATGAGATCTAAAATAACACAGCACGTCTCAGCTTGTATTTCCTCCTCTGTTTGGTTGAAGTTGGTCACCCTAACTCTGAATATCCTCTCCTGTCTCCTCAGCTGAGCCAAAATCCTCATTCTCTTTGCTATAATGTACAATGCCGCCATTTTGAAAACCCCTGATGCCTTTTGGGCCTTTTTTTTATAAGTTGCGCTCAGTTGCCACCTGTTCTGACTTGGTACTAATTCGCACATAATAAACTGCAAATATTATCTCAATCGCTAATTGTGACTGTATTGAACATACCATTTACGACTCACTATTAGGTATGTCCTAATAGAGATTCGCTAAATACAGCTCCAAAATTTAGGAAATCGCAATCCACTCACTTCGCTATTCACAACTTGTGAATGGGTTTCGTACATCGTGATTACTCCAAATAGTGGCCGCAAAGCACTTAGGGTGACATGTAGCAAACTTTTGCGAGTCGCAAATGGCCCGATTCGCAATTTGCGACCCCGCAAAATCGGAAATGGGATGCAAAAATCCCATTTCTGACTCGCAAAATGCGACGCGAGCCATTACCGACTCGCAAAATATGCGACCCCATTTTGCGACCCGCAAATAGGAAGTCGCAATTTGCGAGTCGCAAACCATATGCAATAGCAACTCGCAAATTGCGACTAGTCGCAAAAAGCCCATTTTGCACTTCCAATTTACCACTAACTCAGAGCAGGTGGTAACCATTACCAAAGTATAAAAGGAGACCCAGAAGGCATCTGGGTTACTCAAGATGGCGGAGATATATGTGATAGCAAGGAGGAGGAGAGCCCACTCCGCACAGCAGATGAGGAGGAGGAGCCAGAGACAGGAGAAGATATACAGAACAAGGCAGACACTTTTCCAACAAACTGAGGAGGAGATTTATGATAAATTTAGACTCAGCAGCGCAGCTATACTAGATTTAATAGAATTACTCAAACCACAGCTACAACGCCAGACTGTGCGCGGCAGCGCCATCCCCACACATGTGCAAGTGCTATGCTCACTGCACCTCTTGGCCTCGGGTAGCTATCAGGGGGTGATTGCCGTGGCAGGTGGGGTATCCCAAAGTGCACTATCAAGGTTCCTCAGGGCATTCCTAGATGCCTTACTCACACACATGTCCAGATACATTTACCTACCCAGGAATGAGGCAGAAATCAACAGCACCAAGTTGGAATTCTACAGGATTGCCAACTTCCCCCATGTCATAGGGTGTGTAGACGGGACACATATACAAATATGCCCTCCTGCAAACCTGGAATATCTGTTCCGCAATCGGAAGTGTACCCACTCACTCAATATTCAGGTGGTATGTGACGCCCATTATGTCATCACTGACATGGTTGCTAAATTTCCAAGCAGTACTCATGACTCCTACATTTTTAGGCACAGTGGGATACACCAACGCCTAGAACGTGGGGAGTTTGGAGACGGATACCTCCTAGGTAGAGCTGAAAACACCTTGCAGACATACACACAGATCAATGTGGAAACCATCCATGCCCAGCTAACATTGTACTTTTTGTGCCAAACAGGTGACAGTGCATATGCACTACGACCATGGATCCTTACCCCGTACTTAACACCCAGCAATGAGTCAGAGAGGCGATACAACAGTGCACATAAGAGGACCAGGAATATCATTGAACGTACCTTTGGACTGCTGAAAGCAAGGTTCAGATGCCTCCACAGAAGTGGAGGTGCCCTCCAGTATACCCCAATAACAGCTTTCAAGATCGTTGTCGCATGCGCTATACTGCACAACATTGCCACCAGACGTGGGCTACCTCTCACCCCTGAAGACCCTGATTCTGAGAATGAAGACCAAGAGCTACCACATTGCCATCATGGGGATAGGAGCATCGCAAATCAAGGCAGACTGAGACGGGAACACATTGCAAACCAATACTTTGGAAGGTACGTGCTAACTTTTACCATACTCACCAATGTCACACACAAAGAGTCCATGTGTTAAGTGGAAAGAACAGGTGATTTAATAAGTGCAAACAAAAAAACTATATACATTTGGAACAGGTCAGAGGCTTTAAAAGTCCACCTGGCATGGGACACATTGACTTCATGTGCCCCAACCCCAGGACTGTGTGGAGCTCAAACCCTACGGCGGGCTCGGCCGGCATGGCTGGTACTAGGGGGGTCAGCAGTGCCCTGCCTTGTGCTTCCACTGCGAAGCACCCTGGTGTCACCGGCAGAGACACTGCTGACATTGGAGCCCTCCTCACTATCTTGTGGCGTGTCGCCTGTGCCCCTGGCCACCTGCCGTGCCTCCAGTAAGTCTACAGCGTGGCTGAGACGGCCCAGTCCACGTGCCACATCACTGGCAAAGTGGCCCATGTCCACTTGGAGGCTGACCGTGCGCCTAGAAAGACCTGTAGTGTTCACGGCCAGCCTTACAATTGATGATAACATCCTGTCTAGGCGGTTCAGCAGCTGCCTGTCCCGAAGCCGTGCACTCTCTGTCTGCGTTAGCAGTGCTGCCACGAGTTGACGCATGGAGAGTGCAAGGTCGCCCATGTGTGAACTTATCAGTTGCAACTCAGAATGTACAAGCTGCATGCTGTTTCCTTGATTGCGCTCCATGCGCCGCAATGCCCCGGTAATCCTCCTGATTTCTTGTGTCTGCAGGCGCTGACCCCGTAGGAGTGCAGCCTCAGTATGTGAAATGGAGGCATCCCCTGACTCTGCCTGCCGAGCGGAGTTCCACGTCGCCTGCGACGCGGTGGAGGCCCTGTGACGTCTCCCGTGGCACTTTGGCTGGGACCTGGTGCAGGCTCACACACCAATATTGCAACTGGTGTCTCGTGAGGGGACATGGTGTCGGTGGTGCAGGTCGCAGTGGTGGCTGGTCCTGTTCCCTCGTGTGTCTGCTGGCTGGCCAGTGGCCCCTGGCTGGTTGGGCTGGTGGGGGTGTCTTGTGGGAGACCTGTGGGACATAGGGAACACACTGTCAGTATCTACTATCTGTTATCAATTTCCAAATAAACTGTTGCCTATCAACTGCCTACTTGACTACATTGCCCATAATGCACCATTCTGGTGTTTGCTACTCTGAAATGGAACTATTTTGGTTGTGCCTGCTCCTGTGTACAAGGTGGGTGGGGGTATGGCATTAATAAGGGTACATGCATGTCACATGGTACTCACCGGTTGATGGTCCTGGCTCAGATGTGTCGAGCTCTCCCATCCCGCATACTGCCTCAGGCTCAAGGGTCTCCTCTACCCTTTCCTCCAGGGGTGTGGGTGGTGGTACTGTTGATGGTCCCCCTCCTGTGCCTCTCATCTCCCGGAGCCGCTCTGCCACCTTCTCCTTGGTTCCGGGAGCGCAGGTCATACCACCTTTTCTTGAGTTCCTCAATACTCCGGTGGCTGACACCCAGGTAGTTTACTTTTTCCTGGATCTCCATCCATAGTCTCCTTTTCTCAGACTCGAGCACGGTGAGGGCTGCCCTGCCAAACAACTGGTCATGGTGCTGACAACACTCCTCGGTCAACACCTCCAACTCTTTTTCTGCAAACTTCAGTTTCCTCTTCCTTGGGGTCTCTGCCATGGTTGCTGGAGCTCTGTGTGTTTGCAGTTCTGCAGTTGAAATGGGTGTGGTCCTCCCTCCTCCCAGGTTTATTTGTAAACTTCCTGGCTGTGATGTCATCATCATGTGCCAGGAAGTGTTTTCGAGAGTGTTCTGCAGCACCTGCATTCAATTTGCGGCACAGTCGCAATTTGCGACACCCACTCGCAAATTGCGTGTCAGTTTTTTGTGCGGTCGCAAAAAGCGACCTCTCAAACAGCGGACTCGCTATCTGCGGTGCGACTCCATTTGCGAGTCGTAAATTGTCCTCGCGTTTTTTTCCTGCATTGCAGTTAGCGAGTCGGAAATTGCGAGTCGCAAAGACTCGCAATTTGCGAGTCGCTAATTTTTCCCTACCTACATCTGGCCCTTAGCGACTGATTTGCGAGTAGCTAAAGCTACGTACATCTGGCCCTTAGTGCTGTATTCATGAGAAAATTGAACTTAGCAAGAATGAGTTCCCCGGCGCACACCAATGTTTCCCACAGATTTTCTGTACTGCGAGATTTATGAAATGCTGCAGAGCCTAATTTTAACTGGCTGTTGCTGGTGGGGGCCACTGGCGCTAACTTTGGAGGGCCGGCACCTATTTTGCCACATCACATATTAACCAAGTGCAAGCGAGGGAAAACACAGAAAGACAGAGAAAGAGAAAGATGGCAAAACCTCCTGAAATGGAGAGAGCAAGAACCTGCAAGAGCGAGAAAAGGGAGCAGGGAGTGCTGGTAATGGGATAAAGAGAACTAGCCTTGGAATCTGGCATGGCGACGTGTATTTGCATTGGCCACTGGCTTCTATGCAGAGCGTCAGGCACCGGCACTCTTTCTTTCACAAATTAAGCACTGGTCTGCTGCAGTGGCAGATGAGTTCCAGGGTGACTGGGCCACTGCAGTGATGATCCAACCTCCACCTTAACCTTTTGGATGCATGAGACTGCAATGCAGCCTGGACCACAGGATCTCAGGGTGCAAAAAGTGGGGAGGGGGGGGATGTGCATGAAGTGAGCTTGCAAGGAATGATTTCACTGATTGCAAATCCCAGACCTGAAGTTTCTGAAACTATATAAATGTCACGATCATACTTTAACCGTGCATTGTTTGGCATTTCACATTTTGACGGGGTTATAGCACTCGGTTTCCACGGGCGCTGTACGCACGTACTTTGCAAAGCATGGGGAATAATTAAGGATTTCACAGGTTTCTGATGGGAACACGTCAGTGGAATGTGTCCAGTGGGGCTTTCATTACCATCTCGTCTAATTGTTCTTGATGCTCCGCTCATCACTTTAAAAGGAGTTTGTCATCTCCTCTGAAGGAGACAAGCTGTTAGGCCCATGTGTTTAAAGGGACAGGGCATTCCCAGCAGACCCTGGCGGGCTATTATAAACTGAGCAGACGCATTGGATGCACGGTACCAAAGCTGCCTCTTAAAAATCTAACTGTCATACTGACGTCACCTTTTCCGAGCTTTCAGATATGACACTGAGCAGGTACTAGGAATGAAAGCTTGTTTTTTCCAACTGTTCTTTTAAAGGCTGTTTTTCCTACAAGCATTGCTTAAGTTGTAAAGGGATGAGTGCCGGTGCCCGGGGCTCTGCTTAGAAGTTCTTTGCGGGCGCAATTGAATGTTGGCGCTCTGAATGCTAACGAAACGCAGTCCTAACCCACATGGAGCACAGTAGTTAGGGGCTTATTTATAATGCCCTAGCGCCTCTTTGTGCCACATTCAGGTCATTATTTTTGACGTTAATTTGGCCCAATGACGCCGAAATCCCCGCTCCGTATTTACAGAGTGGCACAATGCATGCATTGCGCCACTCTGTAACCTTATGCGCTACATAATGCCGGCGCCAGGCATAATTTATGCAAAGG
Source organism: Pleurodeles waltl (assembly GCF_031143425.1). NCBI lineage: Eukaryota > Metazoa > Chordata > Amphibia > Caudata > Salamandridae > Pleurodeles > Pleurodeles waltl. The sequence goes on from NC_090445.1 coordinate 1,690,648,294, forward strand.
GGGTGTCCCCCCTGTAGGGGGGCCAAACAAATGGCACTAGGAAATCTATAAGATTTCCTAGCACCATTTTTTACAGCTATTTTAATGCCTGCTCAGAGCAGGCGTTAAAAGTGGACTTCCGTTCTTTAGAACGGGCCACTATGTACTCTGCAGGAGTAGCGGCAACAGTTTGGCGCGACTCCTGCAGAGCACATAAATAGCGTAAAAACGAATGACACTATTGCCCCCTACCCTGCGCTATGATGCACAGTATTTTAAATACAGCGCACAAATAGTGGCGGTAGGGGTGCGGTAGGGGTGCGCTAAGGGGCGCAGGAAAAGTGGCGCTGTGCTGAAAAAAATTAGTGCGGGTACCAAAGCGCTCATCAGAAGATCGCTGATGGTGCAATTAAATGTCATCTCTCAAATGCCAAGTTGGCATAATCTTGAATTTGCCTCATGGTTCTTTAATCCACTCCCAGACACTCCCTGCCCTTTGATCTCACTCTTGCAGGTTCCTGCTTTCTCCCTTTGTGACGTTTATTCCATCTTTCCCTTCCTCCATCTTTCTGCTTCATATGTTTTTCCTTCTTTCACTTTTGGTTAATATCTGATGTGGAAAAGTAAGTGTCAGTACCCAATAATTATTCCCGGTGGCCACCACCAGCAACCACCTGCTTAAATTAAGTACTGCCCACTCATCTTTAATCCACTACCAGCCACTGCTGTCTCTTTATCCTGTTGTGATTTTTTTTTACGCCTTTCACTTCCTCCCTCTTTCCACTTTGTGTTTTTTTTCTCTTCTGTGCTCTCTGTAAATATCTGATGTGGAAAAATAAGTAGTGGTCCCCAAAGATTTTGAGTATGTCAGCAATGGAGACTGAGGGGCCGATTATAAGTTTGGCGGACGGGAACACCTGTCCACTAAACTCCCAATAGGGTGGTTGTCACGGTGCTTGCTACCTCCCAGATAGCATCATTAAGATTTTCCCCTCTGGGCTGACCGGCGGAAACCAACGTATCCGCCGGTCAGCCCAGTGGGACAGTGGCAGCAGCATTGCTGCCAGCTCATGATCGAGCTGCAACAATGCTGCTGTCTGCAGGGGACACCAGCACCCTCGTATTGTGCTCTGTCCGCAGAGCAGACAGTGCGCATCACAAGGGTGCTGGGCAGGGGAACTGCTGCACTGCCCATGCCACAGGCATGGGCAGTGCAGGGACCCAACCTGTAACCCCTTGCACCTGTTTTCCTCCAGCCTTTTCGTGGCCGTGAAACGGCCATGAAAAGTCTGGCGGAGAACCAGGTTGTAATCAGCACGGCGGTGCTGAGTTTCTCGCTGCCCTGGCCGATTCCAACGTGCACCAACTTCAGGATCTCCAATCTCCGTGGAGACAGCGGTAGGTTGGCGGGGCTGCCCACCAACCTCATAATTTGCGGTCGGACCGCCATGACTGCAGCTGTCCGACAGCCACCACAAGTGTGGCAGTCAAAAGACCGCCACACTCGTAATTAGGCCCTCACTCTTTAAACAGTGACATGCTCCTCTTATAGCCTGATGAGGTAATGGTCATTAAAGTTTTGGCCATTCGAAAACACACCCAATTTGGAGTGTGCAATCAAATGGGCAGTTTTGCGCTTCCGTGTCGCTATGAAAAACGTGGTGGTAACTGTCTTTAAAAACAGTTAAATGACCCCCACACCATGAGAGAAAATTCCCACTGTGTGGTGGTCATTAGTTTTTGTTTTTTTCAAAAACCTAATCCCGCTTTGGGATTTGGCAGAGTAAAGTACCCTGCCATACCGAGAACCTTACTTCTGTTAGCTGTTAGCGTGTTGTTGTAAAATCTGGTCTCCTCCCCCTCAATATATGGATCTCCGGGAGTCATTTAGAATTGGTGGAGTGGGAAACCCCATAAATATGTGTGGAACCTGCTCTATCAAATTTGCTATTCCCTAGCCCAATTTAGAGGAGGGGAACTGCTGGTTGACCGATGTTGGAGCTGCCTGCGGCTCTGCATGCATGCAATTATTGGTGGTGCTACCCATCCACCACGAGGTGGTACTTCCTGTGCAGACTTTCCCTACCTGGATCCTTTCCACCTTTCCACAAGGTTTGGCAGAACTAGGCATGGAAAATCAATATGACCTCATGCAAAGGAAGAAAACTTCCTGTGTGTCATGGCCATTTTCTCTTTCCCAGACGCAATACCCCTTTTCAGGGTTTGTTTGTCAGAAACCAAAACAATGAATGCAGCGCAGGCTGCCACAACATGGTGGACGAGCTTCATTTGTTTCAGTGAAAAGTGCTTCTTGTTAGAAATGATCCACAAGTGCAGTAAACAATAACTTGAGGCAGAACAGCCGCCTGTTGCACAGTGGGCAGAGGCTTGCATCCATTGCCCGAGGATCCTAGATAGCCTAGGTGGAACACCCAGCGGGGTCTAGATGAGCTCTTCTCTGTATGAGTTTCCTTTTAGCACCATTCTTCAAGTTTCTGAGTGTCATATTATCTTCATGCCCAGTGGAATCACTTTTTTGAGGCTGTACCACCTCATACCTATTGCAAAAGGATTAGGAAAAGATATAAAGCTGGATGAGTACGTTGTAATTACATGCATCTGACTATATTGCATCTACCAGAATTTCCATGCCCTAGTCCTCAGTTCTTACAATCTGACAGAATCCATAAATATACTAAAAGACATTTACCCTTTATTAAAATTCTAACACATATCTGAAGAATGAAGTCCAATCTCTTAATTTTATATGCGGTCAATTCTATCCCCCCCAAATATTTTTTGGGAAAACGTGCTGGCAATGACAGTTCCTTCTTTAAAAATAACAATTATCCCCTTTTAGTCAGATTCAGTCGTATCCACTTGCGGGTCCTAATTTCAGTCTTTTAAACACTTGTCCAATTTCTCTAAATTGGCAAAGTGGCAAAGTGATCAATTTAAGGTGACTTCAAATTCACAATGTTATCCCTTGAATTACACACAATAATGAGCCCTTCTCTTCCAAATCAAATGCATTTCAATGAACGCAAGGACCCAGAACGCCTTTCAGTATTAGACTTCTCCAACTCTCTGGTGTCCCTTTAAATCAAATGTAAGCTTCAACCCTTTGGAAAAAGTAGTTGACACTCCTTGTCCCCCTTTCCTGGAGAACCACTGCTAGCTTCAGTACATCATGTCCACCAATACATTGCTCTGTAAGCAATAAAACATTAGCTTAGAATTGTAGAAACATCTTTCACTGTTGTTCTGAAACATAACACCTCTCTTAATCCACCCACAAATATCTCTCTGCCTCACTTCTTTCAAATAACTAAATTGAAGCAAAACAAATGAAAAACTATTCTCGGCAGTGGCAATTGAAATCCACCTATATTTATAGGATCAATATTATTATTTTTGAGAAATTGAACTTTTCCTTCCAGCATAAAAGATGTCCTGGAACATGTCATATACTATTAAAAACACACGTTTGGTTATGCAATCACAAAAAAAATTAAATTCATATAGCACTCTCTGCTGAACGCTCATCTTAATCAAGTTGACTTTTGCCTGTATGCCAATATTTATCACAACGCTCATAACTGTGATAAATGTGGTAACAGATGTTACTGCGTAGTACAATTAGCTGGGCCTCTCATAGTAAGGTCCACACTGTCATTGTGTACAACACTAATCAAGGAGTCTTAATTCATAGATGTTAATTTACCAACTGGAGTCAAATGCGTTATCCCTGTTATACAATGAGTAGCTCTGACCATGCCAGTTCAATTTCCAAGGGAGGCTGGTTCAGTTTCATTCCAACTGACTCTCTACCCTACAGATGAGGTGCACGCATTGGTTGCCTTAAATATGATAGGACGGTATGTCCAGGAAACAAAAAATCACCCAAAAACTATCTTGATGGCCCTTTTTGTTTGAGTACCAACGTTTGTAAAAATCTTTAGTAAAAAAAGAAAAAGCTAAAGTTTTCACATTTTCAAGAAAAAGCCAGGATTTTATGTATTTCCTATCTGGCAAAGGGACAGAGATTAGAAATGCACTTAGATGTTGCTGGAGGGCATCCCAAAGTGGACCACCAGTGGAGGAGCGAGTGAAAGGCAGTGATGGATCAAGCAAATGTATGTTTCTTGAATGTAATGGTCTTGCCGTCCAGGTAGGTGTGGCGAGATCTGACATGAGTTTGTGTGCTTTGTTGTGAAAACATTGGTCTGTGTGATCATGCACTTGGATTAGCTTTCTTCTTTTTTTAACTGGTAATTAGAAGTGTGTGAGTTTGTGGAACCCCCAGACTTGCACATTTTCAGATACTTTTTAAAACCTTACAATTCTTAAATTCTTACTTGACATTTGAACCAATCAGAAAACACCTAAAACCACACTTTTTATATTTTCTTTCAACTGTCTCCTCCCCCAATGTATGGGTCAAGATTAAGCAATAATGGGCATGGCTCCCCACAGCTCCCAACTCCTACTTTCCATGTATCCTCATCAAACTACATTTTTGTTGTCATTTTTTGTGCTCTGAAGTAACCAAAATGAGACACCTAGCACTTTGTTGAACCAGCAGTGAGTAAATGTATTAATTGGGATGAGTGTTTTTCATTTTACATAGGCACTTGATTTTAAAATGTGGAGTAGGACGTGATTGGTGTGTGTCTCAAATTAAATGGAGGTTTCAGATATGAAATCTGTGCAGCTTTTAGCTATTTTAAGGAGGTGTTTCATTTGAAAATCATTTGGTTTAACCAGGAACAACAGAGGCTGTTGAGTGTGCTTTGAAAGGCAGCAACCTATGGTTATGACCACTGCTCACCTGGTAGATGGCCACCCATCATATTCAAAGATCCTGGCAAAAGTTGGGGATCTCTATGTCTTCAGTGGAGCTGCTGTGCAGGCTTCATTGAAGGCATTGATTCTTTGCTAAAGTGATGCCATGTTTGATGGACCCACACAGCAAAGGTTTTTGTTTTCTAAAAACAGGCACTCAACAAGGGAGTTTGTTTTCAGAAAACCAAAAATACATGACCTGATGTCTAGGGAGTTCTCTCCCCATGAGTGGTGGCTATTATGCAGCTTCCGTGGCCAGGCCCACCATGCCTCGAATAGCAGTCTTCAGTAAAAAAAAAAAAAGTATCATTGCCAATTGCTCCACCTTATATTGGGCAGGATGAGCATGTCTGTAACGTGACGCCTAGTGGCAGACTGGATGCCCTGGTAAGGGTTTACGCCGGTGGACTCATCTGAGGCTCTGTCAGTATAAGCCCAGAACTTTCCTCGGCTTGAGTTACATCAATGGAACAGTTAGTTTGATGGGTTGGGAGCACTGCCGATTTATGTCACTCCTCCAAGCTATGAATGACCCCTATATTCTTGATCAGATTCAGACAAAAGATGGCTTAATTCCTGCTCAATTAGATGACATCGAGGGTGGAGGTGACGTGTTGCAGTAGGAAGATGATACCACTAGAGAGTCAGATACACAGCTGGGTCCTCGAGGTTTTACTCTGGAGAAGCTTGTTTTTCATTTCTGTCCCTATTTTCCAAAAAGATGAAGAAGACCATGAGTTCCCAAATGCACCGTTCAAAACACCGCATTGCCAATGCTTTATTCAAAGAATCATTGAGAAAGATGTAAAAGGAGTGTCCTGGAGGTGAACCAGCACAGACCCAATGTCATAATGGTCCTTATTTCAGAGACAACAATCTGTTCCTAGGCCTCCCATACCCTTAAAGTTAGAGCCATTGATTTGACTTCTATTGTCTGATCTGAGTCAGGATAGTCAAGGCAAGCACTATACTTCCTGCATACCTCTTGCTGAAAATCTAGCAATGTGGGGCTGCTGCTTTGGCATGTGAATGGCAAGATTTAGATTTACAACCATAACATAAACAAATACAAGCTATAAAGTTGAACCAGGGCAGGCAAGTAACTTATCTTGTCAAGTTTTTTCATTGAATTCTGGTATTTGTAGTTTGCTTTGTGGACTGCAATGCAAAAAGCCAAAGGAAAGTTGTCACTGTACAAAGTTACATCAAACAGGGAAAAGCTCAGACTCAATGCTGTTCATTTGCAACAATTGGCACATTTAATGACTGTTCTGTTATGGATTGATACATGAGAAATGCCATGGGAGCACCAGTACCTCACATACATTCAATCATAAATATCATAAACAAGGATGACATTCCATCACAAAGGTAAGTTCAATGGCATTTCATTTTATTTCAACTTCATTTAATTTCAGTAAGTCTTTGGGGTATCCCATATTAATTTAATTTCACTGTTAAGATTAGGGCTAGGATGGTTAATGGTAACTTTTAGTTTAGTTTAATTGAAATAAAACATTATTTAGGAATAGATTTAGGGGTATCATCAGGGTAATTGAAATGCATTCAATTGAATATTATTTAATTAATGGTTAGGGCTGGCATTAAGGCTTGGTTAAGGATATTTTTTATCTGATATATTTCAAAGAAAAGTATTTTAATAATCAGTTTAGCATTAGGGCTGAATTAAGGTAACTTTAATGTAAGATTCTGAGTTAATGTTAAGTTTTTTTATTTGTCTGGTTGACATGGTGGTGGTAAACTTCTAGTTAAATTATATTTCACACTTACCTTCTCAATGCAGTTGTGGTAGTATCTCAACTGTGGTGGTACTGGAGGGAATGGAACATGAAGTGGAAATATATATTTTGGGGTGATACCAGCAGTTCTAGTTGACTGCAGCAGCGTTGGAGGACAGCAGCTTCCCAAGAAACTCTTTGGGCCAAGGCACTTATTGTTAAATTAAGCCTTGGTGACTAGCTAATGACTAATGAGAGGGGAAAGAGCAATTTTAAGGACCAGTTTTTTTTAAATTACCCCTATCTGTACCCAAAGGTCCTTAAATATAAAGTCACATGCAGTTCTTAGTTGTTGAGGAGGGATCATGATTCTTATTCTCTGGTGCTATCTGGTGTTTGTGAAGCAGGTAAACATGATGAATGGTTGCAGCCTTTGTGAATGATGCTCATTGTAGTGGTACTTGTCTCTTCATGTATTGCTTCTATCTCTACGGTAACCAGAGATCTGATACACAAAGCGCTGCAAGAATATTTGTGAGGACCAATTTGCTGGTCTCTTATATGCAAGTGTTCTCTTCTCTATGTATTATCATCCCTGTTTGTATTTTTTTTTCTTTTTTACATAATGGATCCAAAATATAATAAGAACCTATACCCTGGTCAATATGACCCTCTTTAATTTATAAAGGCATTGATAAAACCAATTTCAGCGACACAGAAAACTCCTCCTTTTTGAGCCATTGATTTAATCTTTTTTAAACACTGGATTTGGTCTTATATTATACCCCAAAAAATACACAAACACAAATCAAAATGTCTCAATTTCACTAATAGAGGCCTGTTCCTTTTCTTGTTATAGATATTCTTCCATATGTGTCCTTTCATATATCTCTTGTGAATAACACATAAAGCTCATCAAACTGGGATAGTAACCTATGATAAATGGGTTTATATGCTCTTCCTGCCCATAGATTATGATTCACAAATGAGACCTACATGTAGGTGGCTGGCTTGCCTGGCAGGGGTACAGAACGGAATAATTGCCTAGCCTTCAATGAGTATTAATGGAGTGCAAGCCCCAACCACTTCTTTGTTATTCATTGACTTCCACGAGTCCTGTGAATGGAAGGACAGGGCCTGCTGTTGTCTTCAGATTCTATGCCAATGTGAGTCCATGAGTGCATACTCTTGGATGGGCTTTAAAAGCATCATTTAGTAAAATGTGCTGATGCATGCTAGTATTTCCAAAAAAAGATTCCTATTTGAAAATCAGGGTAACAAGTTTCAACAGGATTATGGAAAACATGACAATAAACAAGTATTGGCAAAGACAAAAGGTCGGACATTGGTGGTCAGCCTTTTGGTTTTGTCAATTCTAATCGTGGTTTGACATGTTGTTTGTACATCTTTACAGCTGTGGGAGCTGCATGTCTCTCACCATTATAACAAACATTGACAAAAATAACAGTATTTTTTTTTTCTCAAAAAGCACACATTACCACAGCTTTTCTGGCACTGAAATAACTACTTTGTGTGCTGATATGCCCTTTATTAAAAACTGAAAGCTGTCACTCAGTGAAGCCGCTCTGTAGATAGAGAAAGAGACAGTTTTTGTATAACAACAAAAGGTCTTGGTTAACGCCAGACCTAATTAGGGCCCCAATCCTTAAAGAAGGTAACAATAGTGCACCCATGGTATATGTCCTTGCATTAGTGAAGATTTACGGGTTTCATGAATTCACAAGAATTTGCAGAACTAGGCCAGGAAATCATACTCCTAGAAAATATTTGTGCACTTTAGCACAAGCAAATATGCATGTGAAGATCTGGTCATGCGAAAATCTATTGAGATTTTACAAGTTCATTTTCCAGCCCACCACTTTTTTCCAACTCTGGAAGAAATTTTACTTTTGCCCTTGTCAGGAGTACATTTACAACTTTTCTCAGTATGGGAAAGAGTTACAGAAGAGCTGGTGAAGAAGCCCTAAAAATGAGGTTTGTAGGTTTGCACAGACTCAAAAGGGCCTTTCAATTCTGAAACTATTAGTTACCCCTACTTCCAGGCCCAGTATGTAAATCTGCAGAAAGGTGGCCAAATAAGGGAATTGCTAGTATTCAAACCCTACTATATTATGAGCCCTGGCATATTCAGAGAGGCTACAAAATCAGATCTCTTACATAATGAACTTGCTGCCACAATTTGTATGCGCACTAAGTGACACCAAAGGGACAAGTGGACTTTTTGGTGGGCAAGTAGATTTATGAAGCAATCTGTTCCATGGGCAAGTAGATATTTTATAAAATTCCACATCCCTGTACATCAATAAACATACTCTGCTTGGTCATTGTCTTACTTGATCATTCCTGGTAAAAAGGGGGAACATGCCTTTTCGCTTCTGCATTAAATCTTCCCCTGCTAAAAAAAAGTCAAGATTCCTGCAAGTGACCAGAGGCCAGGTAAGAGTGTGGAACTGTCAAGTTTCCAATGGTATTCAAGCCAGGTCTGCGATTCTACCACTACTCCATTGACTTTCAGTCATACGAGGTATGTAATGAACTCCAGAATTCAAAGCAAGTGCACAGGGAGGAAGAGAAGAGAGAGAAATTAAACACTACGGGGGTCATTCCGACGCGGGCGGCGGGCGCCGCCCGCCGGGCGGAGACCGCCAGAAGACCGCACCGCGGTCAAATGACCGCGGCGGTCATTCTGACTTTCCCGCTGGGCGGGCGGGCGGGCGACCGCCAAAAGGCCGCCCGCCCGCCCAGCGGAAAAAGCCCCAGCAACGATGAAGCCGGCTCCGAATGGAGCCGGCGGAGTTGCTGGTGTGCGACGGGTGCAGTGGCACCCATCGCGATTTTCAGTGTCTGCTAGGCAGACACTGAAAATCATTATGGGGCCCTGTTAGGGGGCCCCTGCACTGCCCATGCCTGTGGCATGGGCAGTGCAGGGGCCCCCAGGGGCCCCACGACACCCGTTCCCGCCATCCTGTTCCTGGCGGTTTTTACCGCCAGGACCAGGATGGCAGGAAGGGGGTCGGAATCCCCATGGCGGTGCTGCGAGCAGCGCCGCCATGGAGGATTCTTCGGGGCAGGTGTAAACCGGCGGGAAACCGCCGGTTCCCCTTTTCTGACCGCGGCTTTACCGCCGCGGTCAGAATTGCCCCGGAAGCACCGCCAGCCTGTTGGCGGTGCTTCCTCTGCCCTCCACCCTGGCGGTTTCAAACCGCCAGGGTCAGAATGAGGGCCTACATAAGCATCTTAGCTTACTGACTTCAGCAACAGGCATGTGAATGGTGTGCTGCAATGACCCGAGGTCTGTAATGACTGGCTAGTAACCCTGTAACCATAAAAGACAAGGTGCTATTAATCTAAATATACTTGTGTACAATATGTTGCAAAGTCTTAAGAGCATCAGTAGAATGGCTTTCCATGGAATGGAAGTAAAAAGGCCATGACTATCCCCCAGGCAACAGGGATACAGCCCAGGAACGGAATATGATGGTCCACCTGCAATAGTCGAGATGCGTGGAGTCAGGATGTCTTGGAGTGTTTGAAGTTGGAGTAGGAATTCTAGAATAGCAGCAAGCAAAGTGCATTATCTGTGGATGGACGGGCTAACCTGAGCTGCCTTAACCATCCGAGGAAACAGAAGAAGAGCAAAACAAAACGGGTGCAGGGAATGCAAATGGTGCGAACCATGCAACTGGGATAGAGAACCCATCAATTACTGTTGCCAGGCAAGGTGTAACACTGTTGCTGATGTTAAGTCACCCTAGCTCTTACTGACTTGCAAGTGACTGGAACGTTCCTACTCCTTCCAGAATGTTCTAGGTTTTCCTGAATGTTCCAGTTCCTCTGGGATGTTCTGGCTCTTTCCACCTTGCTCCTGAAGTGCTGGGCTTTGTTATTCTGTTACTCCGCCCTCCTTCATATCCCCAGTCATCTCTGGGCTGTGTGAACCAATCTCTACAATATGTGAATAGCAAATCTGTATTGTGGAGTCTGAGAATTGTGACTGTGTCCCTGCAACACTAGATGCAATCACCAGAGAGCGCAAGCTCCAAGATTTGTGACAGGAGCTAGGCACATCCTTCTGTTAATGAGGAGGCTATCTTAGCGCCTGCTTTCCTGGCTGTTTTAGGATGCTGGAAAGAAATACTTTTTCAGTGTTCTCTGTGAGGATTCTAGTTTTGTCACACCATCTCTTTCCACTCTGGCGTTCAGGTGTTAAAGGTATTGTCAGTGACCCATTTTGTCAAGAAACACTTTTGGAGCAACCTATATATCCTCATTTTGCCTGGTTCTGTCCTTGAACCTGGAACTGGCCATTCATATGCATGTCATGTATTTTGCACTGAGGTACATCCATACGCGCACTTCTGTTTGCATACACACTGCACATTTTATGCATGCACACATTCCTCTCCTGAAGTAGCCTAGTCACAAACATTTTTTTCAGTGTGCTTGTGCCAAGATATGGAAAAATATTGTGACACTGAAAATTTGTTTCTATGTCTAAGTCATGGTTCTGCAAAGTCAGTCCTGGCGAGCCGGGTCCATGCCAGAGTTTTAGCATATCCACATTTAGAAAAGAGATGTTTCAGAAATCTACATTTTTCTAAATGTGGATATGCTAAAAATCTGGCATGGACCCGGCTCTCCAGGACCGACTTTGCAGAACCCTGGTCTAAGTAACTGAATTCTGATCTTTCTCTGATTTCCTATGTGTTTTGAGACTCAGCCAGTGTCTGCCTTTCTGGTGGCTGCTCTGCAACTCTTTGCTCCATCTCCTATATTCACCCTATATGCACTTTGCATTTATTTTATAATAATACTAGGAAGAGAATTGGCTAGCCAGAGAGAGCCTGGCTCAGCGATTGGTGCTGTTCGAACTGCTAGTGTGGCTTGGCCCCAAAACCTATTGACAGATCTTCAGCTTTCTCTGAAACTGATATTAGTTCTCCTCCTCCTTTAATGATGTTCGCCTCTCCTACAGACCTCACAAGTTCTCAACAAGAAGTACAAAGGTGCACCTTTCTCGGCACTGAGTGGTGCTACCACTGTTGCTTCATGACCATCGATTAGGGGCTGCCAAAGGTAGCAGCTGCTCCCCGAGGTTAACTCTTGGTACCTACACTTCTGATATCCTGAACTTGGCATCCCTTGCCTCAGAGACTTGTGAACAGAGTCTGAGATTGTAAAAAGATGACTCTAAGCGCTGTGTTTGCTTTTTGTTGTTACCACTCCTTGTCCTTAACCACGCCTCTCAGTAGCAAGAAAGAGGCTGTTGAGGGGCTAAGGTTGGAAGAAGTGGTAAACCCTATCTTGTCATCTAGGGTCAAAGGGTGCATGATGTCTCTTCCACTATCCCAGCCACCTGGGTGATCAATGCCCATGCTTTTCTTCCCATTCAGCTGCCACTGCCCCCCACCCCAGTGAACGGGAAATTCACAAGCGCATCTGCCCTGATCCTTCCCCGCTTACCTCTGAAACACCCTCCACTCCTACTCAGGACCAGTCACCATCCGGCACCCCCTCTTCTGGCCAGTGACTCTCTTGCAGGGATGGGAAGGGGTCATACTTTGTTTTCAGTCAGCACAGGCTTCATTTTTGGGCCTGGGTGGCTGTGGCTTCCAAGACTGGCACTTGTTCCGCACAGAGGTTCCGGGTGTGATGGAACGTGGAGGCGGTCTCATATCCTTACAGGCCAAAGCCCTCTCATTGAGTCTAGGTTGTAAAAACAAGCTTGGATCTTGATTCATCAAAGTTCCTGGGGTAACTAATGCACAACTGGAGCCAAGGATGACATGATGGAGATGACTGCATTCCCGCCATTCACACCTCAACAGGTCCTTTTCTGTGAGGAGCTAAGTATAGTGAAGACCACAAAAATGAATCAACAAGGCTCTTAAAACTCTGTTTACTTCCTCTCATCCACTACCTTCAAGGTCCCCCAGTCCAGGAGTAGCAAGGGGAGTGCCAGGTGGTACCAAAGGGCAAGACAGGAGGAGCAATCTTTACCCACAGCGACTCCAAAATGAGGTCCATATCACATCGGGGAAAAAAAGAATCCGGTGTGTGTTGTCAAAGACATAGTAAATACACTCTATTATACTGGTATTTGGATAGCGCTTTCTTACCGCTTGCGAGATCCAAGGTGCTTCATCCGAAAAGGTTAGTATTAACCAAACCAAGCTATAAGTCCATCTAGTGCATATCTGACATCATTTCTGGCAGGATTATTCTGATTGTGGCGTTAATGGCAATGCTGTGGTCACATGACATTATTTTAAAGCCCCTCACGATGAACAGATACTGCTTTTTGTTTATTTTCCCTCTCCTTGCTTCTTCTGTCCCAATTTGAAGCCAGACACAGCTACATTACAACATAGCTCCCCCTTTGCTTTTCCCAAATGTAGGTGTTTGATAAAAGACCTATGTGGGCGTGGGCTGGAAGAAATCTTCAGGAATTGCAAGGGGACACTTTAGGAGTCCACCAGTGAGCAGGCTTGCTGTAGATCAAGAACAGTTTAATTCTCTCCCAGCCTCCTGATACTTGATGCAGAAACTCAATATGTCATGCAAAATTAACTCGGTGAGAATAACTTTCTTGGTGAAGCAAAATATTACATAAGGGACGATCTGTGCCGCGGCGCATTTAGCGCGTTCTCCTCGCTTAAGCCATATTTAATTTGAAATGAATTTCAAATGATATGTTGACACAACACTTATCCAGATAACCTTCATGAAGTTCAGCTAGTAAATAGCATTTCCCTCTGCAAAATCGAAATTTCACTTTCATTGTCCAAGACATTAATTGTGTCATCCATTCCCTCCTCTTTAGTATGTTGTTGATTTCAAATCGGAATCTTCAAACTGAGAGTGAAAGGTGAATCTTTCCTGTCGGTGAGCTGTGCCAGCAAGGAGGTCGGATTCTTAAAACCGGGTGATTTGATGGGTTACAAGAAGACGCCAGGATCCGTGATGCATCACTCCGATTCGTCATATTTTTGTTTAATGCAGCTCAAATACTAAACTCACATTCAGAAGTGTGTTTCTCACGTGCACGACATATCTCAGCCGGGTGCAGGAATCTTAATCTAAAACTCTTCCTGCTTAGAATCCAAAACTGTGCCGTGCTGGGGGTTTGAGAGGGGGCAGGGGATTGGGGGGGGGGGACTAATAATGAACATGAATCAGGGCATTAATCATACAACAACCGAGGGACAGAAGCAAATATGAAAATCAAACCTATAGGTGGAAAAATGAATGAAGGTAAAAATAACAACTGGTTAACACTAAACGTCAAGAAGAGAGTAGAAATTTTTTAATTCATAGAAGATTTTGTTGTCGTGAAGGTCACCTGCAATACTCCACACCTGTCCACCTTCCTGCAGAACTGCACCCATGCAGGTGTGCTGCTCGAAGGTCTCTCTTTGCATCATTCTCCAGCGGTGTGCTTCTCAAAGGTCCCTCTTCCTATCATTCTCCAGAGGTGTGCTGCTCAAAGGTCCCTCTTCTTATCATTCTCCAGAGGTGTGCTGCTCAAAGGTCCCTCTTCTCATCATTCTCCAGCGGTGTGCTGCTCAAAGGTCCCTCTTCGCATCATTCTCCAGCGGTGTGCTGCTCAAAGGTCCCTCTTCGCATCATTCTCCACAGGTGTGCTGCTCAAAGGTCCCTCTTATCATTCTCCAGCGGTGTGCTGCTCAAAGGTCCCTCTTATCATTCTCCAGCGGTGTGCTGCTCAAAGGTCCCTCTTCTCATCATTCTCCAGCGGTGTGCTGCTCAAAGGTCCCTCTTCGCATCATTCTCCAGCGGTGTGCTGTTCAAAGGTCCCTCTTCACATCATTCTCCAGAGGTGTGCCGCTCAAATGTCCCTCTTCGCATCATTCTCCAGAGGTGTCCTACTCAAAGGTCCCTCTTATCATTCTCCAGCGGTGTGCTGCTCAAAGGTCCCTCTTATCATTCTCCAGCGGTGTTCTGCTCAAAGGTCCCTCTTCTCATCATTCTCCAGCGGTGTCCTGCTCAAAGGTCCCTCTTTGCATCATTCTCCAGAGGTGTGCTACTCAAAGGTCCCTCTTCTCATCATTCTCCAGCGGTGTGCTGCTCAAAGGTCCCTCTTCTCATCATTCTCCAGCGGTGTACTACTCAAAGGTCCCTCTTCTCATCATTCTCCAGTGGTGTGCTGCTCAAAGGTCCCTCTTCTCATCATTCTCCAGCGGTGTGCTGCTCAAAGGTCCCTCTTTGGATCATTCTCCAGGGGTCTCTCTCCATCATTGCCTAGGGTCAACCCCATCATCACCTGTGATCCATCCTTGCAGGCCCCTCCTGCCTTAGCTGTTGTCCCACCTACATTCTTCTATTATAAGCAGCCCATCCACAGCCCATGGTTGTAGCACATGCCCCTGAAAGCACTGAAGTGCAGGGACCCTGTTCAGCCGCACGTCTGTATGACCTCCACAGGATCCCGCAGCTCACAACATCTGGACAACTAGAACGATAGTGACATATTTAGAATTGGGCTATTAGCGATAGCTAAGTCACCTCTGATGTCCACCCTTCTTTGCAGGATGGGTCCGCGCTTTTACAGCTGCTTCACACCCTCTCAGTCCTTATACCCCGTCTCACACTCCTTTTCAGCTTAGCACCATTGTGCTCTTACACATTCATGTGTAAAATGTCCTGTATCCCTAGGAACCTGAGCCTTAAGGCAGCACAGGACAAGGAGGTTCATTTGGGATCATTTATGTGAAGATTATATAAGGGGTGTACATTTAATGCAGTCCTACTGGGCGAACAAAACACACTTGATAATTATGGGGTTCAATTGACCAAAACCCACAGAGCAATGACAGACCATATGAAAAGGGATGCAGAACCACAACATTGAGAAGGAAAAACAAACCTTTTTGTATCACAAATACATGACTAATTAATAGCGCATAGTATAATGACAGTTCAATCCCTGTGTTACGGAAAAGTGCAAGGAGGGAATAGCAGATGATAACACAAGAAATCTACAAGAAGAAATTTTTTCAAGAAGGGATGATGTCAGGGGCGGCTCCTTTGCCATGGGGAAGGAGTGTCGCTGCACTGGCTGTGCTAGAAGTAGAAAAATGAAACAATAGTTTAATATCATTTTATTTTTCTGCTTCGGCACAGCCAGCAGTGCAGGGAGGGGTGGGGCTGGGCCATGGGAGACGGGAAGGGGGAGGTGGGACGAGTGCACCTAAGTGCGCATGTTGGCCAGCCATCTGATGCCGGTCAAACAGACATGCACACTTAGGTTTCTCCAGCTCGGCTGTGTTAACAACCGGGCTGGAGAAACTGCACAGACCCCAGGGCTGTGTCTGAGTGGCAGTCACTGCCGCTCAGACCAATCCTGGCACTGCTTTCATGCAAGGTTTAGCATGAAAGGAGCACTAAGATAGCTGGGGAGTCTGTGTTGGTGTCCCAGCAGTGAATGTTAGGACACTAGAAAAAGAGGAGGGCGAGGCTGCAGGGACGGAGTCAAGGTAAGTGCTTTTTAAAAATTATTTTTACCTTGTCTCCGTCCCCCACCGCACCTCCCCTTGAGTTATGCGGCGGCAGCCGCTGGATGATGTGCAGGGACTGCTCACACCAGCAATCTTCAGTTTGGTAAAACCAGCCACGGACTGTGCTGGAACAGGTGTGGGATCTTAGTGTTATTGTGGGAGCACATCACAATGTAGACACCCCGAAAATGTACCTAATTAAAACTCCCACATTTACTTGATCAGGAAGGTGTAAAACCTTAATTGCATGAGGCAGTGACCCCCTTCCCTGCATTAATATATCTCCCCAAACATCTAAGCAGCAGATTAAAACAACCCATTAAGTAATGGAATTATCTGAACTACAGGGTTCTAGATTAATGAAAAGTTAAGTTTTCTTTTTTGCAAAATCAAAAATTAACAGTACAGAGCCAGTGTCATAAATGCTCTTAGATGCAAAGCCATACAGAGAATGCCAAAGTCAGAATATATTCGAGGTCCCAATGGGCAGCAAAATCATTAGAACAGCGTCCCTAGCAGCATAGAAAAGTTCGGAAATATCCCGGGCTCATCACCAAAATCAAGAGTTTTTTATACACAATTCTTGCATATTAAATCAACAGCTCTGCAGATTCCTTGAAGTGTGAGAAAACGTGTCATTTCTGAAGCAAATCAGAGCACATAGAAAATATTTGCCATATGCCTTAGCACCTAAGCACTAACCCATTTTATGAGTAATTATTCAGCACCCACTATGATAATGTCATTCGGAGATAACTAAATATGAAATATTCACAATAGACTTTCTTCAAATGAATAGATCCAGTGTGTTGACAAGGAAGATTTAGTTACAAGTAACAATTTTACATCCCCATCATGGAAAGTTCAAAGTGAACAAAACAATACAGTCATGAAAATAAACTAATGTGACCTCAGCCTGACTGTGTGCTGCAGAGCCTGTGGGGCCAGGATGTGCACAAGCACCAGTGAGAGACACAAAAAGCTTCCATCTTGTTCAACTTGGCACCTGCATTGAAATGTGGCATAACTAAAACCCGTTATAGAACACTTGTATAATATCATTAAAAAATTGTTTAATAGGCAATTGCATTATATCAGTATGTAGATGTAAAAGTGTGTAGGAAAAAGATTATTACACATTGTTAATGATATGCAAAAAAATGTAATCTTTAAAACATTTCTACATTATCCCAATAGAAAGAGTGGAGAGCTGGGTTTTAATTAGACCTTGGACTAGCATGAAATGAGGGCACATTTTGACGGAAACTATAACATCAAATGCCAGTTTTTGCATTTCACGTATGCATTTTGACACCATTTTTCTGAAATATTGCAAATATGCAAATAGCATCTATTTCGTACAACTGTAGGTAATCAATGGGAGGGAAGGAGCTTGGGGAGGTGTGGTAAGAGCAGAGTAATCAATAGAAGAAGGGGCCCAACATGGTAAAAACAAGAATAATCCCAAGGCAGAAGCTGCATTGAGACCACTGAGGTTTCAATTTTTTCCTCTACATTTTTTGATTTATTGTGACCTTGTGCATCAAGATGAAGTTGGACAGAGACCATATTAGGTCATCGCATGTACGTTTTTTTTGTGGGGCAGCTGTCCACCAGTGCTTAATTTGTAACAAAATAAGTTCCAGGGCCCTCGTCAGGAGGCCACTAGCTAGCACTGCCCATTGCCCCTGCCAGTGCGGTCAGTGTGAAACAGCTAGCGCACTACTAACCATCAAAGTCCTACAAGTGAGACAATCTAAACTATTCAAGGCCCTCAAAGCTACAAGAACAGTTTGGGCGACAGGAATTAGTGTTTTTTTTAATGTATGCCTCTAAATTAGGCAGACAGCACCACCATGAGGCAGACTGTCACAAGCACCGGTGTTGATAATTAGATGCCGGTGCTGAGCACCAGAAACTACCAGCACAAATTAAGCACTTCTGTCCACCCACCTTCAAAGCTTTACAAAACACTGGTCCCTCATTTGATACAGTTGAGCGGAGGTCATGAGAGTATATGTTCCTGATGATGCCAAGAGGATTAGGCAGTGCTCAATGGATAAAAGAAAGTGCCAGAGTTCAAGATATTTCACGGGAGCCACTGCTGCTAGCACCGCCCACTGCCCCAGGGAGAGCTGACCAATGGGAGTGCAGTCAATACGTACTAACCCGAAACTCCAACAAATATGACAATTTTGATGATTCCATCACACCAAATAAAAATACCAGGTTGCCCCGGTTGTGAGAATGGCCTGGGGAATTTTTATTTTTTTAATGTATGCTTAATTGTTACACTCTTTTGCTGATTTGCTCTGCTAAACACATAGACAGACAGCTCCGCCCAGTGGTGGGCTGTGAAAAATGAGTGCTCATATTCAGAAATAAGTGTCCATGTCGAGCACCAGCAAACAACATCCCAAATTAAGCACTGGTATTTAGCCAGATATTGGTAGGATTAACATTTTCTGAGTGTCAGAACTATGGAAGTACCACAATTTCTTCTGCTCTTCAGCTCTACTGTTGGAATTTTTCCTTCTTGGTGAATTCTGTTCCACCTTTCATGCATAGAATATCATGCAAAGAGTGCTTAAATGGTGCGTGTTAACATGTTACTTTACAGAATCATGAGTGCTAGAGATGATAACAACTTACTAGGAATGTTTGTTGCAGCTTCAGTACCAGGCGTTTAGGCCTTGATTAGAGTTGGGATTATTGTGTACTACCAAAAAGCATCCACCATGATATTATCTTGCCTGCTGCAATTGAATCCTAACCTAACAGAGAGGATTTGTTTTTCATAGCTCAATTGCACAGAGTGGTATTAATGTGCTTTGCATTTCAATAAGGTACACACACCGTACAAGGTGCAAGCATAAACCTTGTCTGTGCAAAAGAACACACAACATGTTGTGAAGGGTGATGGAGAGGGAGGATCTTGCAAAAGTTAAGAGTTAAGAGACAAGAACAGATTAGGAATACAATGTGTGGATCACTGTGTAGTCACTGAGTTAAGGGTTGGGCTAGGTTCCTCTGAAAAAAGTGCATCTTCAAGAGTTTTCTGAAGCTGAGAAGAGTGGGATGTGGTCCTAGATGGACTGGGGGATAACTCCGTATGTTTGTGTGGATTACTGAAGATGAGCAGCTACTGCTTGATGAGCTGCAAATTTCATTTGATTCTGGGCTGCAGGCCATGCCCTGGGAGGATGTGAAGTGCTTAGGTCCACAACTTTAAACATATCTAAACAGGAAAAGAACTATTTCAAAATGGGACCCATAACTCTGAAACACCAGGAACTATAACAGCCTGCTACCCATCCAGTAGTCAGTACCTGGCTGTCAGTAACCTCTTGGATCACATTCTAAAACTAGGTCATTCTCAACTGGCTCGATAATTTATTAGAGTCATAAGCGAACGGCTTTGGTCCTATACTCCTCAGTTGTCAATCTATTAACTCTTCGCCTTGAAACTTCTGCTGCGGTGTTGCGTAGGGCCTGGTGGGACATCTGCCTACCAGGAGAGTTGGAAGGAGGCTAATAACTTCGTGGACAAGAATAGGATTTCAAAAGATCCTACTGTATGAGGGTGTCAATAAAACGGGTGGTGTTTCTGCTGAGAAAAAGTGTGTAATCTTGCCTCAGGCTAGGCCTGGGCAGAATTTCAATTACGTTGGATGAATCAGAGTAATTTCAGTAATTCTGTGATACTCTTTGATGCAGCATTGCCTATAATAATACAATTATGCACTTTTGCATACTTTGGGAGAAAAAATCCTAAAGTGGAAGCACATTTAGCGAGAGTCAGTAGCTGCACGCTACTCGTGCTCTGTTGCATTCATCACTATTTCTTCATTTATTTCAGCCTGCTACCCATCCAGTAGTCCAAAAAATCAAGCCTCTTCAAGAAGGCATCCTGTGCCTTCTAAATCATTGCTAAGTACTGCTTAATTTGAGACAGTAATCTCAGGTGGGGGACCAACAGTACCCATTTTGGGGGAATTGCACTTATTTTTCCTCTACAGACTTTGATCTAGAGCAAGAGAAAAAAATGCAGACTAGGGGAAAAATGAGGTATAGAAAGGCACAAAAATATTGAAAAGGTAGAAAACATGGATAAAAGAGAACATGATTTATGTGAGATAAAGTGGAACAGAGTGTCTGGTGGAGGAATAAGCAGCCATGAGGTGAAAACAAGACTTTGTAGCCTTGGTGTCCTCGACTTAACCTTCAGTAGCACTAGCCGTGGGCTTCTGAGCGAAACATTGGGCCCCAATCCTTATTCCTTTGCAAATTAGGCACTGGTTTCAAGACAACTGTCACCTGCAAGAAGGTGACTGGGCCATAAAAGAACGACATTCTGGATTCTGCATTATTCATCAGTTGTAGAAGACACATGTGTCTCTCTGTATTTAAACTTAAAACATTTTCTTCATTGCAAAGCATTCCTGAGGTGACGTCACCAATTGATAAAAAATATAGCAGATTAAATATTTGTGCAATATTTAACAAATACATTTTAGCCCCTATAGACTAGCACAAAACAAATCTTTAGATAATGTGCCCCCTTCTCTATTGAGCAAAAAGCAACAATAGAACAAGAAAAACTAGCTTCCTTCCTTGCAGAAGTTCAGTTATGATGTAATTTGACATTTCACTACTTGAAATGCAGACCTGGATCTGAAATTGGCCTATTGAGCACATGTCCCTCTCCTGCGCTTCAGGTGGTTTACAGACCTCTAAGCTTCCTGTGCCTGGTTCTCTGCCACAGAGAGGCTGCTGCTGGGATAAAAGCACAGGCAAGCTAATGATTCCATCCTGCTTTAGAGGTCAGGCATTAATAATCCATCACAGAGAACCCAGTCTGCATCATGCCATGGACATAGAGAGCAGGCAGGGGTCATGTGTGGCTAGGTGCTGAAAAATGATGCCAGAAGAGAAGGAAAGGAGGAGAAAACTAAACTGGAAAATCTGATTTGTTTTAGACCTGAGGGTGGTAAGATGAATTAAATCAATAAACACATTGAGGAAAAGGACATGCAGAGAATGTGGCTTTCAATGAACATGGTTGTCATTTGTACTGCCCAATTAATAATGTTGACCTTTCATTTTCATACACATTGTCCTTGCAAGTACCAGTACTGTGCTACATAACCTAAGTGTGAAAATGACCTTGTTGGATCATGCGCAAATTGAATATTGCCCATGTGCAGCACCCCAGTCCTTCAGCATCCTTCCCCCATTTCCTGCATCTCCCACCCCCTGATAATTATTTCTAACAACAGTAAATCTTCCGGTCTGAAGCTTCTGACAGCTGGTTGGGAACACAAGAGGCAGACACCCTTTTTAGTGTCAGTACATAGGGGAGAAATATAAGTTTAAGGATATAATTTGCAAATAATTTTAATTTGAACAAATTAGCAGTATATAGCAGTATATAACAAAAGCAAGAAACACGTAGGTGCTATCCGGACACACATATCTTAAATGATGATGCTTTATACATTAATGTGTGATTTGTAAATATTATAACAGCTTCACAATGAGCAACAAAGTATGCCATGTTGTGTATTTGTGAAATTATACAAAATAATTAAAGCACTATACTGGTTGACATTTCAGCTGTGACCACAATGCCACGCATGACATGTCTCTCCCTGTCTTTTCCATTTCCCTCTACACATCCTTGACTGAAGCTCTGTTTTTGGTTGCTGTAGATGAAGTGTTGTGTTGGACTTTGATTCTTTATTCTGTGCAGTGACTGCCCCTGCTTCTTCCTCCACTTTGCAGGCTCCACATTTTTCCAACTTTTGTCATTTGTTTTTTATTTATTAATTTGTTTTCACTCTGCTTCCATCAACCTGCCTCGTCTCATGTTTTCATGGTCAATAAATGACCCTGCACCCTCAATATATGTTGTAAACTACTTGCACACCACACCAGGTGGTGAATTGTGGGTTGTGTTTTTTTTGTCTGAGTCTCCATATCCCTGCCTTTATGTGTCTGTCCCCCACATACCGCACACCCTTCTGGAAAGGCTGCCTCTTCCTGCACAAACACCTGCTACATTGTGTGAGGAGTTGCATATTTTTGTCTTCTTTCTGGAAGGTGCCTCACTTCCATCCCATGATGCACACCTAGGGGGTCACCTTCTCTGCTGGCCTTCCCTTCCTACAGATTTTCTCTATGGCTGGTTCACTGATGACTACTGTGGTGTGTTCAGGTAGGGTACGCCTGGGCTTGTGGGCTCCTTTGTTAGTTTACAGATCTAGTTTCATTTGGATCTACTAACTCGATTACAATACTGATGATTTCTACCCTGCGTTCACTCCAATATCTTTTTCATTCTTCTGTTACTTTCTCCACTTTCTTTTAATTATTCCACATCCCATTCCCCCATCATTCCCATTCATTCTTCCAGCAGTATTTTCCCAATCTTTTTACATTGTTCCCCATCTTTCCCTCACCCAATCTTTTCATTATGCCACCAATGTTCCCCCCACTATCTCTTTCCATTCTTTCCCCCTCTCTGTAATCAGGATTTCTCACCACTGGAGCAGGACACTGGCAAAAATTAGGGGTGAGTGTAAAATGTAAAATTCCACGTAACACAATCATGCAGTATTACCCAAAAATTCCATAAGATTATGTAGAATTATACAAGAAGAGTAATTCTGCATTAAGCACTAATATCTTGGCGCAAAATGCTGAGTCCAAAAGAGAATTAGTGATAAATGCAACAGAGCACGAATAGCGAGCAGCCACTGGCGCTTGCTAAATGTGCTTTCACTTCATGATTTGTTTCTCCCAAATTATTCTTAAGTATGTAAACATGCATAATTGCATTATTATAGGCAATGCTGTTTTAAAGAGTAACACAGAATTACCAAAATTACTCTGAATATTCCTATGTAATTGAAATTCTGCCCAGGCCTAGCCAAAAGCAAGATTACACATTTTATTGACACCCTCAAACAGAAGGATCTTTTGAAATCATATTCTTCGCCATTAAATTATTAGTCTCCTTCCAACTCTCCAGGTAAACAGATGGGCCAACAGGACTGACGCAACACCGCAGCAGAAGTTTCAAGGTGACGAGTCAGTAGTTTGACAACTGAGGAGTATGGGACCAAAGCTGTTCGCTTATGACTCTGTTAAAGAGACAGTTGAGAACGACCTAGTTTAAGAATGTGATCCAAGAGGTTACTGGCAGCCAGTAAATGTGAATGTAAACGAATGAGACCAAGATCTGAGTCCCACTTCTGATGCGTAACTCTGTGTCCCAAGGTGTGAAACTCACACTTAAGATTTTAATATGAGTGGCTGAGTGAGCCATTGTTTTCCAGTATGCAAACTCATGTTTGCACAGGGATCAGAATTACAAGTTTTGTGGTAATTACAACATCCCCACAATTCTTCCCTCAAAATTTCATAGGGAAATATAACAAATTTTACCAGAACAAAATGCTTGGTAAATACTAGTATATGTACAGTTTGGTGTGCCTAGCACAAAAAATCCATAATTTATGGCCTATTTTAAAGGACAGAACTTGTAATAAGAGTTAATTATTGCACCTCTTAAATTTTGATACTCGTTTTGAAAAGGTACAGCAATTTGCACATCTTTCACTGTCTGCTCATAATGAGGGCCATAGTTAGTGACACTATAAAACTCACACTCATACTGTGCTCCAAGAGATAAGACCTGCACCCAATGTGGGAAATTGTGCACCAATAAAATTCATTTTATTCTTTTGGAATTCCCTTTCTAATTCTCACCACCCATGCTATCTTCATATGCTGCCCATCATCCTCAATCAATCAATCAATCAATCAAGCTGCCTGTCATCCTCTCTGTCATTTAGCCCACAATATTTTCTATCATTCTGTAGACCTTTCTTTATAGTTCTGTCCCTAGGTCCTAGGTCTGTCCTTCATTTTGTTATCCTTCATCTCGTTTATCGTTTTGATCTCAGACATCCTACACATTATCCTGATTTCAATCATCTTGTCTTTCATCCCCATTATACTGGACTCCATCATCAAAAAAGTTGGCATAAGAGGGAGCAGACCTTATACCCATAACTGTTCCCTAAAGTGGCACATGAAAATATTTCATCCAGAGATATCTTTCAGTGGATAATGTGTTGTGTCTTTTGTTGTAATGGATTGGTATCTGAGTGATAGCTTACTGCTCTTTGCATTAGCAATTCTTTCACTAGTAGTCACCCTATGTTACCACTGTCTCTATTTCCCTAGATTCACTAAGGTCAGTCATGCATGACACCAAACTCCTTCCTGCATGGGCCACACTGCAATTCCACAGTCCTCCAATCAACATTTCTCCTTGGAGTAGCTTGCTTCCCATCTGCTAATGTATTTTGTGACACATCACTGTTATGAGGTTCTATATAAATGTCAATACAGTACATTAAAATACCCTTGTATAAACCTTAGGACACCACCCTTAATTATAAGCAAGTACACCTGCCCTTACTTAAACTCGACTATTCCCAAACTATACCGCCAAACCCCTTCCACCACCTCATTATTCTAGCCCTTTTCATGTTGAGCGCGCAAACGCTTTGTCCTGTTGAAAGTATTGGGGGCTTTTAACCACACCCACCTCACACCCATCACTTTCACTCATTCATGGGCTTGCCTTTTCAAAAATCCATTGATGTCATTGGTAATTGCCTTATGTTTGTCCCGCCTTGGTGTGGTTTTGTTCCCACCTTGCAGACTGACTCCATTACATGGATAATTGTATGATTGCCGTTATACTTCAGCATGGGTGAACTAATTTTTTTTGTCTCTCCCCTCGTGCTCCATGGCAGCCATGGCCCTCACAGTGCTCACAGCTCCAACAGTGCAAACCCCATCAGCAGTATTGGAGCGCTGGTCACATTGTTCACACTGCTCTATAGCTTTCCCAAAAGCACTTATAATTAGTAAATACTTTACAAAAAAATACAGAAATCTGCAACCCGGCACTCCCGACAGCAGGAGAGCCGATACTAAAATATTCACCACACTCGGGAAAAGTAGCCCCATAATGCTTTGCAAGCATTATTTTTCAAACCATTTTTGCCCATAACTCGGCTTGTGGTGGCAATAGGACCACCACCAAAACTTGCAGCGTGACACACTCTTTCTGTTTAGGTAATCTCTTGGTCCCCACACTAGGTTAGTGGGCCCTCAAAATAATAATCCCTCCCTCCATTCAGTCCCTTTTCAAGCTCACCTATGGCTGGAGCTTTTGTTTTACAGCTTGGAGTAGTTTGTGTTTTAAGGGTCTTGTTGGTAATATCATTGCAATAGGCCTGCTAGCCCTGAAAATGTGCAATGCACTATATCCTCTAGGGGCTAAATATAGGTTTACACTGCAATACGTTCAGTTATTTTCTTTTCATGTGGTTATGCCCTCTAGGGGCTAACTATATTGTAACAGGACCATATTTTTTACAACTGCTATTTGTATTGTGGTGTTCTGTAGGGGCTGTTCTGAGCATTACAGTCTAATGCCAAATGTTTATTCCATATAAAGTTTTTTTTTGGGTTTATATGATAATTGCATATGTTTTATTAATCTCTCCTTATTGCAATTATGACCATGATTCCGGCCAAATTAACATCCCTATTACACTATGACTGTTTGAACACTCTTGATATGTTTGGGTGACCCCTCTAGTTTATTTCTCTCGTTACTCCTCCATGGCTGTCTTGTTTTGGGAATTGTATTAGCCAGCCAGCAACTCTGATGGTGGGGTGGTGAAAGTGGTAATCTATTGGAATTAGCATGGCAGATTTAAACTAGAATGCTAAATCGCAACATATTCTTTTTGTCCGCAGCTAGAGGAACAAGGTAAATGGAAGTGCTTTAGTTCTATGGTGAGGCCACTGGAATTATGTGGGAGGAAAAGGCCAAATTATGAGGAAGGGTTGACTAATTTATGTGGCAAGAAAAGTCCAGCTATGAATTTACAACGCCAATAGCTCTAACTCAATCGAATGCAAGACCCATTGCATTACAAATGCTTGTTTCAACTTAATGTCTTGCCATCGTCTTGTGCCATTCTTCTGTTTGTTGAATTTCTTCAAATAGTTTTTCCTCAAAAGTCCTCAGAAATCATGTAGAACAGTGGACATGGCTCAAATTAAGGACTGTTGGTGTTATCGCATAATGCATCTTCCACATTTATGAAGCCTTTTTCCCAGGCTCTGCTGATGCCCTGCAAACACTGCCCGCTCCTCTGGCCTCTAATAAGCCCAGTGCAGACAGGCATGAAGTATGATCACTATGCCCGCTTCACAGCACTGGTAAGCACTGTCTCCACCTCTGCCTCCAGAAAGTTTTAAAACAAAGTATGTACAGTTGCAGATAACAAACCTTTGCAGCTTCGCACATCCTTAGTATGTGGTATGCCATAATAAGTTTTATACAGTTCGTAAAGAAAATGGCCCAATGTGCCAAATCTAGGTCCCAGCCAATCAGTGATTTTTGCACAGGGCCTTATGTTGATAAACTGATGTACAGATTGCTACCTACTACAAATTCCTGCAGAAGTGGAGGCCTTTGTTCAAATTCCCTGTATGTGAAGATAGTTTTCTAAACCAGTGCCTTTTCAAAAGGAATCACTGACCAGGAGTGGGGTTTGGTTCAGAAAAAGTGAAAGACATAGGGGTGAGCAACTAATGTCTACAAACCCACCAAGGGCCCACCACCGTTGCCTAGTTTATCGCTTGGTTACCACTCCAAGTTGGGTCTCTGTATTCATTCATTGGGTCAGTCAGTCACACTCTCTTAGAAATTAGGAAAAGTCATTTTGATTGCAACAATTATACTGCAACTCCAGATTTTCTGGTCACAAAGTAAATGATTTTGTGAACTGAATCCATTTTGAATGGAAATCAGTTCATAAATCAAAACAATAATGTGGAAATTAGAAACTAGAATGACCACTATTTTCCTAAGTCGGTGGGTGTATTCGCAGTTTTTGATTATCACAAAGCATACACCGCATAAAGTTGCCTATCAACCTGGGGAAAGGGCGGGAAGACGATGCATACCACTAATGTATATGGGAGGGGCTTCTAGGCCATTTTACATGCTCGTAGTATCACTACATAAGATACTGCTCTCGAAAGAGCAATGATGCAAACATCTCCATCAAGGATTACAGATAACTTTTCAAGGTGGAACTGCAGTGAAAACACACTTGTTTTGCCTTGTTCATGCACAAGACATTATGATGATTTGTACTTTACAGAAGTAAGTGGTTGGTTCTTTGTTTTATGGGGATGTTATCATATTCCTGTGCATCAGGAATGAGTCTACAAAATCATCGAGAAACATACTCAGGGAGCCTTTCAGTTAGCTGTCCATCACCCTGGGAAAAGGACGTGAAGACATTGCATACCACTAATGGATATGGGGCAGGGCTTCTAGCCCATTTTACATGCTCACAGTATCACTACATATGAAATTGCGGTTGTAAGAGCAATGATGCTCGCACACCCATTCAGGATTACAGATAACCTTTCAAGGTGGATCTGCAGAGAAAAGACACTTGCTTTGCCTTGGTCATGTGAAAGACGTGAGTATGATTTCTACTTTACAGAAGCAAGTGGTGGAGATGTGATCATATTCCTGTGCAACAAGAATGCTTCTCCAAAATAAGCGGGAAATAGAGGGAGGTCCTTTTAGAAGGATGTCCATCACCCTGGAAAAGGCCGGAAGACCTTGCACTGATGGGGACAGCGGGGGAGCCTCAAAGCCCCCGTGGTCCTTGCAGACTCCATGCCTCCCCCGGGAAATGACGTTTCGAAACATGCAGGGAGCTGCTAAATATGCAGCTTCCTGCATGCAGGAGCAATCTTTCATCTGTTTCCCTGCCCCCATGACAGCGGGCAGGGAAACAGAAGAAAACTCCGCTCCCAGCAAGAGGGATCTGTTTTCATGCTCCTGCTTGCTGGGAGCAACGTTAGTGTTTGCTCTCGCTTGGTGGGTGCTGTCACAGTTCCCACCAAACAAAAGCAAATATCTATGTCCTGAGGGTGGGAGCCCAATGGAAGGGGGTCTGTGAAGCCCCCTCCCTTTATTATTAAAGTCCCGGTAGACCACATTGTTTTTTTTTTTTTTTTTACAGTAATGTTTGACACAAATTTGTGAACCCACCACAATTTTTGAGGCAACAATTAAAAAAATGCTTTTTAGCCCTGGTGAGGTCCTGGCGGATCCCAGGACCAAGGATAGGGGGTCAGGGTATTCCTACCCTGCCCCCTTTACTTTTTTTCACTTTTTGTTTTGGGACTCGGCTGACTCCAAATCCTAAAAATTGTGCCAAAATTTCCTGGTTGAAGCATTGGCAGCCAATTAGATCTCTGCACAAGATCGGTAGGATTCGCAAAGTGTTTGCACCTCTAAATATACAAATTTGTTTTTCTATAAATATCTCACAAACTTCTGAAGGAATTTACACCAAATAATAAAAAGGACGCTTTCAGTAGCAAGAGATACCTTTCTGCCAAATTTGGTGTAAATCCATCTAGTGGTTTGGTCTGTAGTCGTGGCTGAAATCTCTATGGGAAATTGCATGACGAAAACATGTTTTTGCTCCACCCCTTTTTCTTTGCCTATGCTATGCTTTATGAATCCCCTCAAACTTTCAAAACAGCATCTGAAGCGAGTGGCAAACTAGTTTTGAAAATTTCATGAAGATTCGTTAAACGGCGCCAAAGTTATTGTATTGTGTATATATATATATATATATATATACATACACACACAAAAGCATTTTTGTAAAACTTTTTGTGGATGTCGCTGTGGATCCCCGGATCTACTGTTTTTTTTTTTTTTTGTAAAGTGTGGGCTCCTGTGCTAGTTTTTTAAAATGCCCCTGGGTGGGCCAGGTCACGGAGGCATCGTCATTTTAATGCGGGGAGGCCGCCTGGCCCCCATCTGCCCTGGGGAGCACCCCCCAGGGCATAAAGTAAATGTGATACAGGGGCTGCGCAGTCCCCCTGCTGCCCCGGGGACCACCACCTCCCTGGGGTATAAAGCAAATATGGTGTGGGGGGCTGCGCAGCCCCCCTGCTGCCCTGGGGACCATCACCTCCCCAAGGTACGAAGCAAATATGGTGCTAGGGGCTGCCTGCCCCCCTGCTGCCCCGAGGGCCACCACCTTCCCAGAGCATAAAGTAAATATGGTGTGGGGGGACCGCATAGCCCCCCCACTGCTCCATGGACCTCCACCTCCCTGGGGCATAGCGCAAATATGGTGCAGGGGGCCACAACCCCCCCCCACTGCCCCAGGGACCACCACCTCCTTGGGGCATAAAGCAAATATGGTGCAGGGCTGCCTGGCCCCCCGCTGCTCTGGAGACCACCATCTCCAGAGGGCATAAAGTAAATATGGTGTGGGGGAACCGCATAGCTCCCTTTGCCCTGGGGACCGCAACCTCCCCAGGGCATAAAGCAACTATGGCGCAGGGGGCCCCGCAGCTCCCACAGTGCTTCAGGCACCACCACCCCAGGGCATAAAGCAAATATGTTGTAGGGGGCTGTGCAGCCCCCCCTCCACTGCTCTGGGGCCACCTCCCTGGAGGAAAGTGTAAGAAATAGAAAGTGGGTCCATAGCAGACCCCCCCGCAGTCCAGGTACCACCACCTCCCTGGAGCTATTCTATGTTGGAAGGGGGCCAGTTTCGGATAGCAATGCCTCTTATGCCTCAGAAACAACTCTAGCACGGGTGGAACAAAAGAGTTCAAGGTATTTTGTTTAAAAAACAATTCCAACTATTAAATCAAAGCAGGACAGAACAGGTTTCAGATGAAAGCTATCTGAGAGGGAGAGGCTCCAGTGTAACAAGAGGAAGAGGAAAGCCCAGAGGAGATCAGCGAATGGAAAACAAAGCCCCAGTGGGAATGTCAACAAGTGGCAGAGCAAAGGCACCTTGAATGTGGTAAACTTTTCTATCTGTATATTGTCAGATGAAGAGGCTGACTTGCTATTTCTGGGATTATCCTTCGGTCCATCTACTGAGTTTGACTATGTACAGAGTAAGGTAGATCTATTCCACTTTACTAGAAAATTAAAACTCAAAAAATGACTTTGTACTAAACCCAAAAGTTCCAAAGATATTCATGACACTCCTGCCATTAGCAATTTACAAATTAGCGATGTGGAGACCCTGCACACCCAATCCTCCCTGGAGAGTAATGATTCATATCATGAAGATCCTTATTTGAAATTGCTTAACTTTGACATTAAGGTAGGAATGAGTTGTCCCAATAAATTTAAATCAGAATCCACTATTTCCACCTATGGTCTCTTGTTAGGCAATCAATGTGTTCGAGAGGGGTGTTATCAAAGACCTTAAAAGTATTAGATACAAACACCCTCAGAAGCTTAAGAAAACTCTAACCCCAAGTCAATTTAAAGCTTGAGAGAATCTCAAATCGGATCCCAACTTGGTCATACATCAGTCTGACAAAGGAGGAAAAGTGGTCTTGCTTTCAAAGAAAATGTACCTTGAGGAATTCATGCGACAACTAGCAGATGAAACATGTTACATGGCTTCTACTAGTGCTGAGTTCAGAAAGTTGGAAGACATTTTCTATGAAATGCTTGTGGAGTGGAGTGAAAAAGGTCTCCTAGAGTGGGAGGAAGGTTTTTTTTAAATTGTGAAAAACCTAAAATTCTCATTTTGTACATACTTCCAAAATTAGACAAGAATGGCGGTAACTCCCCCAGGTAGACCCATCGTATCCTCCATTGGTTCTCTTTTGGAGAATACATTGAGAAACACAGATCATTATCTCAGGCCTCGTGTCTCAGCATTACCTTCCTTTTTCAAAGATACAACACATTTCCCCACTATCAGTGAGGGTATTTAGTAAGAAGATCATTTTACTTTAATAACCCTTGATCTTACAAGTCTCCACACTTGCATACATCTTGAAGCAGGTCTAAAAACATGTAGACATTTTCTAAGAGCAAGATCTCTCTCCTATTTACTGCACTCTGAGATGTTGTTGGAAATGATTAACTATTGCTAGAACAATAACCTTTTTACCTTTGATGACATGATCTATAAGCAAACCCAATGTACAGTGATGGCCACCTGCTTCGCCCCTAGCTAAGCAAAGTTATTTAAGGGCTGATAGGAGGAGCAGGTGAGGAGTAGCCATATTGACTTTGCAGATCGTGTAGTTCTCGGGACAGGGTTTATTGATAATATTTTTGTCATGTGGAAAGGTGATGAGAACTCTGCTACTAGCTTTATTGAGAGTCTTAAAACCTACAATTACAACTTACACTTCACAGGCTACATTAGTAGGAAGATTATTGTATTTTTGGATGTGGAAGTCATGGCAGGGGGTGGTAAACTTGAAACCAGACCGTTTCACAAGCCAACTGCTGGTAATAGTCTTTTTTGCAACTGACACTCATCCAACAAATTTCATTTACAGCATTCACTATGGGGAGCTCTTGAGAGCAAAGAGAAATTGCAGTTCACCCAGGGCCTTTGATCATGAGAAAAGATAATGGTAAGCAGATTTAAATAAAGAGGTTATTCCACAAAGATCATTGAACAGGCTGTAAAAAAGGTAGAGGAAGTCACCAGACAAAGTTTATTATACTCTGGCCAGACACCACCTAATAATGAGGAAGATTTGGTGAGATTTATTACAACATTCTCTAACTAGCCTTATATGGTGAAGAAGATTCTCACCAAACACTGGCATGTATTAAATACTTACGATATTCTTAGAAAATACATAGACAATGCACCACAGATAACATTCAGGCGGTGCTGTTCCTTGAAAGATAATTTGAGTAAGAGTTTCATTACTAGTACACTTCCAACAGCACATAAGCAGGGCTTTTTCTGCTGCAAGAATTGTACAGCTTGTAATGATAGTCAGGAAACAATGAGATTCATAATTACAAACACAGAAAGGGTATTTGAGATCAGGAAATACACCTCATGTAACACAGAGTATTGTATTTATTGTTTATGCCCATGTAATCATTTTTATATAGGCAGTACTGTCCACAATGTTAAAAACACAATACCCCATGGTCAGACATTTTGCTGACAGCCATTTCAGGAACACAAACCTACTCAATTTCATAGTGATTGATACTATCCTGTCAAATAGTAGGGGGGGGATAGAGATAAAGCAGTGCACCAATTAAAGTCCAGATACATTTAGGATTTTGATACTTTAGCACCTCAGGGCCTACAATCTGATGAACAGATGGTAGTACATTTGTATTGATGGAGCTGCCAGATAATGTTATCCTTTCTTGAACTTTTTGAGTGTTTAGATTTTATCTTCTTTTAAGTGGTTCTCACATTTTTTTCACTAAAGTCACTGCATTGTGCTTTTACGAGCGACGTCACCCGTTGATGGAAATGGATTGTTGTGAAGTTTTCTTTGAAACACGATTCAGTATGTCCACTTGGACAATATTTTGAATGCATTGGCATATTAATCTTGCTGTCAGTTATATGATTCTCTAAAGTTTTGAGGTCTTGAAGTTTTTGCAATTTCCGTTTTCCCCCCTGGTTTATATAAGGATTTATGTTAGAATATGCCCACTTGGGCAAGATTGTAAATATTCCCAAACTTTCATAAAAATTCATTTATAATTAATTTATAAGACTAACAGTCTCTGGATACACTGGTGCCATAGCACAAGGGGCGTCGGGAGTCCCTGCGCAGCGAGGATCACTGTATTATCCCTTGGTGCAAGGGAGGATTCATACATGAGCCAAATATCCAACCAGCTGCAGCAGAATGAAATTTGCAGTGTGAGGGACACGCCTGTTGCCTGGGACTTGCTTTCCATATCCCTTTGCTACCTCCTGCTGGGGCGAACTAGGTCCCCTAGCAGGCATCACCAGCTTGCCTGGAAGTCGGGGTGACGTTCTTAAGGTTTGACCGTTGGATGTTTGCGCTTTAGCACTGGTTGTATATGTGGGGGTTTTGCATGCTGTATCAGAGTCTGCTGGGTTTTACTCTGTTTTTATGCTTTTAGCTGTTGCTCGAAAAAATATTCTGTTTTTGTGTTTTATCAATATACAATTAATTTACCCCAGTGTTTTGCTTATGAAGCTGCTCACCTCTTGGTTCACACCGATCCATTGTATGTTTCCCTCTTAATATTTTCTTTGCACTCCAGAGGTTTTAACGGTGAAGTTTAATTGTGCTGATTTTTAAGTGTTTGAATTGGAATCATAATTGTTATGATGTACTTTGTTATAACAAACTACAACTCTAAGAACTGAATTTCTATGGCATTGTAGATTTAAAATATGAGCCTAACCATAACGTCCCTGTTCTGTTACCTTTGGTTTTTTAAGCAAATGTGTGTATATATGTATATATATATATATATATATATCTATATATATATATGTATCTATATATATATATATATATATATATAGATACATATATATATATGTGTGTATATATATATATATATATATATATATATATATATATATATATATATATATACGTGTGTACACGGCAGGCTGCGACAGGGTCACGAACCCCTGTAAATCATCCAGAATACTTCTTAAAAAAGAAGACAATGTCGCAGCCACTTACTTGCTCCAATCCCAGTATTCTTTATTCAGGCAGATAAGCACCATGAGAGACAAAACAAAACAAAATACTCCAACGCGTTTCGGGAGACTCTGCTCCCTTGATCACAGAGATAGTCTGAAAACCTTTTTCTCTTTCCATTATATCTAACACAATAGGCATAAAAAGTGGACTACAGTTACTAACCGAAACCACTAGCAGCCATCTTAACACTTAGGGGGTTATTACAACTTTGGAGGAGGTGTTAATCCGTCCCAAAAGTGACGGTAAAGTGACGGATATACCACCAGCCGTATTCCGAGTTCCATAGGATATAATGGACTCGTAATACGGCTGGTGGTATATCCGTCACTTTACCGTCACTTTTGGGACGGATTAACACCTCCTCCAAAGTTGTAATAACCCCCTTAGTCTTTAAATGGTCAATGTAACTAAGATTAAACTTGTTCACCCACAAATACATGGCTAAAAATAAGATGAGTATCTTTATTGAAGTAGTAATAATTGGTTTACAATACTGCGAAATGATTAAGGTGTAATTTAAATATGTGTATGTATATATATTTAGGTTGATTGTATCAATTTGGAGCATAAGGAAGTGTGAGTAATATGTAGCAATTGTAAGCAAGGTTCACCAATTCTTAATCTCAATTTTATTTTCAAGTTTAATCTTAGTTACATTGACCATTTAAAGACTAAGGCCCTCATTCCAACCCTGGCGGTCTCTGACCGCCAGGGCGGAGGGCAGCGGAAGCACCACCAACAGGCTGGCGGTGCTTCCTGGGCTATTCTGACCGCAGCGGTAAAGCCGCGGTCAGAAAAGGGGAACCAGTGGTTTCCCGCCGGTTTTCCCCTGGCCCAGGGAATCCTCCATGGCGGCGCTGCTTGCAGCGCCGCCATGGGGATTCCGACCCCCTTCCCGCCAGCCTGTTTCTGGCGGTTTTCACCGCCAGAACCAAGATGGCGGGAACGGGTGTCGTGGGGCCCCTGGGGGCCCCATACAGATTTTCACTGTCTGCTTTGCAGACAGTGAAAATCGCGACGGGTGCCACTGCACCCGTCGCACCCCTGCATCTCAGCCGGCTCCATTCGGAGCCGGCTTCCTCGTTGCAGGGGCTTTCCCGCTGGGCCGGCGGGCAGCCTTTTGGTGGTCGCCCGCCGGCCCAGCGGGAAAGCCAGAATGGCCGACCGCGGAGCGGCCATTCGGCGGTAACCGCATGGGCGTCAGAATGACCGCCTAAGTGTTAAGATGGCTGCTAGTGGTTTCGGTTAGTAACTGTAGTCCACTTTTTATGCCTATTGTGTTAGATATAATGGAAGGAGAAAAAGGTTTTCAGAATATCTCTGTGATCAAGGGAGCAGAGTCTCCCGAAACGCATTGGAGTATTTTGTTTTGTTTTGTCTCTCATGGTGCTTATCTGCCTGAATAAAGAATACTGGGATTGGAGCAAGTAAGTGGCTGCGACATTGTCTTCTTTTTTAAGAAGTATTCTGGATGATATATATATATATATATGACAGCTCCCACCAAGTCAGAGCAAACACAACTCCGGTCCCAGCAAGCAAGAGCTGTCAAATAGCTGTTGTTTGCTGGGAGCGGAGATTTCCTCTGATTCCCTGCTCACAGACATGCAGTCAGGGAAACAGAGGAAACAATTGCTCTCACAGACAGGGAGCTTCATGTTTAGCAGTTCTCTGCATGTGACAGCAATGCCGGCTCCCCCAGGAGGCTGGGATCTGGCTGGGAACGTGGGGGCATTCAGGCTAACCCCAGCGGTCCCCAACGGTGGTCACTGGTGCCCTGGGTGGGCACCCAGGTGCCATGGCCAGGCCCCAGGGGATGGAGTCCCTGGGGCTGAGATCGCCCAAAAGAGGAGGGCCGCGAGACCTCGATCCCCCCAAAAAAGAAAAAAAATGTTAAGGCAAGGCCTTAGGTGAAGGGGTCCCCATGGCCAAAACCAGCTGGGGGAGGTGGTCCGCGTCCTCCTCCCAAAAAATATATAATATGGATTGAGGCCGCACAACCCCCCTGACCTAATTTGAAATCATTTTTTTAAATATCCACAAAACACAGAGACAATTACATCATATAGCTAAGAGGAAGGACCCTGGTTTGATCAAGATTTACGTCTTTGTAATCTCATTGGACTCTCTATAGGAGAATTCATGTTATCACAGAATTTTGGAGAAAGACGCACAAGTCACAATCACATTGCCAATTGCACACAAGTTCACTGGAAACATTTCCTTGTGGTCCACATGAATACATACTGGACATTTACCCAAGGAGGTAGAAAGAACTCCACTTGGGTAGATATTTTGTGCAAAACTGTGGACTCTCGTTGGATAAAAGGGCAGGTGTGGTTCCTTTGTGGCTGAGTCACTCCCATAGCTACTAACACACTCACTCAGACACTCATGCACCCACTCACAGACCCACTCAGACATTCATGCACCCAGTAACAGACCCACTCAGACCCTGGTGAACCCATTCACAGACCCACTCACACACCTACTCACAGAGACCCTCTCACACCCACTTTCATGCCCAGAGACTCCCTCTCATACCTGCTCTCACACCCATATAGACACTCTCACACCCACTCTCTCAGCCACATACCCTCTCACGCCCAGACACTGTCATACCCACTCTCAAATCCAGGGATACCTTTTCACACCCAGAGAGACAGGCCCTGCCGCCAACCCTCGCCTTTAGTCGTGCACGCCGTGGGTTTGGGTGGTTATAGAGGTTGGCTGTGTGGGCTGGCCACAGGCCAGGCCCGCGGCCAACCCTCGCTGCGCAAGGCCTTCCGCCGTGTGCGGCAGTGGTTGGATTAATGTATAGTAATTAAAATTACTTTACGTTAAAAAAATAGAAATTCACAGAAAAAAACAAAGGTTACAGGAATGTAAAAAAAAAATGTTACATCCTAAGGTAACTATAACTCGCACCCTCGCCATCCCCTGCTAATTACCCCAGATATTACAGCACTCATGACAACTTCTATAAAATAATTAAAGATATAAACGAAATATTAGCAGTCAAATTATTTAAGAAAAAACTGTGCATGGCGGGGGCACGAGTTATAGTTACCTTAGTGCGTGAGTTATAGTTACTTATAATAACTAACTTTAACTGCTGAATTTCTATGGTTTTGTCCCGGTAATATTTAGCACAAGCTTGGTCTGAGAGCATACATAAGTGGCAGATTAGGTTACACAAGGTTAATTTTTTTTAATTTGGGACTGGCCTAGTAAGTGAATTTGATCCTGGTTTCCCAGTTCCAAAGTAGCCACATCTCCTCCTCCTCAGTTCTTGTGTATCTTTGAGCTAATGTGTTTGCATTAGTTATGGGTACATTCAGTTTTTTACAATGCACTCTTGGGTATGTATTTGCACATAAAACCTATCAAGCCACTGCTCTTTAGGCAAGATCGACGTGTCACTAAAAGAACATGACTTCATTTAGTTTCTTCTTGAAAAAGAATGTAAATCTCAGGGAAGATTCACTTTAAAAGTGCTTTGTGAAAAGCTACAAAGACAAAATGGTCGTTTTAACCTAGCTCCTGGGAGCAGAGCGCCCTTGCGACACGGAAACAGAGAAAAGAGAAAAGGGAGCACAATTATTCAGAACAATGATGAACAGAAATTAAAATGCAATATCCATGCATGCTTTTCTTATCTTTTCTGTATAACTGTAATAAAGCAAAGGTGTCTGAGCATTGGATCAATGCGCTCGGGAGATATAGGCGTCTGAAGGCGAGCCCTGGCTGCAGCCTTACTAGAATATATACAGACAGTGCTAGGGGTAGAGGTACCCTTTACACAGGCCAAGCAAGGATTTAGTCTGTGTAATCTTCCAGGCTCTAAGACACAGAGACAGAAAGAGAAGTAAAGACTGTGGTGGTCATTTTGACATCGGTGGTAAAAACCGCCTACAGCCGCGGTGACAGCTGCCAAATTACTGCCACCGCGGCTACCATCCGTCCGCCATGTTATGAGCACTGGCGGACTTCTGCCACAGGAATGGTGGAAATCCGGCAGTGTTCATGGTCACGTACGGTGGTAAGCTGGTGCTGCTACCACCAGCACCGCCATGCCAGTAGAATGCCGCCAGCCGTATTACGACAAGTAATACGGCCTGGCGGTGTTCTGCCGGTGGGCCTTCCGGAAGACCTCCTCGACAAAGGTAAGTCGGGCTTCCGACAGGGGAGGGGGGTGGGAGGATGGGGGGTGTTGTGTGTGTGTGTGAGTGTGTGCATGAATGTGTGAGTGAGTGTGTGAATGTGTCTGTGTGTATTGTGTTGTTTGAGTGGGTGTATGCGTGTGAGTAAATGCATGCAAGAATGGTGAAGTGAGTGCGTGTCTGCACGTCAGTGTGATTGTGTGTAAGAATGTGTGCGAGCATGTTAGGAAGTATGCATGTATGAATGCGTGTATGCCAGTGTGAGTGATTGGGTGTATGCATGGTGCGTGTCTACGGGTGTGTGCATGTATGGGGGGTGATAATCGGAGGGTGTGGGGGTGTGTGTTGATCGGAGGGGGTGGGAGGGTGTGGGTGTTTGGATGGGGTGGGGGAAGTATTTGAATGTCGGAGGGTTTGTGTATGGGGTGGGGGGACTTTGATATGGAGGGGGGTTGGAGGTTGTCAGGTGTGTGTTGGGGAGGTGGGGTAGCTGTCTACGAAAACCATGGTGATAGGCTGGCTCATAATGCCGCTGGCTGTACTGTGCTGGCCACCGGGCTAGAGATTGACATCTCCAGCCCGGCGGCTGATACTGCCATGGCGGTGTGAGTGGAGAAGTGGCAGGTTGGCTGCAGCCAACCTGCCATTCTCATAATGTGGCGGTATGTACCACCAGCCTGTTGGCGGTACTACCGCCACATTAACACTCACCGCCAGGGTCATAATGACCCCCTTAGTGCTGAAAGACAGTGCGTGAGCAGTTCTAATGTAAGCATTTCTTTGACAGAGTCTAATAAGTGTCTGTGCAAAACATTTCATAGTGTTGGGTAGTGGTTGTCAGGAGGTCAACACATTGACAACACCAAGGGCCCCATTACGACTTTGGCGTCCCACCACAGACCTGCCAAAGCAGTGAGGAGGATGCCACCCCCTTTCCGGTGGCATCCGACCCGTCGTATTACAATGTCCCCGCCGGGCTGACCAGCGGGAACATTGTATTACGAAGTTCCCGCTGAGCTGACCGGCTGAAACAGTGCTACAGTATTGGTCTCGGCTCCCTTAAAGTATATACTGTAGCACAACAGAACCAAGGGAATGTGCACTGTCTGCTTTGCTGGTGCTGGGAAGGGGGGCCCCTGCACTGCCCATGCCATTTACAGTGCAAGGGCCCCCCTGTGGCCCCTAGCACTGGCATTCCACCCACCTTTCCATGGCAGGGTGACCACCATGAAAAGGCTGGAGGAAAGCTGAGTTGTGATCCGCATGGCGGCGCTGAGTTCAGCTCCGCCGTGGCTGACCACAACTCACACCGTCGTCTACCGTTCAGGAACCACATTCCTGGCTGTGACAGCAGTCTTTAGGTCGTTCTGCCCTCCAAAGTTGTTATGTGGTGGTGGGACCACCAGGAGTGCGGTACTCCCACTGCCACTGCGACTGTGGCGATCTGCAGACTGCCACACTCGTAATGAGGCCCTAAGCCTGTTTCATTTCTCATACCTTTCCATAGAATCCTACAATGGTAGGATTCTATAGAAATGTGTAGTATGAGAGATGTTTCTCTCATATCTTTCTGAAAGTATCTACTCACTCAATGCCATTTCTTATGAAGCTATCTCACATTGTTCTGTATCAAAGCTCTCTCTGAGGATGCTCTCATAGCCCTACTTACCATGGTCAATGATACCCTTCTGTTCACTTACCTTCCCAGAAACTCCCAAGATAGGCCAGATCCTCCTGCTCCTAAAAAAAAAACCTACTCTGTTTTAAAGAAAGTCAAGCCATTTCTTCCAGAAAGCGACTTCAAAACTGTTGTTCAAGGCCTTCATGTCCCATATCTGGAAGGAGGTAATGTCCTAATCCCTAGCCTCCCAGACTCCACACTAGCATCTCTTAAGGGCATCCTACAAGCTATAACATGTCTCATCCTGAAG
Organism: Pleurodeles waltl; assembly: GCF_031143425.1. Classification (NCBI taxonomy): domain Eukaryota; kingdom Metazoa; phylum Chordata; class Amphibia; order Caudata; family Salamandridae; genus Pleurodeles; species Pleurodeles waltl. The sequence continues at coordinate 1,690,688,130 of NC_090445.1, forward strand.
AAATGTGATCACACCAACCCCATCCTTATGAAATTCCACTGGCTTACTTTTACCAGCCCACACCATCTTCAAAACCAGCTGCACAATTTACAAAGCATCTTGCAGACAAGTTTCCCATCCCTGGTGGCTTATGGCACATAGCGGCCAGGACACCATCAAACTGAAGACTAAGAAGTGTACAAAGAAAAACAAGATATCAGGCCTTTTTCATCTGTGCACCTAGAATCTGGAACAACATCCTAATATCCATCAGGGCTGTCCCAAAGATATTCCAATTTAGGAAATAGTTGAAGTCTCACCTAATCAAGCAACACTAGATCACAGTGCAATAACCATCCACATGGCAGGTTCCTCTCCTACTACTCGCCTACTTTAAGCTTGCCGTTGACCATGTACAGTTCTCTGCTGACTTTTGGCGAGGTTCACGCTATAGAAACACCACATACATACTTACATATATTTATACATTTCTTATTAATTAATTTAATATTTGAGACTCTTTACTCAAGAGCATTGTACACAGCAAGGTTGAAGTACAAAGCTGATAAACTATAATTAACAGAAAGGGTCAGCATATTGTATTGTTTTTTCATTTGTAATATGCAACCCGTGCCTGGACTCCAGCCTCTAAGCACAGTGTCCAATGAACAAGGAAAGAGAAATAAAATAAAGCTAGCAAAAACACTCATAGAAGGCTTTAAAAAGAAAGTAAAAATATATCTACATGTAGGAGGTAGTTTCTAATTGGGAGACAGGAAGAGGCAGACAAAAGAGGAGCAAAAGCAGGATAGGCTAGACACCACAATCAGGGAGGCTTAGAGAGCATAGGGGAATGGATAAACTGCAAGTGTATTTACACAAAGCAGAAAAAATGCAAAAAAAGCCAAAAGTAAAAAGAAAACCATCAAATACAAATCAAAGGTGGGGGTATGTGTGGCAAAGGAGGAAAACCAAGCAATGCAGACGAGTAATTGTAAAGCAGGCAACACATCTTAGGTCAATTTCATGTCAATCATAAAACAGAAGTTTTGCCTAAATGTTCTACACAAATCCCTCTCCAGGGCTTTATGGATCGTGCAAGGCACAACAGAGTGTGCTGAAAGTCAGTCTAATATATAAATTTGTGGTGGTCACCGGTTGGAATCAACCATCACTCACTTTCAGTAACCCCTGGTGGCAGGAGCATTACTGGAACCTTGCCATGCCTGCCTTCAAAGCTTTCTAAACCAATAGGTGGTGGGAGTGCAGCATTGGCCAAGTTTCTCCTGTCTGATGTAGGCTTGTGTATGTTTGAGAAGAAATGGGAGTTTGTACCATGTCTTAGTCTTTCATTAGCTCCATTTCCAGATACTTGATCTGTGCTAGTTTTCATTTGTAGTTAGTGCTACACAATATTTGCTTCAGAATTCTGTTGAAATTGTGATTGATGAGATGATGTAGCTCTGTAGGATCTGTCATGATCCAACTTGATGTCGTTTACGATGCTGAACTAAATGAAAAGTTGATCTTGCCTGTTGGCCAACATAATATGCAAATGTTGGGGCTCTAGAACTGCTTTAGAAAATAATTTGCTCCATCGCCTAGTGCGCATGTGCGTAACCCCTCATGAAGGTGAGCATTTCTGATCCCCACTGTAGGACCTTCTTTAGAGTGTAAGAGGACTTCAGGTGTTTGCTGAGGCTTGAATTCTACATGTATGTTGTATGGTGCACAACCCATGTTTGCAGGGGCGGCTCCTTCACAATGGTAATGGTAATGGTCAGCCAGCAGCATGTAAAGGGAGGGCAGGGCTGGGCCACATAAGGTGCGGGGGGAGGAGGAGGAGAGAGTGCACCTCAGTGCGCATGTGTTTGGCCGGCCTTCTCAGGCCGACCAAACACACATAAGCACTTAGATTTCTCCAGCCTGGCTGTGTTGACCAGCTGTGCTGGAGAAACTGCACAGACCCCAGGGTTATGTCTGAGTGGCAGTCCAAGCCACTCTGACCAATCCTAGACACTGCTTTCATACTAGGTTTAGCATGAAAGCAGCACCAGGATTGCTGGGGAGCCTGTGCTGGTGTCCCAGTGATTGCTGGGACCCAACATCGAGGGAAGAGGAGCAACGCGGCAGGAGGTGATGACAAAAGGTACGTTTTTAAAATAAAGAAAGTATTTAACCCCCCATCCTCCCCTATTCCCCCCCCTTGAGATTTGCGGTGGCCGCCGCTGCATGTGGGAACACAAGGAGTAGTTCCAAGACACACAACTTCCTGAGGAGTTTTTTTGGCCCAAGTCTTCCCACCAGATGAGAGGGGCTGAGGCACTGGTAGGAGAAGCACCCTAAGTGTTACTCTTTAACAATGGCAAATTTAGTCTTTTTCTGACTGGAGAGATTGGAGAGGCTTGTAGAAAGTTAGAGCGGAGATGTAAGAAGGTGAAATCCAGGGGTTCACATTTGGACATTTTGCCCTTGGAGCCGCCTGCATGAGTCACCCCCTTGTTGCTCCCCTAGGCCTAGTATAATACATTGAAGACAAAGGTGATCAGTTTCCAAATTTTGCTCAAGACATATAAAAGCCTATTTGGGCTGTCTGCAAAGCCTGTATGTCCTTTTTAGAAATGGTGTGATTTTCTGTGGTAGAAAATTGCTTAAAGAGACCAGACAGCCAATATTAGATAAATGCATTGTTCTGATTTAAGTGCACACTTAAGGTTTCTGAAAATGTGGCAGCAGTGCTTGATTTCAGCCGACGGTTGCCCATGGTGGCCACCAGAAGTTATTTTTGGGAACTGGCACTTTTGTTTCTACATAGATATTTGTTGAGAGAAAGAGAGGAGAAAAGACGCACAAATCAGAATGACAGAAGAGAAATAATGAAGGTATTAAGCAGGAACATTCAAGAGTGAGATAAAGAGGCAGGGAGAGTCTGGTAGTAGATTAGAGAGGCATGGGGTGGATTTAAGACTACCAGCCTTTGTTTTTTAGGGCTCTGACATTTACTTTCACTTGTTGTGGGCTTCTAAACTGAATTTTAGGAGCCAGCTCTCATTCTTGTACAAATTAGGCACTTAGTGGCAATCCTTTCCACCAGATTCTGTCCTGAGTGACTGTGGGTTTCTTTTTGCCACAAAGGGCCACTATAGCTGCCCAATTGTTTCCTTTAAATTTCACAAGCTTTTCACATCTTGCAAATTAGAGCCCCTCAACTTTTCATACCATACAATACCACATTAGCCATTGTCCAAGGAGCCCCTCTTGACTGTGAAGTCTGCAAAAATACTCCTCTGTGAAGGACACAAGGAGAGATGCAGAACTGCGGCCTTCCGAGAAGATGCTGAGCAGGTGGCATCACTGTAGAGCAGACGACTGGCACTCTGTACGGGCATCCATAAAGCTTAGCCCACACATGGCTTTCCAGGGCATTAGGATAGGTCCATTGATTAAGTATGACCAGAAGTGTGATTCTTCAACCCTTATTTTGCTTAGGCCCTTCAGAGTGATGCATTAGTTGCCCAACTTTCATCCCTTTCTGACATGCATATGAAGGCTTTCTTCATACAGCAGGCATGTGCCACTTATACCCTGTTCGCTCTATTGGCTGTCCTCTGCCCCTTATGGAATGGTTGACATTGGATGCCGATGGACGTGCCAAAGTGTCCCTCAATATGGTATAATACACCAACCACTGCATATGCATACATTGAAATGGGGGTATAAGTGTAAGTGGTAAGGGGTATAAGGGATAGAGTGCATGCACAAGACCATCATGTGTGAATATGGTGATTGTAAGGAATTGGGTTATTCGTGGTGGGGGATTAAACTCTACTCAAGTAAAGGTCAAAATCCTTGTTAGGGTGAACCACAAAAAGTCACTAAATTAAACCTCTGATAGCTTGGCACAAATGCAGTCAGACTTAACTTAGAGGCAATATGTAAAGTATTTATGCAGCTTTTAAACAGCAATAAAGTGAAAATACAACACAAGAAAACTCTCACACCAATTTAGAAACATAGAGTACAACTTAATGAGTTATTTGATATCAAAACAACACAAATTCAAACAGTGGAAACAGAGATATCCAGTTTCAGAGATTTAAGGTAAAAGTAGTGCCTAAAAGCAGAAAGCGCCGCTCACTGTTATCTGGTCATTGGAGACCGGGCGAAAGTCACAAGTTCAGGCTGACCATGGTAGAGCGTGGGATGGATAGAGGGACCAGGTTAGTCCCACGGAAACAGTTACCTTCTACATCCAGCGTGAAGAATTCCGCTCCTGGTGGAGGACACGGCGAAGAGCATAAAGAGAGTTGTAGACGGTGATTGCTATAGTGCAGAGATCTTGTGGATCGTGGATGATCATTGTGGGGATTCACATTGGCAGTCACTGTGGGATGTCAATGCTATGGCACAAAGTGCAGATCTCGCATTGCGGGTGGTTGCTAGCGGTCACTGTAGTGCAAAGAATAGGGCTCATCAAGCTTCGCACTGGTGGTCAGTGCAGGCGGCAAGATCTTGGCATGAACAAGCCCATTCATAGGTGTGAATAGCCCAAAACTTCAGGATTTCTCCTTTTCTTCCAGGAGGAGCTCATCTGATGCCACACCAAGGGTCCAGGACATGGGAGGCATCTCTTGGGGATCAGGAACTCTCTCCGACAGAGGCCGACAGAGGCCAGCAGGGCTCAGGCAGGTCCAGCTGCAGGTTCAGGCAGATCCAGTGCAGCAGGTCAACTGGGCAGTGGCAGGGAGACCTCTGGAGCTTGTTATGTTCCTGCAGCTCAGAACCGGAGGTCAGACAGCTGACCCTTGGGGTCACTTCAACCTGGGATGAAGGGTGCAGGTCAGTCTTTCTTCTCAGACAGCAGGGAAGGCCTCAGGCAGGACCAGTTGCAGGTCCAGTGCAGCAGGTCAGCTGGGCAGTCCTCCATCTGTAGTATCAACAGGTCCAGGTGTGTACTGAAGAGTTGCTGTGAGGGTCCTCTTTTTACACCTGGTACCCACCTGAATGTGGAAGAAAATTATGATGTTTCCCCCTACAGAGGTGTCTGAAATTTCCTGCATCCCTGCACTAGTCCCAGTCTGTCTTGGGGCACAACAGATTAGTGTGAAGTCCTTTGTGCATGAGCTGGGACAGTGTCTTTGAAGTGCAAGTGTGGGAGATGACAGCTCCATCCACCCATTCAAGCTAGGCTGGCCCATTGTGCCAACACCCATAACCTGCCTTGCGATAATGTCTGGGAGGAATACACAAAGGCCAACTGCCAACTACACCTAGTCATGTAGGCAGGAACGGGCTGCATGCAACAAATGGTTAGGACAAGAAAATGCCAACTTTCTAAAAGTGTTATTTACAGAATTGTGACTTAAAATCATACTTTACTATTAAAAAGGGGTTAAAATTACAATTCGTCAGACACCAAATATGACATTTCTATCTGCTCTCAAACAAAAGTTAGCACTTATTAAATGTACTGAGGTAACCAATCTTATCTTGTGTTAGAGGTAGAGCACATAGTAGCGAAAAAACAAATTTGAGAGATTTTCACTACCAGGACGTGTGAAACTTAAAATACATGGCCAACTTTTTAAACTTTTTAAATGCATAAAAGGAAGGTTTAGGTCTGGCTAAAGGTTTATTTTGCCAGGTCGGAATGGTGGTTTAGAATCACACACACAGGCTGCAATGGCAGGCCTATGACATGTTTTAAAAAGGCTCCTTAAATGAGTGACACAATGAGTTCTGCAGGCCCCCTAGTAGCAATTAATTTACAGGACCGGGGTACATGTAGCATTACATTACTAGGGATGTGTAATTAAAAAAATGCTAATTGGGCGTAAGCCAATTTTACTATGTTTAAAAGAGAGAGCAGATACACTTTAGCACTAGTTAGCAGTGTTAAAGTGAGCAAGGTCCTAATGCCAATAAAAGCTAATTTGGGCAAAAGAGGAGTGAAGGCAAATACTCTGGGGGTAAACCACACCAAGGATGTCAGGTCTAACCAGCTATGTATATGTGAGCTGGGAAAAGAAAGTGAAGGAATTAACATAATATGTTACCCGGATAAACCTGGAAACTGGACTGGGATGCAGTGCTCATAGGGTTAAAGGGCAGTACATAACATACACAATCACAGGCCTGCCTTATTCACAGTAGGATTGGCTACACTTTCCTTCAGGACCTGAGATCTCTCATCTAACCCCTACGGATGTGCCTGCTTGATTCCTTTGAATGTGAGGACCAATGCCTGGTAGTATGTGCAACAGGGCAGTGTGCAATCCCTAGGCTTCCCAGAAGGATTGAAAGAAGGGCTGTCTCGTCTGCTCTAATGCTGCATCAATACCATTCATACACTTTTTAGCAGTAGAACTTCTGCTGGGCCAATGCCCTGGTGGCTGGACCTCCAATTGAGATTGGTGCTCCACCTCTTGTTACTGCAGGCGGGAGCTGAGGAAAGACATGGAGGATGTGCCTCAGGGAGGTGGCCACTGTAAAGGTATAATTCCAGCTGTGTCATTCCATGAACTAAGGCACACTCATGTGGTAGTGGTCTTCCAGCCTAGTGCATTACTTGTATTGTGTGGAGCGACATGCAACTTATCCCATCAAAATCACTTTGTGTAACTCACCCCTGGGGTGTGCGAGCACAAGGATGAGGCATTACCTCGTAGATATGACCTCATTTGGATTTTTTGATGATTTGTTAATAGCCTAAGTGGAAAACAAATTGTATTATACAGAAATAACAGAACCATACCACAGGACAGGTGGGCCAAAGCTTGCAAACTATTTGCATAATTTTAACTCTTATACACAGATACAAAAATAGATCAAGACAAACAAAAGATCAAAAACACAAAAGTTAGGTGAGGGAGGTGTGGGAAGCAAACCAACCCATCTGTCTTCAATATTAATTACATTAAAGGGGAAGTAAATTCCACCAAGCACCTTTCATGGTACTTATTGCATCCATGTAAGGTAACATAATCTCCTGCATTGAAATGTGATAGAGAACTACAATGTGGAAGAAACCTAGAGACAGCTAAGGGTCAACTAACCTGAAAGGTCGAAAAAAGATACAAAGGTGACTTTATACAAAAAATTCAAACCTAGAAACCTTTGAGTCTGTTCATATTATTTCATTCATTGCCGAAAACAGTTGTTGTGAGGAACTTCTCTTTAACTTATTTGGATATAGATTAAATTCCCTAAACCCATCAGAAAAGGAACACAGACACTGACAAATAATTAAATATTGCACCCCTCCATTTAAAAAGCAAACAACTACTGATCAAGAGAGTCTTGAAACCGTGTGCAATCAATAAAGCTAATTTGTAATTCTGCTCTATTTCATGTGTGCTAGTGCCCTGAAGCGGCCTTGACCATGTGAATTTGGAACGCAAGGACCTGCAGAAAGATTTGGTTGGCCAACGTTGGTGGCCTATAAACCTATATCCTCAAATAGAAAGGACAATTGCTAAAATTGCAAATATGTCCTTCACGTCTGTGGCGGCGCGCTCAAAGGTAAGTCTGAAGTCACGATTTCCAGGCTACCAGGATCACACAGCTCGACAGACCCAGGTTAGGGAAGCGGCGCAGCATGAGTCCCGACTTGCAATCAGCATGTTGGAGCAACGCCAGAAACAATGTTTATTCATCGTAGACCTAGGAGCGCGTGGCACCGCCTATGCGCTGCTCTCTGCGCGCCATGCCCCACGACAAAGTCACCACTTGTCTTCTCCAGGAGCATCCAGGGAGCAGATTTACGAATCACCAATTTATCTCCATTCTAATTATCTAATAATTACAAAGTGTATGCGCTCTGTAATTAATTCAAAAAAGGTAATTAAATATACTTAGTATAATTAGTATCTCTAAGCGTCAATTAATCAAAATATCTACTTCCATATTAATTCTTCTAAACTGAGTAATCCGTTATCCTAAAAACACCTTATTAGTTCTAGGTCCTACCTTAAACATTTTAAAGTCCAGGCCTGTGATTCATGCAGCACCGATATTTAAAACACATTACACATCTGGGTTATTAATTGCTAAAGGCAGTGCCTATCTTGTACACCGTGTTATGCTTACAGATCAATTAGTCCAACTTAATTAATGTGGTATTAGTTAGATATTGTATTGTGATTGATTTATACATCAATTGACTCGTTTTGCCATGTTTTATGACCCTTTTTGAGTTGCTCAGATCCTGCACTTTGTAGTGAACAGATAATTACATGGAGATAGATGGATGTTGTGCACATCTGGCCCTGAGTGATGGTGAAGTAGTCAGTTGATGAACCCTCTACACGGGCTGCTCTCTGGTTGGCTGTCTGTTCAGTGCGAATGAATTTAAGCGTTTTGTGATTCTCTTGGATCTTGCCTTATTGCCAGTTGGATTCGCCGTCATCACATGGACAACTGGAATTTTAAATCAGAGGAGAGAAATGGGTGCACCGAGGCCAATGGTGGGTAAAGGAAAAGGGGAAAATGAACCCGCTTTAGTCGCTATATTGTATTATAGAAAGTTTACATTCTGCGAACTAATCTATAATCCCTGGTCTGACTTCGCAGCATCCTTCAGTTCCCCATTGAGGGAGGCCATCACAGAACCAATGACGTGTTGAGTAGGCATTCACTCACTACGAGACACCTGCTTTCTAAAGTGAGGTGTCAGGATGGGTACAGAGGTTTTGAGGAGTTTCCAACTAGTGATTTCATCTATTATGTCAATTTTTGAGGTGATATGTGATTCACCAGAGAGGTCAATGCCATCTGTAACACCATGTGTGAGGTCATGAGCAGGGAATTGGGTAGAGAGATATAACTGGCCATAAATGACACATTTCACCGATTCTTTAACTTAACATCGTCATAATTACACGGGTTCAACTTTTTTCCATTGGATTTCTGTGTTTAACAAAATAGGATTACGACCTGGCCAGTATTTCTATGTCAAGGTCAGCAAGAACAATTGGGAACAATTTCAAAGTGTATACATCTCCCACAATTTACTATAGACGCGTAACATCCAACACATGCCAAATTCACTTCAAATGTATTTTTATGCTGTATGACTTATTCATTGACAATTATTAAAGCTGCACAGGGAGAATTCCCCTTTTAAAACAGAATACAGGGGACTTTACACAAATATTTTCAAGTACCAGCTCTTGTCCCTTCTAGACTCTCTGGACATAAACAAATAGCAGGGATATTCCTCTGAGAAAGGTTATTGTATATCTATTTTAGCCATGTTATTTTAGCAAAATTATGGCCTGCCGTTGTGCACTTTAGTCCAGTTACATTTTATTCAGCATCACTTTATTTTTCCAGCATTAGCCACATTTGCTGTGTTGTTTTATTTTCTCTGTTTGTTCCTTCGGCTAGGAAAGCATCACGTTCTTAGCACTGCATTAATTTCACTTTGTGCTTTCTTCAAGGCTGCAGTCAGGGTTCCTGTCAAAAGTGGTATGCTGTGCCTCCGATATTCACAGAAACATACATATCCTTTTCTTAGAACATCAGTTGTTTTATTATAAAACACTTCTCTGTCCCATACATGTTAGAAGATTCCAGCCAGATGTCCACGACTGCATGCTGATTGCTGAACGTCTTTGCTACAGCTGCTTGCTTACACTTCTGAATCCCTGGCATATATGGGGATGGTGTCTTTCTAGAAAAAAGGCTTCCTCGCTCAGGTATGAGGGATGATGTCTTCCCATGGGGGTGGAAACCTGAAGGGAAGATTAGGGCTTATCGCGCTGTGCTCTAACATAGTTTAGGTAGGAAATATATATATTATTCCTAGTGACTGTATTGTGGACTATTTTTGTGTTTCACTCTCCTGATCACAATTTTGCTTCTAGTATGTTTTGTCATCCAAGTTATTGCAGTACATGCCATTTTATTTAAGATGTAGTTACTTCAAAAAACCTTATTGAACTATACTCTGCTTCTGTTTGTCTTTGCCTGTGTGATAATAATGTAACTGAGAGAAAGGGATGAAATCTCATCGACCACGATTCCCATGAGGAGTCCTCTCTGCCATGCACCCAGTTGCCACAATCATCCCCGCTCTCGGGTAGAGATGAGGCACTGCTAGTTGGTCGGAAAAACCCAGATTAGGCTGACAGGCATCACATGGTGTGTGATTGTACTTAGTGCCCCACAATTCAGGTGATTCTGCCACCCAAATCCAGTAGACTCATTAGGATAATGAGAACCTATGCAACATGGCACCGCCAACGTATGGTCATGCACCCATTTTCGGATCCTCCTAAGTAACTCTGTCTCACTATGCGCTAAAAGCACCTCAATACTATATACAGAGACATTCGCTGTATTGAGGATTTCCTCCTCTGATAAGTAGGTACTACCTAACTAACGCTGTAGGTTGTTCAAGCTTGAACCTTAAAAGGATTAATTCCCCATTTGGTGTTTAAACCTCTGAACAAATACCTTTACCATTACATGGCGAACCCACAATTGGTAGCAATTGCATCAAACGTGCGACCACCCCTCAGTGTACATTTATAGGCAAATGGTCTAACAGGCCAGGTGGGTCAAGTTACATTTGTTGTTGAGGCTCATCCACCCTACAGAACAGAAACATTTTATTCTTGGGTCACTTTTCCAGCAGTTGATGGGAACACAAATACATTTCATAATTACACACCTGCTAACATACCGGCACAATACAGAGCTTATGCATATTTAGAGATACCTCTATGTTATCTAGACCATAATAATTGGCTTGATGGAGCCCTACCACATACAATATTAAACGCTAGTTGAGGTTCTTTGAGTAATGATGGTCCTACCTGGCCTTTATTGGCCCCATACACCAGGCTCCCTGAAGCAGCAAATTTGGCAGTAGCTGAGGTTCGCCACTTAGATACAGAGCTCACGGCAATATACAGACTGTTAGCACAGTTTGTAATGCAAACATTAAATACTAACCCAGCACGTGCTGCCCCAGCACAATCACATGCAGTTATGCCAGGCATTAATCCTGCAACAACTGTACATTCGATCATGGGTAAAGTACCTGCCAAGCAGGAGGAAATTCTGTTTTGGTTAGCTCAAAAAATTAATTGTCTGGAAGCAGTTTCTTTCCCATACGGGTCCTCAAGATAAACATAGAATACTGACTATGTGCTTGCCATTTGGGATGGTTCCCACAATAGAGAACTGCAATACTTAGGGCATGGTATTTGCCACGCGCCATTCTACCACACATGGTACACCAACACTTGCCAATCTTCTGGAGGTGTTAAAACTAATTCAAGATGAATACGGGGCTGCCCCGGCCCTTGATTTGGGGATGCAATTGATGGATAATTTTGCCGCAGTGTCTTCAATAATATTTAGTAATCTCAAAGAGAAGGCAGCTGCACTAGCAGTGCGCATGCGGCTCCGGGACATCCCTGAACAGGATTAAGAACGCGAGCTGCCAAAGAATATTGCCGACACCTACTCTAGTATTGGTCGAAATAGTCTGGGGCCAGACCCATTAAACCACAATTACAGGGTAGATCTAGTAAAGAGTCTACTAAGCAAGTACCTGAAGGTTCACCCAAAAGACAAAAAGGGGAGAACCGCCGCATTTGGAGGCCCCTCAAAACCGCTATAATCTTAGAAATAGAGATAATTTAAAAACGCCTGACAGATATCAATATACTGATACATGCCAATCTAGTTCATTTCAGGGCTCACCAGAAAAACGCTATGAGAGATGTGGGCAGTCAGAGCAGCAGAGTACATGAAACCGAGAAAGGACTCACAATGCTCATCTGAAGTATAGCTTGCTTAATCTCCACAATGGCCCCAACAGCCCTGGGATGCCAGGCTTCACCTTGGGGGCGGCCCAGGAGTGGGCACCTCACAAGGAAAAGCCAGGAGGGGTTCCACAGCGGTATGCGTTCGGCGCCTCGATACCTTAGGGTCGGAGTGCTCTTTACAAGTACGAATTTACATTACATTTACAAGTGTAGTGAATCCTAGTTTGTTTTAATGGGATACAGGAGTTAGCTTAGCCTGTGGCTTGCAGACTCGTGCCCCTGTCACCCAGTGACCTTTACCCTACTTAGCTTGCCCTGTTTTAGCGCATTTATTTATTTCATTCTTTTAAGATGGCTGCCTTGTTTTGACTTAGGCCCATGTTTTGATTTGCATTATCAGTCCCACCTTGCTAAGGTCAGGCAACAAATCAGGCAACAAATACAAACAAACTGTAGGTGTTCACTTTAGGTACTTTCCCTCTTCATGCTGTCTATGGAATTGTTTATATTAATTACCGTCCCAAGCATCTATTGTTTGGGAACAAACCTATGTCAGGGGTCCAAGTAGATCTGTATAAATACTCCTCACTTTATCAGCTAGTCAGGGGATTCCGACCAGATGCCATCGCTGCTATTGATGTGGCACGTCACCTTGACACTGACCCAGTCTTCGTGTTCCTGCGAAGTCTGACCTAGAGACCTCATTCCAAGATAACGAGGGTTGGGGGCTCTTCTCATGGACTTGGCATTGGCAGATTGAGGTTTAACATACCTCTCTTCTAGGTTAGGGGTTGGGCCTACATGCTAGGGTATTAGGACATATCACACACCTCATGTTATTTCATGATATTGCACGATGGTGGGGGTCTTTGTATTAATGACTCTTGTCTTTACCATTCTGTTTCTTGCACTGTTCCTTATCTTAATCATTGCAGCCCATGCAATTTATCGTGGATGGCAGCTTTACTAAAATAAACCCTATTAAAACTTTACTGTATCTTCTTCATTACCTGTGTGTGATTGAGACATGTTGTTAATGAGAGAAAGGGGTAATCTCAGTTTAACCACAATGCTCTCTGAGATGTCACACTTTTGTATCCATGCATAAAGGCTGCCACAAATCACCTTTGATTGTTTTGGGTTTTTGGTGAGGTACTGCTTCTGGGCTGCAAGGGTTGGGACGACAGTTGTGTTTTGTTGTAGGATTGGCATAGCCGCCTACAAACATAAGTACTGTCATCCTTAAACCAGCAGTCTTGCCTAGAGCAAGAGTCAAACTATGACAGAAGTTTCTGTTAAGAAACTGATGACTTCTTGCAAGTTGAGGCTGCGGATATGCGTGTCTCCACGCCCAACAGGGTGTAGAAAGTAATTATACACTTGGAAGGAGACACTGAATGCACAATCTGCACCATCTTTTGTTATCAGGTCATTACTATTTATGATATTTTGCTGGCCAAGAAGGATTGGCCTCCAGAATTTGTCCGAAATCTCCTTAAGTGGAAGAAATAATTGAAGTCTTTCTTGCCTCTTGTTCCCAGAAAGCTCGTAGAAATTCACGCCATTGATTGGACAACCATGTAGGGTGGGATAAAGATTCCCCTTATGTCATACCCATTAAATCCCAACCTCAACTTCAACCCCAATATCCAATAAAGCATAAAGCTAAAGCACCCGTGAGGGTGATCCTCACAAAGTTAGAGTACCAAGGCACAATTGAAACCTGTGTCTCACTAATGAATAATCCATTGTTACCCGTACCTAAACCAGACTATTCACACAGAAAAGTCTTAGACTTCAGACATTTAAACAGTCATACACACACATTTGTTATACAAAATGCACACAGCACAGCACTTATGAACAATATAGTGCGCAGGAAATATAAAACAACTTTGGATGTTTCCAACAGATTTTTCTGCCAAAATATAGCGCCTGAAAGTAGGGACTTAACAAGTTTCAGCGCTTTAGGCTCTCAGAATTTTTTTTGCCGACTCCCACAAGGTTACAAGAACAGTCCAGGACTGGTTTCAGCACGTGTCACATCTATTTTACACGACACTGACCTTGAGGCTTTGTCCTACGTGAATGACATCTACCTTATGGACGACGACCTCATGCAACATATAAGACGGGTGGCCCACATTGTAGTGGGATGTGCCAAATTAGGCTACAAATTCAATTTAACAAAAACAAAAATACCCTCCTTAGTGATGTATTTTTGGGATACAAATTATCAGACGAAGGCAAGAGCCTAGCGCCCCAATTTTTAGAAAAATGCGCATAACTACAACCTCCAACACCATGAAAAAGCTCCAGTCTTTCTTGGGCTTTTTAAAATTTTGACAGAACATGCATTCCAGATTATGCACAACGCATTAAACCTTTATATGACTTGATATGTCCAGACTTTTCCAGTAAATACTGGACAGTTGAACACACACGCATTCTCAGATCATTACAACAACACATGCTTGCAGCTAAACAGTTACACACAAGGGACAATAAAAAACACCTGGTCATCAGAGTGATTGCTGGTGCCATTGGTTTCACCCATGTAATGTTCAATGAGGGTGAGACCATCCCGACTGCACACAAATCACATTTGTATTCTACAGCAGAACAACGCTTTGCTCCCACTGAGAAAATTCTCACTGCTCTTCAGATGGCTGTCACTAAAGCTAGACCTCTGGCCCAGGAAAAACGTATCATTGTCATATCCCCCATCCCGGCCCTTGAGGCTGTTACTGAAGCTAACGTTCAGAATGCTAAAGATTATATTTTTGACTCAAAATTACAAACTCAAGAATTTTTGCAATACGAACTTGATTGAATACCCCAGTTCCAGCAAACACATTGCCTACTGAACAATATGAAACAATTATGTACACTGATGGTTCAGCTCAGGCAGCTATTGGGCACAAAACATCAATACCCCGCCGCTTGCGGGGTCCTGAGTGGCTACATGAAGGATGGTGAATTCCTTCCACAGCATACTTATATGCAGGCATTAGGGGACTGCACTGCACAATTGGAAGAGCTTAAGGCTCTGGTGATGGCATTGAAAAACGCAGATCCTAAACAGGGGACTCTGATTGTCTGTGATTGCTACTATTGTGTCCAGTCCTTCAATGAATATCTGCATTACTGGCACCAGAATGGGTTACGAGATTCAAAAGGAAACACCATTAAACACAGACTTCTGTGGGCGAAAGTAGTGGATCTGAAGGAAACGCTACCGAATGTCCACGTTGTACATACACCGGGACATCAGCGTGATGGGATACAATTTGCAGGCAATACCTTGGATGATGAAGCAGCCAAATCATCAGTAGCTACGGCTTCTGTTGCTGCAGTAACTCATTCAAGAATGAAATTGGATGATAAAACACTGGCTGCTGTGAAAGCTTCCGCTGATGGCACGCACTTGCCAAAGGCATATCCTGCCAAATATTCCTAACGCATATCATGCCTCAATACTGCCATAGTAGTAATACCAGGGGTGGGTAATAGTGTGAGTCCCAACAAAGATCAAAGACCAGAATTGATCAAATCAGCACATGAGGGAGTTGCTTCTGCCCATTCTAGTGTGTCAGCTACAATATCATTGTTACAAACATCTTACTGGTGGCCAGGTCTACATAAACAGACCAAGCAGTATGTCCTTTGTAGTGACATCTGTCAGCAAATAAAGCAGTCCACCCTCAAATGCCCACCCCAGACACCCTTCCTAATTTCAAACAAACCGTTACAATGTGTGTACTTGGACCATTGTGGTCCTCTGGCACCTGACAGTGCATACAAATACATTTTAGTCACTGCTGTTGACTCATGCTCCAGATTTCTACGGGTTTGGCTACAACGCTCAGCTGACGCTCAAAACGTTAATAAGGATTTGCAAGTCTTTATCAGCACATATGCTATTGCGGCTTTCCACTCAGACCAGGGCCCTGCTTTTGCCTCAATGGCTTTCAGGGATGCCATAGCTTCGTTAGGGGTCCAACTGCATTATTCATCTCCATTTCATCTTGAAGGAAATAGTGTGGTGAAGCGAAGAAGCCAGGATTAAAAGCAATCCTTAACAGCCAGAGTATTAAGCACAGGTCATAGCTGGCTTCTCACTTGTATGGAGTCCAGAGAGCACTTAACAATCTGCCCAGAAGGTCCCTGGGGGCGTACCTCATATGAATGCCTGTTTGGAACACAAATGTATGTTCCAGATCTTGATGATCCTGGTGCAGACACACCTTTTGACATAAACGAACATGCCACTGTCTTGCAGGACTTACAACAGTTCTGTGATGACAACGCACCTGCCAGTGCTGCCTCTTTGGGAATATGTGATGTACCAATAACATCTACTGGCTGGATTCCAAAAGTTAGGGATCTAGTGTGTGAAACGATTGCTTTGAAAAAGGAGTTCAGTCCTTCTATCATGCACCGGTTCCAGTCCTGGGAATACATGGTACCAGGTTCTAAAGAAAATTGCTTTGTCTCCATCGACAACGTCAAGCTACACCATATGGCCGATCCTGCACAACAGACCTAGAGGACTCCTGGATAGTACCCGAATCCCTCTCAATACAGACCAGGGTGTTCCTCTACAGGTTTTAAGCAGCAGCACTGATCCCTCTCAGAGCTTGGGAAGGTGGAAAATGATTTTTCATTAGTTCCACTAACTTCTTCTGCGACAAGGAAACATCAACAAAATGTAGCGATTCTACTCAAATTCTACACAAACGGATGGCATAGTCTAGAATGAACCACCGAGGGAGACTTCTGCTAGCTCTTCTCTTCCAAACACGGCTCCAGGTTTTGCACAAACTGCTTTTGGATATTTTGCCGATATCAATGACACTTTCACCGACTCATCTGCCTCAATTGCAACAGAACTGTCAAGAGCATGTAAGCTGGTAATTTGGCTTAAAATTAACTATTTTATTCTTCCATTGAACTATATATGGCTTTTATTAACTGTACTTGCCTTCCTCCTTTGGATGCAGCTTTCCACTCAGACCAGGGCCCTGCTTTTGCCTCAATGGCTTTCAGGGATGCCATAGCTTCGTTAGGGGTCCAACTGGATTATTCATCTCCATTTCATCTTGAAGGAAATAGTGTGGTTAAGCGAAGAAGCCAGGATTAAAAGCAATCCTTAACAGCCAGAGTATTAAGCACAGGTCATAGCTGGCTTACTCACTTGTATGGAGTCCAGAGAGCACTTAACAATCTGCCCAGAAGGTCCTTGGGGGCGTACCTCATATGAATGCCTGTTTGGAACACAAATGTATGTTCCAGATCTTGATGATCCTGGTGCAGACACACCTTTTGACATAAACGAACATGCCACTGTCTTGCAGGACTTACAACAGTTCCGTGATGACAACGCACCTGCCAGTGCTGCCTCTTTGGGAATATGTGATGTACCAATAACATCTACTGGCTGGATTCCAAAAGTTAGGGATCTAGGGGGTTATTCCAACTTTGGAGGAGGTGGTAATCCGTCCCAAATGTGACGGATTTACCACCAGCCGTATTACGAGTTCCATAGGATATAATGGACTCGTAATACGGCTGGTGGTATATCCGTCACTTTACCGTCACTTTTGGGACGGATTACCACTTCCTCCAAAGTTGGAATAACCCTCCTAGTGTGTGAAACGATTGCTTTGAAAAAGGAGTTCAGTCCTTCTATCATGCATCGGTTCCAGTCCTGGGAATACATGGTACCAGGTTCTAAAGAAAATTGCTTTGTCTCCATCGACAACGTCAAGCTACACCATATGGCCGACCCTGCACAACAGACCTAGAGGACTCCTGGATAGTACCCGAATCCCTCTCAATACAGACCAGGATGTTCCTCTACAGGTTTTAAGCAGCAGCGCTGATACCTCTCAGAGCTTGGGAAGGTGGAAAATGATCTTTCATTAGTTCCACTAACTTCTTCTGCGACAAGGAAACATCAACAAAATTTAGCGATTCTACTCAAATTCTACACAAACGGATGGCATAGTCTAGTATGAACCACCAAGGGAGACTTCTGCTAGCTCTTCTCTTCCAAACACGGCTCCAGGTTTTGCACAAACTGCTTTTGGATATTTTGCCGATATCAATGACACTTTCACCGACTCATCTGCCTCAACTGCAACAGAACTGTCAAGAGCATGTAAGCTGGTAATTTGGCTCAAAATTAACTATTTTATTCTTCCATTGAACTATATATGGCTTTTATTAACTGTACTTGCTTTCCTCCTTTGGATTGGATTTGTTATCATTTTCTTTTTACTGATACATGGTCATTACCTTCCTAAACGCTCTACAGTTGACCTGGTTAATGAGGTCCTAAAACTATTTTTTTTTCTCACAAAGTCCGCAGAGAATTGTCCCTAGTGAGCATTTCCACTAAACCAATTCCTGATGGGATTGTTTGGGATTATGTATAATTTGACATATATATGGCCCAACGGAGGTCATTCAAATTTCGTATGTATTCAAACGTTCCATGAACGAAGCTATAACACCGGTGTAGTTTCTGATGATTGGGATGTGAGAACAGATGATTCTATGATATCTGAGTTGCAATAATTCACAGTATTAGAGAGTGAGGATGTTAATCAATCCAGAGAAAATTATGGAGATATGCTGTGTTGTAATTATTATGGACATCATTTCATTCTCAGAGTAAGTACCCCTAAGACTATTTTTAATTTTTCACAGTGGGAACATTGTACGACTCCGCCAGTGGGGAGTTCTAAAACGTATACTGAAAAGTTTGCATATTTCTCTGGGCACAATGTTAAAAATGCTGAGTCATATAATTTTAAATTGGCTTTAATGGAAAGTCAACACATTTTATTGACTGATAGAAAATTGATTTATTCTGGGTCCTTTATTTCCCGGTTAGCTAAAGAAGGCTATGAATGTTTTTTGAAGTTGATAAACTTAAACAATGTGTGGGGAACTAAAAATTGGCAAATAAAGGGAAAGGAAGCTTTATTTAGAGCATGCTTGATACCTGTTCAAATGATATTTTAAATGAAACTGTACAACAGACAAGTTGTTTAGGTTTAGCAAAAATTAAGGATTTGAATGCGCCCGGTATTCCTGCCCTGCAAAATTTTATAAATGGCAAAAGTATATAAATGCAACTGAAGATCAGCTTGATGAGTGGGTCCAGTATAGAACATTTAATATATCACTTTCAAGTCCTGGTGAATGGTTATTGTGGCCAGTAGACACCAATGGGTGCCATACACATTTTGTAAATGCCAGACCCTCACTGTGTGTCATCTGCACACTCGAGTACAGTAACAACATATATAATGTAGGGAAGTTATGCTAGAAATGGTTGAAAAGTTCCTCACTTGATGCTGTTAAAGAACACCTCAGTCTCCTGTTTAACAATATGGATTTACAAAATGTACTAGCGGAGCACAACAATTTTTTTCTTTCTTTTTTCTAAAGTATTGATAATCAAAAGGTCAAAAAAGTTAAATATGACTATATAATTAGTAAATTGTGATAGACTGTCCACAATCCATATACATTCATATATTATTAACCTCAAGCAATGTAGGTTCTCATAATTTTATATAATGAAAATATTTATTTCAAAACTTGGTGACAATAATAAATAACATACAACACTAAACCCCTACAGTAGACAACCAATCAACATAAAAGACATAATGTAAATAGATACAATAAACGTCCATAATCTAACACAGAAATAAACTATGAGTCAAAGGACTGGATGATATTTTGTCGAATCCACATGTAACATCAGCCGACACGTGTTTCGTCCACACATTGGACTTCTTCAAGGCTGATAAATCATAATTCAAAAATATTACATTAATAATTTAAAAATACAAAATCTGAAAAACAACTCCAAAGACTAAAGAAAGAATCACAGTTAGTCAACCTGCACCAAAAGTGTGTTGGAAATAAAAAAAGTGCCATGGAGAACCTACATCCCAAATTAGTCTTTGAGATTAATAAAATGATATAGTGAGTATGAGTGATAGCGATGAAATTTGATATGAATGTGAAGGTGAGTCACTATTTTTAAGTATAAAAGAGAGACCTATGTAACCCCCAAAAAGAGTTTTGAAGGGAAAGTACCTTAATCTCTCCATTTACCACTTGTATCTCCAAATGATATTCAAATTTCTAAATGACAGAGAAACAGGGGAAGAGATCCAATCATCAACTGTCAAAATGTAGACCATATGTATTACCTATATTCAAAATCTGGTACCCCACTAACCTTGGTATTGTCCGCACTAAGCTTGTTCATTGTACAAAAAAAACGCAACTGATTTTCATTTTTTTAATAATATAATTTTAGTTCATCAGCTTATAGTTGGTCCTACAAATAAATGAAAAGAACATGTATGCACATATTAGTAGCTGATACAGGTCATGTTATGGCCTTTATTTATCATATCCTCCTTATCAAAGGAACCGTAATCCAATCTAAGCAAAATATCTAAGCCGTCACGATAACATGAAACCTGGTTCCCTACAAAGTACAATTTAGCTCCATATAGATACATCACGTCACAAATGAAAATAACCTCTATATGTTGTTCAGAGTGCTTGGCCATAACCATGTCAGGCCACAAATAGAAAGTCACATAAGAAAATGTATCGCCAATATTAAATAAAGTCATGATATGAGAGAGAATATTCAAACCTGAATCAATATCAAAGGTATAATAAAGTCAGAAAACCATATCCAAAAGAATATGTCTTGTCCATGATAGTATAAAACAGGAATGTCCCACATAACTATGTGGCCAATGAGTAATGAAAATCAATGGGGCATCCCCAAGGCAAGCTAGCCCTAACGCCTTCAAAACTAACCTGTATCCTCGTAACGTCCGCATAATAGCAATCCGCGTCCCATGTTGCTTCGTTGCAATACCAACGAAGGTGTGTGCATTGAAAAGAGCACGGATGTCTTCTTCAATCTGGTTGGTGTCGGCAATTTAGCCAATGCCGACCCTGAGTTTCAAACCCACAATTAGAATATTCTTATATTAGAAAGAGAAAAGGGCCCACTACAAACATCGCGAACATGGCGGCCATCTTAGAATAGTTCGTTTTCATATTACTCAGACCTGTTGTCCTATTGTCAGAGAACCTAATTGATACATACTAATCATCAGGCGGAATATATATAAGTATATTGGGCCAACGAGTGAAGCTCTTATCAAATACTCTGATCTTTAGATTTAAATAAACCTAAATTGAAAAATCTTCTGTGTAGGTAATAAACCAACCTCAATGTATGGACAGAATAAGGTAACCAACTAGACTCCGAATGATAGGAAGGAGAAAGGAGGAACTGGAAGAAAGATCCTATACATATTAGTCCAATATGTGCACATTATCATAGAAAGTTATATATGATAAAAAGTGATTGGACAGACAGGAGATATCCAATATCGCTCAAAGAGAGGCATCCATCACCATAGTATGTGAGTATACATCAGTTAAACATATAGGCACAACAAACCACTGATCCCAATGTATTATCAGCCTGTAAAGAGATGTATTGGTAATAAAAAGAAGACATATCTTATAATCCACAATCATGTATACATTATTGTAAAAAATGATATAGTTCATCATCAATATTCATCCCCATTTCTATAGTTCTTAACCTGATAATCCATTTCGCCTAATTTTTTCTTAGCTCCAATGTTCTATTACCTCCTCTAGGGTTAACAGGGGTATGAAAAATTCCAATGTACTTAATCAAAGGAATTTCTCTCCCTGGATGTTTGATATTCATGTGTCGGTCTACTGGTGAGATTGTGTCATTGTTTCGCAGGGCACGGATGTGTTCCTGAATGCGTTCTTTCAAGGGCCTGATAGTACTCCCCACGTATATCTGGCCACATTCGCATTCCAAAATATACACAGTGAATTTGGTGTTACAATTTATAAAGGTGGTAATTTTATGTAGTCCGCTTCCATTGTACTCAAATTCCAGGGTTTTATGCATTGTGAAACCACACATATTACAATGACCACATTTGTAAAAACCATTGATTTTGCCTGGTAACCATGTCGGTGTTTCTTCCCTTAAAGGTGGCAAATAACGTTTACATATTACATTTCTAATTGTTTTGCCCCTTTTGTGGATCATTCTCTGTCTTTCAGGTAATATTTTTGCTAGTGTATTGTCCATTTGTAATATGTTCCAATGTTTTTGTAGAATACGAAGTATATTACGGCTATTCTGACTATACTCCGTACAGAAACTCACCATTGTGCCATGGGACCTTTTCGGAGATGTGCTATGCCTATTCAGCAAGTTTGTCCTACATGTCCTATTGATTTTGTTTCTTGCTACATCAATAGTTTGTTTGGAATATCCCCTTTGTAGGAATCTTTTTTCCAAAATGTCTAATTCCATATTGCATGTATTTGGATCACTACAGTTCCTCTTGAGTCTAGTCATTTCCCCAAGAGGAATAGCTGAGATCTGAGTTTTAGGATGAGCACTCTCCGCATGCAATATTGCATTGCAAGCTGTTGGTTTATGGTAAATTTTGGTGTGTATCATGTTATCTTTGATGAATATGTTCAAATCTAGTAAACATATATTTTCCTTACTATATTCAGGAGTCATTTGTATATTATACATATTCAAATTCAAATGATTACAAAATTCCACTAGTTGTTGTTCCGATGCAGTCCAAATCATGATAACATCATCAATATACCTCCCCCAAAAAAAGATATTTTCCGTCAGATGTGGGGGACCGTTCTTCCAAATATGGATTTGTTCAAACCAACCCATATACAAGTTTGCATACGATGGGGAAACTCTAGACCCCATAGCAACTCCTTGCGCTTGTTTGAACCACTGTCCTTCATGTATGAAGACATTATTGTCTAGTGTGAATTCTATCATATGCAATAGCATCTCTGTATGTTCATAGTATGATGCTGATCTTCCTGATAAAAAATGACGTACTGCTTGCAATCCCTTATCCTTAGGTATACAAGTATATAGTGAGGTAACATCTGGTGTAACCCAGATCATTCCTGTTGTCCACACTATATCCTCTAATTTTGCAAGAACATCTTTTGTATCTTGTAAATACGAGGGTATATTCTTAACAACAGGTTGCAAGTAACTATCGATAAATTCGGAAAGTCTTTCAGTAGGTGCCCCTATTCCTGATATGATGGGTCTACCGGGAGGTGACGTTCTACTTTTATGTAGTTTAGGTAAGATGTAAATACATGGTGATGTGGGGTGTGGGTTAAATATGTATTTGAATTCTGAATCGGAAATCAAACCCTCTTCCCGCCACACTCGTAACCATCTTTCGAAGTTTATTATGATCCTTTGTAAGGGATTGGTCTGTAGTTTAGTATATGCAACACTATCCATAAGCTGTCTGTCTATTTCCTTAACATAATCTGTCCTATTAAGGATAACAATATTGCCTCCTTTATCCGCCTCTTTGATAACTATGTTTTGATTATCGCTAAGTTCTTTTAAAGCTGATTTTTGTTTAAGAGTCAGATTATGTGATTTATGACATTGACCTTTCTTAATTTGATTTTCCAATCTATATAGATCCTCTTTGACCATTTTGCCAAAGGTGTCTATCAAGTTGTTACTTGGTAGACTGGAAATGAACAAAGACTTTGGCTTGAGGCCACTATTTAGTGTCAAATCTTGTGCAATTTTGAGATCTTCTAATAATTTCTTTCTATTGAAAATATCTTGATTCATGTTGTCCAAAGTTAGTAAAAGTTCAATATCCATAATATCTCTTATGGAATAGGAACTGACAGTAGTGTGAGATGTATCTGTAGTCTGTATGCCAGTTTTGTCTGCAAAATATTGTTTGAGTTTGAGTTGTCGTAAAAATTTGAACAAATCTATATTTATTTGTGTCATATTGCAAAAACTGGACACACAGAAACCTAATCCTTTACGTAATACTTTTATTTGTTCATCAGTCAATATACAGTCAGATAGATTCACAATAGAGATATCATTGCAATCATGATTGTCAATAACTGTCGACAATTCTGTTAGAGTCAGTTGTTTTTGATTTTGTTCCTGGCTGCCCTGGTTTGCACACCTGAGCCTGTTTGTCCCTTGTTGTCTCCCTCTCCTTTTTCCTCTACGGGTTCTCTTCTTTGATTGAGACGTGGTTGGTTGTGAAAATTCCTTTTGTTGCCTAACCTATATCTTTTTGCCTCCCGTAAAAAACTAGTGGAAGCCACCTGATCTTCATTAGATATTCTACTTGAATTTTCACTTGATATACTCGTTGTATCAGATTCCTCCGATGTAATAGAGAAATCTGAGCCATTAGTTGTTGTCACTGCCTGCCTCTGTATATTGGTGACATGTACTTTATTGGCAAAATCATCAAATCGTTTTGCAAAAGTATAGACTCAATCATTTTCATAGTCCCTGTCGTCCCTCTGTATTTTTGACAACTTTTTGTTTTTAATGTAAAGTTGATGTTTATCCAACATGTCTTTTAGAATTTTATCATTTTTTTCTTTCACCTCTGGTAGATTGAGGGCTAAGATCTCAGTTTCAAGCTCTTTGATTTCCCTCAATAGACTTTCCCTCTTTTCCTCTGCATGTTGTACTAGAATGGTCATCATTCCTTTGGATGCTTCAGAGAGTAATTGCTCCCAATCTAACATATGTTTCGGCAAGAGATCATCGAAGGAGGGAAATATGACTACTCTCAAACCTCGTGGTACTTTTTTTATCTGCAATGTATTTTCTCAAAACAGTTGCGTCCCACCACCGAGACAATTCTTGTTTTCTTAATTTTTCCAAACGTACATATTTCAATTTCATACCTTCTGGGCGATTAGCCCCTATATGGGATTTATTCCTATCATTTGAACTTTGTGAAAACATTTCATGAAAAATGTTATCCCTATCATCTTCAAAAGTCGTCATTTTGAAAATTACAGTAACAATCAATGTTGAAAAGGGTAGAAAGTGCAAATGATTAGTTAGTTATAAGAGAAAAAAACAAATTTGGCAACACTAAGCAACAGTATCAATGCACATTTCCTAATTTACCCAAGTATAAATGCTGTTAGGTAGTGCTCATACACTAATGCACATCGTTGCCCTGATGTGCTTTCCGGTTTTTCAAAGAAAAGACCGTAACAATAGAACCAAACAAAATGTACTAGCGGAGCACAACAATTTTTTTCTTTCTTTTTTCTAAAGTATTGATAATCAAAAAGTAAAAAAAGTTAAATATGACTATATAATTAGTAAATTGGGATAGTCTGTCCACAATCCATATACATTCATATATTATTAACCTCAAGCAATGTAGGTTCTCATAATTTTATATAATGAAAATATTTATTTCAAAAATTGGTGACAATAATAAATAGCATACAACACTAAACCCCTACAGTAGACAACCAATCAACATAAAAGACATAATGTAAATAGATACAATAAAAGTCCATAATCTAACACAGAAATAAACTATGAGTCAAAGGACCGGATGATATTTTGTCGAAGCCACATGTAAAATCAGCCGACACGTGTTTCGTCCACACATTGGACTTCTTCAAGGCTGATAAATCATAATTCAAAAATATTACATTAATAATTTAAAAATACAAAATCTGAAAAACAACTCCAAAGACTAAAGAAAGGATCACAGTTAGTTAACCTGCACCAAAAGTGTGTTGGAAATAAAAAAAAGTGCCATGGAGAACCTACATCCCAAATTAGTCTGTGAGATTAATAAAATGATATAGTAAGTATGAGTGATAGGGATGAAATTTGATATGAATGTGAAGGTGAGTCACTATTTTTAAGTATAAAAGAGAGACCTATGTAACCCCCAAAAAGAGTTTTGAAGGGAAAGTACCTTAATCTCTCCATTTACCACTTGTATCTCCAAATGATATTCAAATCTCTAAAAGACAGAGAAACAGGGGAAGAGATCCAATCATCAACTGTCAAAATGTAGACCATATGTATTACCTATATTCAAAATCTGGTACCCCACTAACCTTGGTATTGTCCGCACTAAGCTTGTTCATTGTACAAAAAAAACACAACTGATTTTCATTTTTTTGATAATATAATTTTAGTTCATCAGCTTATAGTTGGTCCTACAAATAAATGAAAAGAACATGTATGCACATATTAGTAGCTGATACAGGCCATGTTATGGCCTTTATTTATCATATCCTTCTTATCAAAGGAACCGTAATCCAATCTAAGCAAAATATCTAAGCTGTCACGATAACATGAAACCTGGTTCCCTACAAAGTACAATTTAGCTCCATATAGATACATCACGTCACAATTGAAAATAACCTCTATATGTTGTTCAGAGTGCTTGGCCATAACCATGTCAGTCCACAAATAGAAAGTCACATAAGAAAATGTATAGCCGATATTAAATAAAGTCATGATATGAGAGAGAATATTCAAACCTGAATCAATATCAAAGGTATAATAAAGTCAGAAAACCATATCCAAAAGAATATGTCTTGTCCATGATAGTATAAAACAGGAATGTCCCACATAACTATGTGGCCAATGAGTAATGAAAATCAATGGGGCATCCCCAAGGCAAGCTAGCCGTAAAGCCTTCAAAACTAACCTGTATCCTCGTAACGCCAGCATAATAGCAATCCGCGTCCCGTGTTGCTTCGTTGCAATACCAACGAAGGTGTGTGCATTGAAGAGAGCACGGATGTCTTCTTAAATTTGGTTGGTGTCGGCAATTTAGCCAATGCCGACCCTGAGTTTCAAACCCACAATTAGAATATTCTTATATTAGAAAGAGAAAAGGGCCCACTACAAACATCGCAAACATGGCGGCCATCTTAGAATAGTTCGTTTTCATATTACTCAGACCTGTTGTCCTATTGTCAGAGAACCTAATTGATACATACTAATCATCAGGCGGAATATATATAAGTATATTGGGCCAACGAGTGAAGCTCTTATCAAATACTCTGATCTTTAGATTTAAATAAACCTAAATTGAAAAATCTTCTGTGTAGATAATAAACCAACCTCAATGTATGGACAGAATAAGGTAACCAACGAGACTCCGAATGATAGGAAGGAGAAAGGAGGAACTGGAAGAAAGATCCTATACATATTAGTCCAATATGTGCACATTATCATAAAAAATTATATATGATAAAAAAGTGATTGGACAGACAGGAGATATCCAATATCGCTCAAAGAGAGGCATCCATCACCATAGTATGTGAGTATACATCAGTTAAACATATAGGCACAACAAACCACTGATCCCAATGTATTATCAGCCTGTAAAGAGATGTATTGGTAATAAAAAGAAGACATATCTTATAATCCACAATCATGTATACATTATTGTAAAAAATGATATAGTTCATCATCAATATTCATCCCCATTTCTATAGTTCTTAACCTGATAATCCATTTCGCCTCATTTTTTCTTAGCTCCAATGTTCTATTACCTCCTTTAGGGTTAA
Organism: Pleurodeles waltl; assembly: GCF_031143425.1. NCBI lineage: Eukaryota > Metazoa > Chordata > Amphibia > Caudata > Salamandridae > Pleurodeles > Pleurodeles waltl. Next base: position 1,690,715,402 of record NC_090445.1, read on the forward strand.
CAGGGGTATGAAAAATTCCAATGTACTTAATCGAAGGAATTTCTCTCCCTTGATGTTTGATGTTCATGTGTCGGACTACTGGTGAGATTGTGTCATTGTTTCGCAGGGCACGGATGTGTTCCTGAATGCGTTCTTTCAAGGGCCTGATAGTACTCCCCACGTATATCTGGCAATATTCTCATTCCAAAATATACACAGTGAATTTGGTGTTACAATTTATAAAGGTGGTAATTTTATGTGGTCCGCTTCCATTGTACTCAAATTCCAGGGTTTTATGCATTGTGAAACCACACATATTACAATGACCACATATGTAAAAAACATTGATTTTGCCTGGTAACAATGTCAGTGTTTCTTCCCTTAAAAGTGGCAAATAACTTTTACATATTACATTTGTAATTGTTTTGCCCCTTTTGTGGATCATTCTCGGTCTTTTAGGTAATATTTTTGTAGTGTATTGTCCATTTGTAATATGTTCCAATGTTTTTGGAGAATACGATGTATATTACGGCTATTCTGACTATACTCCATACAGAAACTCACCATTGTGCCCTGGGACCTTTTCGGAGATGTGCTATGCTATGTCCTACATGTCCTATTGATTTTGTTTCTTGCTACATCAATAGTTTGTTTGGAATATCCCCTTTGTAGGAATCTTTTTTCCAAAATGTCTAATTCCATATTGCATGTATTTGGGTCACTACAGTTCCTCTTGAGTCTAGTCATTTCCCCAAGAGGAATAGCTGAGATCTGAGTTTTAGGATGAGCACTCTCCGCATGCAATATTGCATTGCAAGCTGTTGGTTTACGGTAAATTTTGGTGTGTATCATGTTATCTTTGATGAATATGTTCAAATCCAGGAAACATATATTTTCCTTACTATATTCAATATGGATTTGCATGATTTCCTGTTAGGCCCCAGAAGACAATGCAAAAAGTGCTTCTTATATGCCGTATATATTGAAATTTTGAAAATTTCCCAACAAGTGGCTGATGCTCAATTAACCCCTTCGCGGCCTTTTCCCCCTCCTGTGCCGGGCCTTTTTTTGGCTATTTGGGGCAGTTCGCGCTTAGGCCCTCATAACTTTTTGTCCACATAAGCTAGCCAAGCCAAATTTGCGTCCTTTTTTTCCAACATCCTAGGGAATCTAGAGGTACCCAGACTTTGTGGGTTCCCCTGAAGGAGGCCAAGAAATTATCCAAAATACAGTGAAAATTTTGTTTTTTTAAAACAAATGGGACAAAGTGGCTGCAGAAGAAGGCTTGTGGTTTTTTCCCTGAAAATGGCATAAACAAAGGGTTTGCGGTGCTAAAATCACCAGCTTCCCAGCTTTCAGGAACAGGCAGACTTGAATCAGACAACCCAATTTTTCAACACAATTTTGGCATTTTACTGGGACATACCCCATTTTTACAATTTTTTGTGCTTTCAGCCCCCTTCCAGTCAGTGACAGAAATGGGCTTGAAACCAATGCTGGATCCCAGAAACCTAAACATTTCTGAAAAGTAGACAAAATTCTGAATTCAGCAAGGGGTCATTTGTGTAGGTCCTACAAGGGTTTCCTACAGAAAATAACAACTGAAAAAGAAAAATATTGAAATTGAGGTGAAAAAAACAGCAAATTTTCTCTACGTTTTACTCTGTAACTTTTTCCTGCAATGTCAGATTTTCGAAAGCAATATTCTGTTACATCTGCTGGACTCCTCTGGTTGCGGGGATATATAGGGCTTGTAGGTTCATCAAGAACCCGAGGTACCCAGAGCCAATAAATGAGCTGCACCATGCAGTGCGTTTTCATTCTTAAATGGGTATACAGCAATTAATTTGCTGAAATATAAAGAGTCAAAAATAGCTATCAAGAAAACCTTTGTATTTCCGAAATGGGCACAAGATAAGGTGTTGAGGGGCAGTGGTTATTTGCACATCTCTGAATTCCGGGGTGACCATACTAGCATGTGAATTACAGGGCATTTCTCAAATAGATGTCTTTTTTACACACTCTCTTATATTTGGAAGGAAAAAATGTAGAGAAAGACAAGGGGCAATAACACTTGTTTTGCTATTCTATGTTCCCCCAAGTCTCCCGATAAAAATAATACCTCACTTGTGTGGGTAGGCCTAGCGCCCCCGACAGAAAATGCCCCAAAATGCAACGTGGACACATCACATTTTTTTAAAGAAAACAGAGGTGTTTTTTGCAAAGTGCCTACTTGTAGATTTTGGCCTCTAGCTCAGCCGGCACCTAGGGATACCTACCGAACCTGTGCATTTTCGAAAACTAGAGACCTAGGGGAATCCAAGATGGGGTGACTTGTGGGGCTCTGACCAGGTTCTGTTACCCAGAATCCTTTGCAAACCTCAAAATTTGGCTAAAAAAAACACATTTTCCTCACATTTTGGTGACAGAAAGTTCTGGAATCAAAGAGGAGCCGCAAATTTCCTTCCACCCAGCATTCCCCCAAGTCTCCCGATAAAAATGATACCTCACTTGTGTGGGTAGGCATAGCACCCGCGACAGGAAATGCCCCAAAACGCAACGTGGACACATCACATTTTTTTAAAGAAAACAGAGGTGTTTTTTGCAAAGTGCCTACGTGGAGATTTTGGCCTCTAGCTCAGCCGGCACCTAGGGAAACCTACCAAACCTGTGCATTTTTGAAAACTAGAGACCTAGGGGAATCCAAGATGGGGTGACTTGTGGGGCTCTGACCAGGTTCTGTTACCCAGAATCCTTTGCAAACCTCAGAATTTGGCTAAAAAACACATTTTCCTCACATTTTGGTGACAGAAAGTTCTGGAATCTGAGAGGAGCCACAAATTTCCTTCCACCCAGCGTTGCCCCAAGTCTACCGATAAAAATGGTACCTCACTTGTGTGGGTAGGCCTAGCACCCACGAAAAGAAATGCCCCAAAACGCAACATGGACACATCACATTTTTTTAAAGAAAACAGAGGTGTTTTTTGCAAAGTGCCTAGCTGTAGATTTTGGCCTTTAGCTCAGCCGGCACCTAGGGAAACCTACCAAGCCTGTGCATTTTTTAAAACTAGAGTCCTAGGGGAATCCAAGATGGGGTGACTTGTGGGGCTCTGACCAGGTTCTGTTACCCAGAATCCTCTGCAAACCTCAAAATTTGGCTAAAAAAACACATTTTCCTCACATTTTGGTGACAGACAGTTCTGGAATCAAAGAGGAGCCGCAAATTTCCTTCCACCCAGCGTTCCCCCAAGTCTCCCGATAAAAATGATACCTCACTTGTGTATGTAGGCCTAGCGCCCGCGACAGGAAATGCCCCAAAACGCAACGTGGACACATCACATTTTTTTAAAGAAAACAGAGGTGTTTTTTGCAAAGTGCCTACCTGTAGATTTTGGCCTCTCGCTCAGCCGGCACCTAAGGAAACCTACCAAACCTGTGCATTTTTGAAAACTAGAGACCTAGGGGAATCCAAGATGGGGTGACTTGTGGGGCTCTGACCAGGTTCTGTTACCCAGAATCCTTTGCAAACCTCAAAATTTGGCTAAAAAGCACATTTTCCTCATATTTGGTGACAGAAAGTTCTGGAATCAGAGAGGAGCCACAAATTTCCTTCCACCCAGCGTTCCCCCAAGTCTCCCGATAAAAATGATACCTCACTTGTGTGGGTAGGCCTAGCGCCCGCAACAGGAAACGCCCCAAAACGCAACGTGGACACATCACATTTTTTTAAAGAAAACAGAGGTGTTTTTTGCAAAGTGCCTACCTGTAGATTTTGGCCTCTAGCTCAGCCGGCATCTAGGGAAACCTACCGAACCTGTGCATTTTTGAAAACTAGAGACCTAGGGGAATCCAAGATGGGGTGACTTGTGGGGCTCTGACCAAGTTCTGTTACCCAGAATCCTTTGCAAACCTCAAAATTTGGCTAAAAAAACACATTTTCCTCATATTTTGGTGTCAGAAAGTTCTGGAATCAGAGAGGAGCTGCAAATTTCCTTCCACCCAGCGTTTCCCCAAGTTTCCCGATAAAAATGATAACTCACTTGTGGGAGTAGGCCTAGCGCCCGCGACAGGAAGTGCCCCAAAACGCAACATGGACACATCACATTTTTTGAAAGAAAAGAGGTGTTTTTTGCAAAGTGCCTACCTGTAGATTTTGGCCTCTAGCTCAGGCGGCACCTAGAGAAACCTACCAAACCTGTGCATTTTTTAAAACTAGAGACCTAGGGGAATCCAAGATGGGGTGACTTGTGGGGCTCTGACCAGGTTCTGTTACCCAGAATCCTTTGCAAACCTCAAAATATGGCTAAAAAAACACGTTTTCCACTCATTTCGGTGACAGAAAGTTGTGGAATCTGAGAGGAGCCACAAATTTCCTTCCATCCAGCGTTCCCCCAAGTCTACCGATAAAAATGGTACCTCACTTGTATGAGTAGGCCTAGTGCCCACGAAAGAAAATGGCCCAAAACACAATGTGGACACATCACATTTTTTCATAGAAAACAGTGCCTACCTGTGGATTTTGGCCTCTAGCTCAGCCGGCACCTGGGGAAACCTAGCTAACCAGCGCATTTTTGAAAACTAGAAACCCAGGGGAATCCAAGATGGGGTGACTTGTGGGGCTCTGACCAGGTTCTGTTATCCAGAATCCTTTGCAAACATCAAAATTTGGCCAAAAAAACACTTTTTCCTCTCATTTCGGTGACAGAAAGTTCTGGAATCTGAGAGGAGCCACAAATTTCCTTCCACCTAGCGTTCCCCCAAGTCTCTCGATAAAAATGGTTCCTCACTTGTGTGGGTAGGCCTAGCGCCCACGAAAGGAAATGCCCCAAAACACAACGTGGACACATCACATTTTTTCACAGAAAACACAGGTGTTTTTTGCAAAGTGCCTACCTGTAGATTTTGGCCTCTAGCTCAGCCGGCCCCAGGGGCGGCAGAAATTGCCTAAAATAAATTTGCTCCCCTGCCCCCCCAAACCCCTCCCCCCCGGAGAGACCCTTGCCTATGGGGTCGCTCCCCCTGCGTGGCATTGGCACCAAAAAAAAATCCCTGGTGCCTAGTGGTTTCTGCCCCCTTGGGGGCAGATTGACCTAAAATCGGCCAATCTGCCCCCAAGGGGGGCAGAAATGGTCTAAATAAAATTTGCCCCCAGGGAAGTGACCCTTGCCTAATGGGTCGCTCCCCATCTCTTAAAAAACAAACAAACAAAAAAAAACCACAAAAAAAATTTGCCCTGGCGCCTAAAGGTTTTTGCCCCCCCTGGGGGCAGAAATGGCCTAAAATAAATTTGCTCCCCGCCCCCCCCCCCCCGGAGCGACCCTTGCCTACGGGGTCGCTCCCCCTGCGTGACATTGGTGCCCAAAAAAAAATCCCCGGTGCCTAGTGGTTTCAGCCCCCTTGGGGGCAGATTGACCTAAAATTGGCCAATCTGCCCCAAGGGGGGCAGAAATGGTCTAAATACAATTTGCCCCCCAGGCGAGCGACCCTTGCTTAATGTGTGGCTCCCCATCTCTAAAAAAACAAACAAACAAAAAAAAAACACAACAATTTTTTTTTGCCCTGGCGCCTAGAGGTTTCTGTCCCCCCTGGGGGCAGATCGGCCTAATAACAATAGGCCGATTTGCCCCCGGGGGGGCAGAAATGCCCTAAAATAAATTTGCCCACCTAATCCCCCGCCACTCCCCCCGGGAGCGACCCTTGCCTACGGGGTCGCTCCCCCTGCGTGACATTGGCGCCAAAAAAAAAATCCCCGGTGCCTAGTGGTTTCTGCCCCCCTTGGGGGCAGAAGCAAAAATCGGCCGATCTGCCCCCAAAGGGGGCAGAAATGGCCTAACTACAGTTTTCCCCTCCAGGGGAGCGACCCTTGTACAAGGGGTCGCTCCCCATCTGTAAAACAAAAAAAAACAAAAAATCCCTGGTGCCTAGTGGTTTCTGCCCTCCTTGGGGGCAGATCGGCCTAATCAAAATAGGCTGATCTACCCCCCAGGGGAGCAGAAATGGCCTAAAATAATTTCCCCCCCAGGGGAGCGACCCTTGCCTAAGGGGTCGCTCCCCTTTCGTGAAATTCACGAACACAAAAAAAGCTCCCTGGTGTCTAGTGGTTTCTGCCCCCCTTGGGGGCAGATTGGCCTCATCTAAATAGGCCAATCTGCCCCCAAGGGGGGCAGAAATGGCCTAAATATAATTTGCCACCTAGGGGAGCGACCCTTGCCTAAGGGGTCACTCCCCACCTAAAAAAAAAAAAAAAAAAAAAAAAAAGAAAAGAAAAAAATGATCCCTGGTGCCTAGAGGATTCTGCCCCCCCTGAGGGCAGATCGGCCTAATAATAGGCCGATCTGCCTCCAGGGGGGGCAGAAAAGGCCTTCCTAAAAAATGCCCCCATTTGGGAGCGACCCTTGCCTAAGGGGTCGCTCCCCACCTAGAAAAAAAAAAAAAAAAAAAAAGATCCCTGGTGCCTAGAGGATTCTGCCCCCCCTGAGGGCAGATCGGCTTAATAATAGGCCGATCTGCCTCCAGGGGGGGCAGAAAAGGCCTTCCTAAAAAATGCCCCCCTTTGGGAGTGACCCTTGCCCAAGGGGTCGCTCCCTCATGCCAGTTTCAAAGAAAAAAAAAAATCCCTGGTGTCTAGTGAGGGTTTCAAAAGCCGGATTGCAAACAATCCGGCTTTTGAAACGCTGGGAGAGACTTCAAAGGGAAGGAAATACATTTCCTTCCCTTTGAAGCCTCTCTGGGCCTCCCCCACGTGATCGAAAGAGAAATGCTGAGCATTTCTCTTTCGATCGCGCTGGAAGCTCAGCTGGAAGCTTCCAGCGCGATGGGGAAGCCCTGTGACAAATCCCCGCGCGCTCGCGCCCTCGTCCAAGGCACAGTACCAGTTAAGGCAAATAGATCAGGAAAATTTACAGAAAGCATTAGCCATTGTAAATATTTAGATTAATACCTTGTCCAACGAGATATACACTTTAAAGAACATTGGCCCTCATTCTGACCTTGGCGGTCGGCGGAGAGGCGGCGGTCGGACCGCGAACAGACCGGCGGTATTAAAAATGGCATTCTGACCCTGGCGGGAACCGCCAACACAGCCCGCCAACTTAACACTCCGACCGCCACAGCGGTACAAACAAACAGCGCGGCGGTTCCCGCCAACAGCCCGGCGGCAGACAAAGTACCGCCCACCCTATTACGACCCACCAATCTGCCACCTTTTCCGGGGCGGGAGCACCGCCGATAAGAACACGGCGGAAACAGACTACGAACGGGAAAACGCTCACCTCCTCGCACTCCACGCGAGATTCCGGCAGTATGGAGCCAGAGTTACAGGTCATCCCCGCACTCCTATTCCTCCTCATATACCAGGAGCACGCCCGGCGGCGCGGAAGACATCGGTGAGTACTGCACCTACGACACAGGGGAGGGAAAAGATTACCGGCACACACCCACCCACCCACACCCACTACAACACACACATCAATGCATTCCCACAGATCACTGTCACAACCCACAAACCACCCCCCTCCGAAATAATGCAAAGACCAAAAGAAGAGATCATAAACGGGCAGATATATTGAAATATGTACGCCATTAATCCCAAAAAATAAATAAACTATGTACAAAATATATACAGCTACTAAATGTAGTCCAACCACTGTCCGTGGATCACAGGGGTCCTGTGCAAAGGGGCAAGGCCCAGTCCCACGACAAGAACTCCACGGAGAGAACACTGCAGGGGCATCAGAAAGAAAATAGGACAGGCACCTCAGGGGGAAGGGAAGGGGGGGCACCTCAGCCACTTGAGTACACGACGCCAGATCCACGAGGGGACTCCATGACCACTGGGCCATCCTGGGGAGAGCAAAGCCACAGTCCATACAGTCCATACAGTGGGTGGCCTGCCCACTGGGCCATCCTGGGGAGAGCAAAGCCACAGTCCATACAGTCCATACAGTGGGTGGCCTGCCCACTGGGCCATCCTGGGGAGAGCAAAGCCACAGTCCATACAGTCCATACAGTGGGTGGCCTGCCCACTGGGCCATCCTGGGGAGAGCAAAGCCACAGTCCATACAGTCCATAACAGACCCCATTGCCACTGGAGGAGGCAAGTTGGCCAGAGGACATCCTGCAGCCCTGCCCGAGATAGATCCTGCCCTGGCACGTCTGCCAAAGGGCCAGCGGTTCTTGCCCTGAAGGGCCCAGTTCTGCGGTTCTTGAGACGGCGGGGCCCAGTTCAGCGGTTCTTGAGACGGCGGGGCCCAGTTCAGCGGTTCTTGCCTTGAAGGGCCCAGTTCAGCGGTTCTTGCCTTGAAGGGCCCAGTTCAGCGGTTCTTGAGACGGCGGGGCCCAGTTCAGCGGTTCTTGCCTTGAAGGGCCCAGTTCAGCGGTTCTTGAGACGGCGGGGCCCAGTTCAGCGGTTCTTGCCTTGAAGGGCCCAGTTCAGCGGTTCTTGCCTTGAAGGGCCCAGTTCAGCGGTTCTTGAGACGGCGGGGCCCAGTTCAGCGGTTCTTGCCTTGAAGGGCCCAGTTCAGCGGTTCTTGCCTTGAAGGGCCCAGTTCAGCGGTTCTTGAGACGGCGGGGCCCAGTTCAGCGGTTCTTGCCTTGAAGGGCCCAGTTCAGCGGTTCTTGCCTTGAAGGGCCCAGTTCAGCGGTTCTTGAGACGGCGGGGCCCAGTTCAGCGGTTCTTGCCTTGAAGGGCCCAGTTCAGCGGTTCTTGCCTTGAAGGGCCCAGTTCAGCGGTTCTTGAGACGGCGGGGCCCAGTTCAGCGGTTCTTGCCTTGAAGGGCCCAGTTCAGCGGTTCTTGCCTTGAAGGGCCCAGTTCAGCGGTTCTTGAGACGGCGGGGCCCAGTTCAGCGGTTCTTGCCTTGAAGGGCCTAGTTCAGCGGTTCTTGCCTTGAAGGGCCCAGTTCAGCGGTTCTTGAGACGGCGGGGCCCAGTTCAGCGGTTCTTGCCTTGAAGGGCCCAGTTCAGCGGTTCTTGCCTTGAAGGGCCCAGTACAGCGGTTCTTGAGACGGCGGGGCCCAGTTCAGCGGTTCTTGCCTTGAAGGGCCCAGTTCAGCGGTTCTTGCCTTGAAGGGCCCAGTTCAGCGGTTCTTGAGACGGCGGGGCCCAGTTCAGCGGTTCTTGCCTTGAAGGGCCCAGTTCAGCGGTTCTTGAGACGGCGGACGGTCTATGGCCAACTGCTAAATGCCTGGTGGTGCCCTCCTGGGCAGCGGGGATGGTGCTCCTTCACTGCCCACCTGGGCTGTGGGTGGTGGGGCCCTCCTGGCCAGCTGGGCTGGGTCCTCCCTGGGCAGCGGCTATGGGGCTGGTGGGCTCTCCCGGGGCAGCTGTGCCGGTTCCTCCCGGGGCAGCGGCTATGGGGGTTGTGGGCTCCTCCTGGGCAGCAGGCCTGCTGCCTGACCTCTCCAACTTGCTGCCCTTGCCCTCCTTAGTCGTCGGCCTGTGGCCCTTTCCTCCCTTTGGAGCTGTGGCTGGTGACTGTCTCTGGGTGGTGTCCGGGGGGGATGTAGAAGGCGGGCTCCTGCGGCGCCCCTTCCGCCTTCTGCTCCTCTTCCCAGGGGGTGGGCTGGCTGTCCCCTTGCTGCTGGGCGAAGATCCAGACATGCGGGCTGGCGGGCTCCAATACCCCTGCACCCTTGTCAAGGGGGCTGCAGGGCTGGTGGTGGCTGAGGTGCTCTTCTTACCCCGACGAGAAGGAGGGGGGGGGCTCAGGGTCAGGAAAGAAGTTAGTAGTGGCGAGGAAGAGCTTCTTGGGACAATGGAGAGTGGTAGGTACAGTGGGAATGGGAGTGGAGGGAGAGGATGTGGTTATAGGTGAGTCACGTTTGCTGTCTTTGGGTGCAGGTGCAGGAGGGATAGGCTGTCGTGAGGTGGATGGCTGTTGGGTGGGTGGGTGGCTGCGTTTGTGTGGTGTGGAAGAGGGGGTGACAGACACAGTGGGAGAGGACACAGGGGACGTGTAAATGGCAGTGGGGGTGGTGACTGCACGTGTGCGGACTGGAGTGGAGGGTGTGCTGGTGATGGAAACACTGGCTGATGGTGAGGTGAATGGAGGTGTGAGTGTAGACGTCACAGGGAGGGAGGAGGGAGACGAGGAGGTGGGGGTCACAGAGGTGGTAGTGACTGTTGGCATGTCTGCATCGGAATGTTGCGTGTGTGAATGTCTGCGTGATCTGTGGTGCTTATGTTTGGATGAGCTTCTCTTGGGTGTTGAGGTGTGTGCAGGCTGGTCTGATGGTGTGGGTGGGACAGGCAGAGGAACAGGAGACTGGGAGGAAGGAGTTAGTAGAGGCAGGCAGGAGACAGGGACAATGGCTGCCGTCAGTGCTGAGGCCAGAGCCTGGAACGATCGCTGATGGGCAGCCTGACCCGAATGAATGCCCTCCAGGTACGCATTGCTGCGATGAACCTCCCTCTCCACCCCCTGGATGGCATTCAAAAGGGTAGTCTGCCCAACAATGAGCGTTCGGAGGAGGTCAATGACCTCCTCACTGAGGGCAGCGGGGGTAACAGGTGCAGGGCCTGAGGTGCCTGGGGCGAAGGAGATGCCCGGCTTCCTGGCAGAGCGGGCACGGGGCGAACGCTGAGGGGCTGCTGGGAGGGCGGAGATGGTGCGCTGGGTTGCGGCTGTACCTGTAATGGCGGGGGGCACGGATGGTGCCACCCCCGCAAGGGAGCCCCCTTCCGAGGACGTGTCCGTGTCGCTGCAGGCTCCAGTCGTCCCCGTCGTGGAGCTCCCCTCGCCCTCCGTCTCACTGGTCCAGTCTGACTCTGTGGCATGGCCCTCCTGGGCCATGTGAGATGCAGCTCCCTCCTGCCCCGATGCCACTTCTCCTCCGCCTGATGATGCTGATGCACACAAGCACAGAAAGACAAACAAAAAGGGGGGGGGAGAGAGAAATAAAGGGATATTGATTACATGGATCTCCGGTACAGTTAGCGGACATGACAGACACAGATGCCCCCTGCACTAAGTTGCGCACTTGGGGTCCGCTACGCATTCCGTGGAACATGCCCTACACGCCTAGAGTTGACAACTGCACCCATGGATGACACGGCCCAGGGATGGCTGTACTGACACACTACTGAGGGTGGTGGCTGGGGACACAGAGGCTTACGGGGGTGCCCAGCCTACAGATATCGCCCTGGCCTAGGGGGACCCACAGCCCTCCTCCCCCACCCAGACACCTCCACTGCGCAACAACAGAGTAGATAATGCTTGGACTCACCCCCTTGTGTCTGCTGTGCTGCCCTCACGCGCCCATCCAAATCAGGGTAGGCCACCGCCAGGATCCGGAACATCAGGGGGCTCAGTTGACGGCAGGCACCCCGCCTACGTTGGGAGGCCATCCCCAGCAGAGACTCGGCGGTCTTCTTGGTCCCGCGGCGGATGTCCTCCCACCTCTTGCGGCAGTGGGTGCCCCGTCGATGGTGGACCCCCAGGGCCCGGACTTCCTTGGCGATGGCACGCCAAATCCCGATCTTCTCATGGGCGCGGACCTATGTGACACGTACAGGGAGGGAGAAATACCACGTTCAAGTTACTCAGCATTTTCCTTTCCAGTGGCCCAACGCCCCCCATCCCCGCCAGGCCCCCCGCCAGGCCCAACATGCCCCCCATCCCCGCCAGGCCCCCCGCCAGGCCCCCCGCCATGCCCAACATGCCCCCCATCCCCGCCAGGCCCCCCGCCAGGCCCAACATGCCCCCCATCCCCGCCAGGCCCCCCGCCAGGCCCCCCGCCATGCCCAACATGCCCCCCATCCCCGCCAGGCCCCCCGCCAGGCCCAACATGCCCCCCATCCCCGCCAGGCCCCCCGCCAGGCCCCCCGCCATGCCCAACATGCCCCCCATCCCCGCCAGGCCCCCCGCCAGGCCCAACATGCCCCCCATCCCCGCCAGGCCCCCCGCCAGGCCCAACATGCCCCCCATCCCCGCCAGGCCCCCCGCCAGGCCCCCCGCCATGCCCAACATGCCCCCCATCCCCGCCAGGCCCCCCGCCAGGCCCAACATGCCCCCCATCCCCGCCAGGCCCCCCGCCAGGCCCCCCGCCATGCCCAACATGCCCCCCATCCCCGCCAGGCCCCCCGCCAGGCCCAACATGCCCCCCATCCCCGCCAGGCCCCCAAGCCAGCCAGTGGCCCCAAATCCAGATAGAATTAAACTCACTTGTTGGTCTGGAGGACCGTAGAGTAGCGCATACTGGGGGAGGACCCCATCCACAAGTTTCTCCAACTCCTCTCCAGTGAAGGCAGGGGCCCTTTCCCCAGTCGCAGCAGCCATTGTCCCTTCCAGACCGAGGTCACAGCAACACTTGCAGTATAGGTCCTCTCCTGTGAAAGTTCAAGTCGCAAGTGGATAAGTAGATAGAGAATGGCGGTCACGTCCGCGGCGGTGCTTACCGCGGCGGTGCGTCCCGCCACCGCCGGCGCCCTTCGCCATTGGCTCCTGAAACCCATAGGCTTCAATGTTAACCAATGCGGCTTCGCGCCGCGGTCTTCGGCCGCCGCCCGCCGCGGTGTGCCACGCCAGCGCATTGACCTCACATCCCATTGTCACACTTCACAGGTCAGGCAGCCGCCATTTCCAGGGCCCACATGGCTCCATTTCAACTGCGTCACACAGGCCTAGGCCTTGCATAGCCACTCAGACACGCCATTCACTGCATAGAGAATCGTATACTGTGCTAGCTGTGAGTACGTACCTGTGGGTTGCCTGACTGTGTGCTCCATGTTGTCCTTCCTAGGCACCGTCCGCTGGGTTGGGCGAGGAGACGGATGAATCCTCCCGTGTACCGACCGCTGGTGGACCTGTCGACAATGGAAGAACGCCACATTATCCTGACCTACCGTCTTAACCGTGCCACTATCCATGAACTGTGTGCCCGGCTGGAGCCCGACCTGATGTCCCCCATCCGCCAACCCACAGGGATTCCCCCTCTGGTGCAGGTCATGTCAGCACTCCATTTCTTGGCAAGTGGGTCATTTCAGACAACCGTGGGAATTGCTTCTGGGATGTCTCAGCCCATGTTTTCAAAGGTGTTATCCAGAGTGTTGTCTGCCCTGATGAAATCCGTGAGGAACTACATCATTTTCCCTGAGGTGGGCGAACTGGCTACAGTGAAGGGTGATTTCTACGCCCTTGGACATATTCCCAACGTAATTGGTGCCATTGATGGGACCCATGTGGCTTTGGTTCCCCCAAGAGACAGGGAGCAGGTGTACAGGAACAGAAAAAGTTACCATTCAATGAACATCCAGGTGGTGTGTTTGGCTGACCAGTACATCTCGCATGTAAATGCCAAATTCCCAGGGTCAGTGCATGACGCCTACATCCTGAGGAATAGCAGCATCCCTTACGTGATGGAACAGCTACAGAGACACCGTGTATGGCTAGTGGGGGACTCTGGGTACCCCAACCTGTCGTGGCTACTGACCCCAGTAAGGAATCCCCGGACCAGGGCAGAGGAACGGTACAATGAGGCCCATGGGCGTACTAGGAGGGTGATCGAACGCACCTTTGGCCTCCTAAAGGCCAGATTTCGCTGCCTGCATATGACCGGTGGATCCCTAATGTACTCACCTAAGAAGGTGTGTCACATCATCGTGGCCTGCTGCATGCTTCACAACCTGGCTTTGCGCCGCCAGGTGCCTTTCCTGCAGGAGGATGGTCGAGACGGTGGTGTTGTGGCAGCGGTGGAACCTGAGGAGAGTGACGAGGAGGAAGACGACGGGGCTGAAACAGACAACAGGGACAGAATCATTGAACAGTACTTCCAATAGGACACAGGTAACATTTCAAAGCTAATTTAGTAAATGTTAACTACTCTGCAGCATCTCTGCTGCCTGTCTATTTGCCCCAGTGTATGATGACTGAGTTTTGGCTTTTCCCTCCCTATTTCAGATCTGGGGTCCCCACTACGAGTCCTGTGCTTCGTTTCCCCATGGACTACAGCTTTGTGGCAGCTGTTTGTTGACTTCACCATGTACAAGGACATATTTGCACTGTCATGTCAATTACAATCTATTGAAATCACAGCCAGACTCCTGATATTTTGGTGCAAAATAGGTGTTTATTGAAGTGCTCAAAATGGGATGGGTGGTTTCAAGTGGGTGGGGGCTATGGTGAAGGAATGTCCATGGCAGAGTCCAGAGTAACAGTCACACAGGTGCATTGTCCAGAGGCCTGTGGAGAGATGGAGCATGGGCAGTTCGAGGATGGACAGGGTGACAATGTGGGACAGTGGGATGACATCAGGTGGTATCCATTGCTGGCGGGGGTCTTGACATCCTACTCTGTCTTGCGAGATCTCAGGGCCCTCTTGCGGGGTGGTTCTTCTCCTGCAGGAGGTGGGGGTCTGGTGGGCTGCTGCTGTGCGGGGGCCTCCTGTCCACTAGCGCCGGCGGAGGTGGATGGCTGTTCTTGGTCCCGGCTAGTGGCAGGGGCCCTTGGGTGTTGTTCAGTGTCCGCCCTGCTGTTTACGAGGTCCTGCAGCAGCCCTACCATGGTAACCAGGGTGGTGTTGATGGCTCGGATGTCCTCCCTGTACCCCTGATAGTGTTCCTCCTGCAGCACCTGGATCTCCTGGAACCGGGCCAGTACCGTCGCCATCGTCTCCTGGGAGCGGTTGTATGCTCCCATGATGGTGGTGAGGACCTCGTGGAGAGTGGGTTCCCTGGGCCTCTCCTCCCCCCCCTGTCGCACAGCTGCCCGCCGAGTTGCCCTGTTTCCCTGGGCCTCTGCCCCCTGGCCGGTGTGCCCACTACCACTGCCCCCAGGTCCCTGTTGTTGTTGGGGTGGTGGGTTATCCTGGGTGCCCTGTAGTGGTAGACACACCGCAGATTGACGCGCCCTGGAGACAGAGGCATGGGCCCGCTGGGTGGGAGCTGTGCTGGTGTTCCCAGAGGGGTTAGGGTCTATAGTGGCCTGTGCCTGTGTGAGGGGAACCGACTGTCCAGAGGTCCCCGATGGTCCGGGCTGGTCATCGGTGTCCAGATCGACAGAGCTGCTGTCATCGCTGACGGCCTCTTGGGTGGGGGGTGTGGATAATTCTGGCCCCTCCGCCGCGGTGTGTTGACGGTCGGGTCCTGCAGGGGTATAGAGGTATGGTTATAGTTTAAATGTGTCGCATATGGGTGTATCTGTGGGTTCTCGTGTCCCCAAGTGCTGGCATTCGTGTGTGGGGGCTTTGGTGAGGGTGGCTTGTGGGGGGGATGTGTATATGCATTGGGCATGCTTTGGTGATGGGTGTCCATGCTTAGTGGACGCATGCAGGCCTAGGTTTTGGGATGTGTGGGTTGTGATGGTGAGACATTGGCGGGGAATAGGTGTGCTGGGGGTGGGGGTGAGGATGGTGTTGGGGGTGAGGATGGTGGTGGGGGTGAGGATGGTGGTGGGGGTGAGGGTGGGGGTGAGGATGGGGTTCGAGGATGGGGGTGAGGGTTGGGGTCTGATTTGGCATGCAGGTGGGGGGGAAGCAGTATTGAAGCTTCAACTTACCAGTATCCATTCCTCCGCCGACTCCTGCGAGGCCGTCAGGATGCAGGATGTTCAAGACTTCCTCCTCCCATGATGTGAATTGTGGGGGTTGAGGTGGGGGTCCTCCGCCAGTCTTCTGCACGGCGATGTTGTGCCTGGATACCATGGAACGCACCTTCCCCCGTAGGTCGTTCCATCGCTTCCTGATGTCTTCCCGATTTCTGGGGTGCTGTCCCACTGCGTTCACCCTGTCGACAATCCTCTGCCATAGCTCCGTCCTCCGGGCAATGCTGGTGTATTGTATCTGTGTGCCGAACAGCTGGGGCTCTACACGAACGATTTCCTCCACCATAACCCTGAGTTCTTCGTCTGTGAAGCGGGGTTGTCTTTGGGGTGCCATGGGGTGGTGTGTATGATGTGTGGGGTGGAGTATGTGTATTTAAGTGAGTTGAGTGTGGTGGTGTGTGTTGTTTTGTGTGTGGATAGTGTGTGGGTGATGGTGTTGAGTGGCTGTGGCTGTTATGTTTTGGATGCTGGTGTCTCGCTCTTGCCTTCTTTACGAATTTGTAAGCGTAGGGGTTTGTGGGTGATGTGGGTGGGTGTTTTATATTGTATTGTGTGTGTGGGAGTGGTGTGTGTGGGAGTGGTGTGTGTATGTGTATCAGGTGTGTGGGATTCAAATCGTCCAATGTGGGTGAGTTTTGTTCGTTTGTGTGTATTCTGACCGCGCCGGTGTGTCCCGCCAATGGAATACCGCGTTTGAATGACCGCCGCGTGGATTCGTGGGTCGTAATGGGATGGGCGTATTTCTGTTGGCGTGGCGGTGGAGGTTTGGTCACCTCCACCTTTCCGCCGACCGCTGGTCTGGCGGTCTGTTGTGGCGGTCGGATTTTCGGAGGTTTGCCTTCTGCGGGTCAGAATGACCGTGGCGGGTTTCCGCGACCGCGGCGGGATTATGGAGGATTTCTGACCGGCGGTAGGCGCCTTTTACCGCCGAGGTCAGAATGACCACCATTGTCTCTTTTGCAATAGACATAGTGGAGTGACATGTCTGCTTTACACCATGGACAGAGTCAACTAAGGTCCATTATGTAGTTACATTGGACACTACAAGCATTGAAAGCAGGTCGCATTCCCTGGCAACATGTTAGCACAAGGGACATATTTTCAATGTTTAGTTTAACGCAGCAACAACAAATAATGGCTAAAAAGGAAGTGACTTATGTCATGCTAAATACTGAGAAATTAGAAAAGTTGCCTTTTACTGTGGCTGAAATACCATCTGCTGAATGGTTAAGAAAACAAGGTTGTTAATCTGCCTATTTCAACACTTCATTTCACATCCTGCTTGAGACACATTCCAGTAGGCAAATATGAAAGGCTGGGAGATAGTTATAAGCAGGAGGTGTGGGAGCTTCCATTTTTATACAAATGTTTCAATGGCATGAAAGAGGTCTTTCATAGTGGCAGTGAACGCAAGGGACGTGTAATGCCTAAGAAGTGAATTTGACTTGCTATCTGAAGGGAGTTCCAGTCCCCTTGATTAGACCTGCATTCCTGGTGCTCTCAAATGGAAGCTATGTGCTCCTTAACAGTGAGAGTTGCTGTGGAATGCAAGCCGGAATTGCTTAAGACGTTTTGGTTTCCCAAATTGTTACCTGTTGCAGGAATGTCCTTTTTCCCCCTACTAAACAAAGGGAATTAGCAGAGTTTTGGCCTTATAATGCTACTTCAGATGTGAATTTTGACAAGTTGAAAAGACTCAAGGCTTTATTGTTTCAAAAACATGTGGCCCTTACATCTGTACGCGAGACCTATGAGCTTCAAGTTGCAAGATCATCTGCAGAGATTCAGTCCCTTTTAAGTACAAACTTTCCAAGACATTTTGGTGAACTCATGGGACAAATATTTAACACGTCCAGTACTACTACCAATTTCTTTAAGGCTGTTGGCTCTGGTTTCGTTCACACCTTTTCCTCTATATTTGGCTTAATACCTTCAGCCACATAATCAATATGTTCAAGTGTTTTTGGTGGATTTCCAATTACTTTGGCTATAATAGGTGGCATTTTGCTGTTGCTATTTTTTCTGCACTATGGCTGTCCTTTCACAGCAAGGAGGACTAAAAGCACTTCCACCAGCGCATCTGTGTTGTGAACGCATGATGCAGTATTTCAGAGCACCACTCCTGGAACAACAGGAGTGCAACGGGTCTCTGTCATTTAGACCAGTTTTGGATTGTGTGCAGCCCATGTTTCGATGCCTTTTGTGCCATTTCTTGTGTGCATTGAAAGTTTGTCTTTCTACGTGGAGCTAACTTTCATGGGATGCTGATCTGCTGATGTTCTCGCTGAAGGCTCATTACAATACATGCGTGTTGAGGACGTGTTTGTTACGGGAAGCTGTCTATGAGTTGCCCTTCATGGACAATGCAGCTCTTAACACAATATTGGGCACAACACGGAATGCTGCTGCCTCAGCTGGAGCTCAGGCTTTGAAACATGACTGCTCCATGGTTTTCCACGGAAAAGATCTGGATACTTTTCCACCTACCGAAGTGGATCATTTCCTGACTTCAATTATCCCGGATAGAATTGGCGATTTTAAAAAGGATATTGACTTTTGAATTTGGTTTTATTGGTGACACTAATGAAGTTTTAAATGGCCCCTTTTTACCGCATGCTCAAGTGTCTTTTAACTTGTCATTATTGACATTCATGTTTATATGCTTTTATAAATAGACCTTAGTAGCTTTTATTGATTTTAGGCTTTGAACCACCATTGAACCGGCAGGGGGAGGGTGTTGTATAGCTACTTTATCCATGTTTTAGACATGTTATTTTAGTAAACTAGGCCTGCCATTGTGAACTTTAGCCCAGTTACATTTTATTCAGCATCGCTTTATGTTTTTAGCATTAGCCAATTTTGCGGTGTTGTTTTATATTCTCTATTTGTTTGTTCCTTCGCCTAGGAAAGCATCACATTCTTAGCACTGCATTCATTTCACTTTGTGCTTTCTTCAAGGCTGCAGACAGATAGGGTTGACGGCAAACGTGGTACGCTGTGTCTCCGACATTCACAGAAACATACATATCCTTACCTGGGGACCTTTTCTTAGAACATAAGTTGTTTTATTATAAAACACTTCTATGTACCATACACATTAGAGGGAGATTCCACCTAGATGACCACGACTGCATGCTGATTGCCGAATGTCTTTGCCACAGCTGATTGCTTAGACTGCCGAACCCATGGCCCATGTGTGGATGGTGTCTTTCTAGACAACAGGCTTCCTCTTTCAGGTATGAGGGATGATGTTTTCCCAGGGGGCAAACCTGGAGGGTGGATTAGGGCTTATCACGCTGTGCTCTAACATAGCTTAGGTAGGAAATATATATATATATGTATTATTCCTAGTGACAGTATGGTGGTACTGTTTTTGTGTTTCACTCTCCTGATCACAATTTTCCTTCTAGTGTGTTTTATCATCCTAGTTATTGCAGTGCCTGCCATTTTATCTTAGATGCAGTTACTTCACTAAACCTTATTGAAATATAATCTGCTTCTGTTTGTCTTCACCTGTGTGAGACTATTGTAAATGAGAGAAAGGGATGAGATCTGATCAACCACGATTCCCCTGAAGAGTCCTCTCTGTCATGCACCCGGTTGTCACAATCATCCCTGCTCTCGGGTGGAGATGAGGCACTGCTAGTTGACCGGAAAAACTCAGATTAGGCCGACAGGCATCACATGGTGTGGTATTGTGCTTAGTGCCCCACAATTCAGGTGATTCTACCACCAAAAGCCAGTACTTTTATTGGGATACTGAGAACCTACGCGACAAGGTGGCAACTCGATCCCAGCTTTATGTTGTAAGTGCAGTTCTAGCTTAAAGGAGCAGTGTGCAAACATCATTATCCTCTCATGGTTCAAGTACTAATTAATTAATTGAGTTGCTGTTCTTGGCTTAGTTCTTGATGTGCAGCTGCTCACTCCCAATTGCATCACCTTCTTCAAAATTAGGCAGAAACTGGGAAACTGATTGAGATCTCTTCATGTAATTCAAACTCTCACTGAGTTATGCTAAATATTTAAGAAGCTCTGAATCAAATCTGAAATCTGGATTTCCTAAGAAATGCTTCAGATTTAAGAGAATGTTGAGAAACATAAGCCAGATTTACACAGATATTTTTCCTTGCATGAAACATTGTCAGGACTCTGGCCTCAGAAAGAAAATATCACAGTATGTCTATCTTTGGTCAAGACCAGCGGTTTTAAGATTACCATGAAACAGGACAAGCTGTTTGTAAACTGGGGAATTTTCCCTGACTTATGACTGATTGATGACTGTCTTAATCAAGGGGAAATCCTAAGTATTTCAGGCACTGAATATTTATGGCAAAACTAGACAAACTGGTACGTATCTCATCACTGCCAAACTTCAACTACAAATACAAATCGAAAAACAATTACATGCTCTTAAAACTCTTGAGGCTTCCTCTTGTCTTTGAAGATCTCTGCCAAATGTATACTGTATTCATGGCCTTCAAAATTAGTGGATGTATTGTGAACTGAATATTGAGCAACTGTCATTGGTTAAGTGTGAGGTTGCCATCACTTTCATGAGAAGTTTTTATTTCATGTCAAAATGTTTAAAAACATAGTTTAGCAATTGTCAGAACTCATGGCGTTGTTTGTAGGTTAACAAGAATATATCCTAACTAGTCTTAGAGACAGGTAGATAGCCTTCATTCATAAAGTGAAATATACCATGATGCATTATGTCATTTGTGAACTTATGGGGTGAGATCCCTGCCCTTTGTGGGTGATGATGTCCCAACTGTCTGAGAACTATTACCGCTCTTCTCTTCAATGTACATATTATCCTCCACCTAAAGTCATCTCCCCCTTCTACCTTTGCTGTTACAGCTTTGCAGATGACAATCAAATTATACTAAAGCTGGAAACGCCACCAGATCCTGAACACAGTACTACCGGTCAGTGCACACATGCATCTGATTATTAAATGCTATGATGCCACCTCAAGTCAAATGTGTCCAAAACTGAAATACTTTCTTGAGGGATGTGGATCAGCAACCATCTCCTGACCATCTGGCCACAAGATGTAGGGCCACCACCAATCAATTCAAATAAGGAAACTTGAGACTCCAGGCACGCTCAAATAAATCAAATAATAACGCTACCACACCATGAGATGTTCATGTCAACTGTTCCCTCACCTAAGTTTCCTGCAGAAAGTTAAAGCCACCGCTGCTCTAGTACTCTCTCAACTCAATTTATGTCAATGGTGTATGGATTGAATCGCTTCTCGACCTACTTCTCAAATTAGAGAGATTCCACAATTGGTCTTCAGGCAGTTCCTCAACCCACCAATCTCCCCTCACATCTCACCAGCTATGAAATCTTCACGTTGGCTTCTAGCGACCAGGCACATCAGCTTTAAAGTAATGTGAAGCACAAATCAGGTTGTTCAAGGCACTGGATCCCTCTTTCTCAAACACATCTGTGTCCTGACTAGGAAAAAAGAATGCTGCACACTAGACTAGGCAGAAGGCTGACCATCCCTACCTTCAAAACGTTTCTACATGAGGGAACTTCCTTCTCCATTCAGATAGCACAGAACTCGAATTTGGTGCCCCCTAGAATAAGAACAATCAATATCCACCTCGAAGTCCTGAGCACTAAAACCTGCATAACATTGTGTACTTTCAAACTTTTTAGGAATATAAATTCTGGAATACAATACCACTCTCGTGGCTAATTCATGTTTGAGGACCTGGTTGATAAACGTTTTGCAGGTAAATAGTCTAAACAGAAATACCTCTTAGATCAAAGACATAACATTGGAAGGGGTCAATAAATAGGTAGAATAGGCTTCTGATTGAGATTCGGATGTAGGCAGATTTTAAAACTTTAATGCCCTGCCACAAAAAGAATCAAAAACTGTCCAAAAAAAAGAAAAATAGATAACTCCAGATGTGGTCGAATTTAATCTGCTTCATTGGATGATCAAGGAAATCTGCTGAAATAGTGTCTGGAAATCCATCAGTGAAACTTTTAATTCAGAATTTGGAAGAGACTGCACTCCAAAGTGAGGTTATTTTCGCAGCATTACAGCAGTGCCACAGATATTACATAATCAAGGCGGATGGGTGTTTTTGTGAGTTTTTAGATGAATGTTTGTGGAATGTTTGGTGTCAGTCCTTAATGGGCTGATGGACTGTGTCAACGTTTCACCTGACATGTTTCAGATTTAGCATTGCCACAGTTGCTGCAAGATAAACTAAGAGTTTTAGCTTGTGTAGTTACATCTTATTTTAGAAAAGAAAGGGTGCAGAACACACAGCAGATTTCGAGCAGAGTTGCTGAGGTTTGTAACAAGCCGTTGACAGGCTTGTCACTTGGAACCTAAAACCTGTTATTTCACAGGTTGGTAGCTTTATTTGTGTTTCCACAGGTGTGAGGTAACAGCCATTAGAGACGTTAAAACACCAAGCAAGCATCTTCGCTTAAACGACAGAACATAGCCATCTGTTTGCTACCATCAAATTCTTTTATTGTAGAGGTGGTTAATTCTTAATTGTTGGCAAAGGGAAACATTCTTTGATGGGTTACGAGAAGTGTAATCAAACATGCTACAATATTACTGATAATGTTCCGGGCCTTGGGCTCTGAGAGTTAACATGGATGGGGAGGATTTGTCTGTACCTCTATTTCACATGGCAGAGTGACCTGACAGAAGGGGAAAGAACACCAGAGATAAAAAATCTCACACTTATAGCTGAGGAAAGCTGTGCGGTTAGCTGAGCGACTCATTGAAAAGGACGGGGCGCCAAAGCCTGGAGTCCATCAAACAAAGCCCTAATAAACGAATATTGGATTTACGGAATTGCCAGACAGACCTTGTTCCGAAAGTCATTGAAATCGCTCGGAGAAAGTAAACTTTACAAAGAGCAACTTTTTCAAACATGAGCATTACTCTTGTGAAAATAAATATATTTATGTGACCTCTGCCCCCAGGGAAAGTGAAGACTGCATTTTGGCAAAAAAAGAACAGTAGACAACTGCTTCTCACAACAAGTCTTAGACCAATATATCTGGAAAAAATTAAATTACACTAATAGTTTGCTCTAGAAACACAGGTACACAAAGACCCACAGAGTAATAAAAGAGAACAGACATGTAAACATGAATAAATATCACGAAACGTGTTTAATGTTTATGTAGCAGAATTCACTAATAATTCGGCATTATTGCCCTTGAGTAAAGCAGCTACAACATGCAATACAAAGTACACATGGACATTAGAAACAAGGGATTACACAAACCAAGGAAGCAACATTGCCCTAAGTCGATACAAAACTGGAACGTTTCAACCATCACTAATGGATCCACAGGTTCACACACACCTGTAGGCGCACACCTGAGGACCTCATAAAAGCCCAGATGTCAGCATCACCAACCATCTATCTAAAACATGAAGGAAACCATTGATTCTGCAGAACATATCAGAGTATAACACGATCTCTAGCCCCCACTAATCACCTCCAGCTGGCACACGTTTCATGTGAGGCATCAGAGCACAATGAAAACTACACAGGAACAGAAGATGCAAAGCAATACTCCGCCAGTATCTTTACAGAGAGGCAGCCTCTCAAAGGACTCCATCACCACCTGCTACAATTGGCTTGGCCTACATCACACAGTGCCAAGCCGGGCACAGGACCTGTCACAGTACAATGTCAGCCAGCAGTTCCCTTGAGATCCTTTGTAGATATAACACAAGCATAACACGCAGGACACTACAGCAAGTCACAAATTCAGCCAAACCTCGCGTGGCCCACCAAACCAGCTTCCACTTCATGGTGATATCTCAGAACAACACTACTAAAATATTGTCTGCCAATATTGCTGTGACCTAAATACCATTCACAAAACGTTCCAGTTGGGTGTAGATTTCCCACTATTGGTTTTAATGGGGTGATATTTTTCTAAACAATTGTTTGTTTACTTTCCTGGCCCTTTCGTTTCAAACAAAAGGCAGACTAAAGGCACCACAAGTGGCAGAAATCAAGACAACCCTTTGCAGCACCTTCTTTCCCACAATATAAACACATGCAAAGGTGTGTCCATATAAACAAATGTATTCCTTATTGCCACAGTGTCATAGTTTGGTAATATAAGTGTTTAGTTGTATAATTATTTCCCAACTCAGTCATAGAAGGATACAATTCTTAAATGTCCACTGCAAGTCAGCATAAAAACAGATTTTATGTCAGGCAATACCTGAATACAGCATTCTACTATCGTAAGACTAGGGATGGGTGGATAACACCACTCCTCTCATGGAGGTTGCGTAGTTTTTCCCACTCCAAGTTCCAAAAAACTCCATGTAGCGAAGCAGAGTTTTTTCCTTGTTCGCACTCGCCAACGTTAAGCTGGTGAGCAAGGAAATAACCACCTCCCAGTGAGAGTTCCCAACGCAGACAGTCGCAGATTGTCGCTACTGCCCGCGTTGAGAAATCTTCTGTTCTCGTTGAGGAAGCTGCTGCTCGAGTAGAAAGTGTACTCTAGTGGCAGAAAAGAAGCAGCGCCCTCTCGATTTGCACTTGGTGCCATTTGAGCTGATTTTTCAGCATGGGACAAACATCGGCTCTAAAAATCAGCGTGAATGGCGTGACCTGACGCACTCTGCTAGTTGCGGAACTCTGCGTAGCCCTGCAGAGTTTTTTGGTCACTTCATGGAACTCTGCGAACTCCGCCCAGGCCTACATAAGACCCTTCGTATCTCCATAGATATAACCCATGGAGTCAGACTACCCATGTCTTAGACATTACATTCCTCTTCATCACATGGGCCATTACATGCAGAGACCTTTTCAACAAAAAGCATCACTGCTGGTCCTTTGTCTGTTGTCACTGCAAGAACAGGGAATGTGGTGCAAACCCATGCTTTATGGCATAGTCCTTCCAATGACTCCTGACACGATAGAACAATAGAACCACGCATCTAGGGTTGAATGCAAGGACCTAGATACAGGAACTGGGCTCTAGATGGTAAGTTGAACACAGCCACATATGACACATTGCTGCTACACGATACACAAACCATTCGTGACTGCACTTTCCTTCACAGGTTATATCAGCCATCCTTTGAATACATGCATGGCTGACACACTACAAAAACATATCCACCAAGGAACTGAATTGAAAGAACATAACACTCATTAGAGATTTTGCTTGTCACACAATGAAGACAGGAAATCTGCTGTCACTCTGCCTCATGCTAAACAACATGTCCATCTAGCAGTCCTAGAAGTCCATGGAAACACCCTATCAATGTTAGCATTACAACAAGGCATGAGGCTGCCAGGCAACTACTGCTACAGCAGCATATAAGTACAACACTCAAGCAGAGAAGGGCAACCCTTACCCAGGGAGTGTGTCACTGACACCGTCACACATAAGAACTAGACAGAGCTTTGGATGTCTTGAAGGAGTGCATGCAATACTGCAAGCTTTCTGCAGTCACTTGGCTGTAGATTCCACATTCATCACCATGTCCACGCCTTAGTCCATAGATTCTAGATTATACCAAATCAAAGCCCTCTTTAACTACTGCAGTTAACACATGGATGGGTGGGAAGAAAGGGGTAAGGCAATTGGACACATCACTGGAACACACAGTGAAGTAATATTCATCCTGCACATAGAATTTAGGGACTTTGGAAGAAAGGCTCACTCTTGCAGTTTTAGGAGAGCCCAGGGCAGTGGCTCTGCAAGTGACAGTACTCTAACAGCGCTCGTGTGGGTAGTGAAGGCTAGCTAGATGGACATGCCCATCTGATGGACAGCAGGATGTCTGAGTCACACCCTGAGTGATGAATCTCATGTGGTCAGGTGCCCGGGGCCCTGCTGTTCAGCATGTCTCTGAATTATCTGTCCTCTGTCCAAACTGATGGGGAGCAATGGTAGGCTATCCATGCCTGGCTGAGTAAGGCATCCAGAGTGGGATTTACAGCAGTGATATCAATGGAGAACGTGGCAGAAGCTACATATGGGTCATTGTGGGGAAAGACCAGCCAGAAAAACAGGACATGCAGAAGACAGCCTGCAGCTGATGTTTTATGATCCTGGGCTCAGGTCTGTTGCAGCTCTCCTGGATATTGAGAGTCATATTGAAATGAGCCTAGTGCCACCTTAGTGCCACTATAGTGTCATTTATTTATGCTAAGGCGGAGCTGAAGTGGCTTTTTCCCCATGCCATATTTACAAAGTGGATGCAATGAATGTATTGTGCCTCTCTGCAAACCTTGGCACATCAGCTCTGATGCGCCACGTTTTCATAAATATGGGCCTAAGTGTGTAAGTTGTCAGCAAAGTGGAATTTAGTCAGAACAGTTTCACACCCCAAATACAATAATTCAAGGTGGATGGCAGCCAGTATAGCAGGCGGTGGACATGGGCTTTTCAAGCACCTTACGAAGCAGGGGATTGAAATTCCTTGTAGTTAAAAGAAGATAAAAAGCCAGGACTGATTGTGGAATTTACTGGAGGAAACGAGGACCCTGGCAGTTTTTCACACCCATTGAGGGAAGTGGCAGGGCAGTTATGTGAGACATTACCCCACTTTTAGATTTACAGTTGCTGCAATTTAGAATAAGCGCGTTTTGCAAGTAAGGGGGTACAGTGTGTGGATCCCCCTGCCAGGAGGCAAAACAGCAAGGACATGTCTCTCAATTTTGCATATGTACTTGTGCCCCTGCCTAGTTTATACTCTTTTTGTAAGTAAATGAGGGTATATTTTAGGATTGATCAGCAAACAGTGGCTGAGACAAAAGAAGGAATGCTTGTTCTGGGTACGCAGTGGATGTTCGGGCAAATACTGATGAATAACAAAATGCAGGTGCCTGACCTAAAGAAGATAAAATATTCCAATATAGGTAAAATACTGTATATACTGGAACACCCGAGGTATGGTAATTGGATGTTAAAATTAAAAACAACAGCATAAAAAGCATTGTTGTGACCACTTTCCTGAAAGAGGCATAGACAGAGGTATATTTGTTGCAGAAAACCTATGTGACAGTAATTATATCCAACCCATCAAACAATTGGAGGTGGGCTGATCTGATTATATAATCCACAGCTAAAGCAGCCACTTGGCTGTACCCAGAATTTATTCAGAATAGAATTACAATCAGAATTCTGAACCAAGAGATGGATTACACAGGTAGATGAGTTTTTGTCCATCTACATTTTACTGGAGGAAGTTTATGGCTTTTGCCAACCTTTATTGGCCAAGTAGCAATGATAGTACCTACAGGTGCTTGCCTGGATTCCCATAGGCCATTTCCACGTAATGGGCCTTTTAATGTACTTCTGACACCAATGGGAAGGCAACATGGTGCACAAGCCTCAGTTTTTCCCATATCTATAGTCAATACTTTTGTTCTTGGATGCAAAAAATTTTTGGAGAGTACTTACATCCTGCCACTCATTGACTTACATTTTATTGTCTCAGCAGTGCACACAGGGTAGGCTGGTGCACAAGAGGCCTATAATTGCAACTTTCATTGGTGCTGAGTTCAGTGCCACCTGGATGATTACAACTCAGCTTTCTGCCAGCCTTCTCATGGCGGGCAGGCACGGCTCCTCTGCTAAGGCGGAGAAGCATCACCCCCCAGCCAGCAGCAGCTGCTGCAAAAGGTTTACAATAAAACAATAATAAACTATGTTTATTGTTTTATTGTAAAAGGGGAGGGTCCATGGGCTATGACGAGCACCAAGGGGGAGTGCACAGCACTTCCCTCAGTGCACATGTATGTTTGGCGGTCCGTCTCGGGCTGGCCAAAGACTCATGCGCACTGTGCTCTCTCCAACCCAGCACTGGCCGCAGAGCAGACTGGGAGCCTGTTCCTGCTGCTGCAGAGGAGCGGCGCAGTGGTGGCACTGGGGAATCAGGTAATTGGTTTTTTTTCATTAATTTTTCTCGACTTCTGCCCCCCTCCGGCCACGCCCCACCCCACCCCACCCATTCAACGTGCTACAAGCCGCTCCTGTTACAACTGAAACTGAACTAATTCAAACTATATTGAACTAACTAATCCAGTACATGGTTTTTAATTCATTTAAGGACTACCTTAAAATTATATTATTAAAATACTTATGCCAGCATGCAACTAAAAAACAAAAACTATACTATTTAATTAAAAAACTAAAATCAAATTATTTAAAAATATTAAATATTTAAAATATATTACAACCTGTATGAAAGCCTGCTAAATGATTTATATATGAAGACTAAATTAATTATTTAATCACAATAATACTGATGTGTTCAAAATGAACATAATAAATATGTTTCATAAATGATACATACAATAAACATACATTTAAATATTAAAACCATAAAGGTATGTCATATGGAAAAAATAAGATTAAACACCCCTTCCCTCTACAAACTCTATTTCCAAAAAAGACATCTTAGCAAATACAGTTTTGCAGCTATAGAAAATTGAAAGAGAAGTGTCATTATCTACAGCACAGAGTTTCTTTAAATTCCCAAAATGGAATGAAGTCTGGTAAAAGAAACTGAAAGAAAGTGTAAAATTGAGCTCAATTAAAAAAATCCAATACATTTTCTTAAAAAAAAACATAAGTAGTAAAATAAAGCACATGTTCAAAAATGAATGATCTTCAGCAATGCTCTTTAAAACTTTTAAAGTGAAAAACAGTACACATTTTCACTGCCAATCAACAACTAAATTATGGAATAAAATATACCCCATGTACATTATAAAACTTCCTTAGCAACAATATATACATTTATTAATAACAATTTATGGTGTACACTACAATAACATAGACTAAATAATCTAATACTAAACAACATAACCAACACATTCTACAATAACATAATATATTTAAAACATCCCAAAAGATACACACCTGACATTTAAATACATTTAAATGTATATTTTTAGTTATTATACCTGTTGTGATAAAACTGGAACCTGGAGCTACTGTTCTCAAGTTTGCTCAGCAATGAAAAGGAAAAATAGATGGCACAATGTGGGAAAAACATCTGGACTAGCTAAAGAGAAACCACAAAATAGATTGCATCAATAAAAAAGGGTAAGTTATGTTTTTTCATTTACATGTCTAAACATTTTTCTTAACTATTTTCATTAAAAATTAATAAAAAAGGTGGACATGAAAAACAATATTCAAATGAAAATTTGAATCGTTTGTAAAACATTTGTTTATGAAATATCTTCCACTTGCTTATTAGAATTTTTTCAATTTCCTTCCAAATAAAATGCTTTCTAATTGCTAACCTATTTTCTCTATATAAAGAATTGTATGTATTGTGAAGAAGCAATTTCTTTAATATTAAAATATAGTTATTGATATTTGTAATACCTTGTAAATGCAATTATTATTATTCTCTAAGTGTACATATAAATGCATACTTCGATTCTACTTTTAATAAAATGGCAACATAAATTTAGAAAATGTCTATTTCATTTTTCATACTAATTTGAAATAAACATGTCCTGATTATATTTATATATAATATTTTTTATACTTTTTAAAATGGATAATGTTTCTATTATTATTATTTATTTATATTAGTTTTTTTCTGCTTTAAGCAAAATCAAAATATTATGCAAAATAATATGCTTTCAAATTGCAGTAAAATTGTGGTTAGATATTAGTATATATTGAGCCCCTACAAACGTATTTAAGATTTAAGTAAATGTGTAAAAAAATAAACTTTTGAACATATATATATATATATATATATATATATATGTTCATACATATATATATATACATATTTGTGTGTGTGTGTGTGCGTACATTTATATGTATGCATATATCTATCTATCTATCTATTCACTGAAAAAACAAATGTTAAAGTAACATCATAGTTAGGTGAAATATTCAGTAACAGCATAACATTTCAAACTGTAAAAACTAAGAAATTCACCAGTTATAGTTATAATTATGTCAAGTAATTATACCTCTCGCTCTAAGGTAACATTACTTTAACTTTTGTTTTTTTCAGTGAATTTCTGTTTCTTAATGTAAACTAATATTTAATTACAATAGGTAAAGCCAATCCCCCAGCCTGCGGCCAACCCCACATGCACCGAATCCCATGCTGCACAAGGCCTTTGGCCAAGTGCAGTGGGAGGATAGCTACAAGACCTGGCCAGCTGCCAGACACAACCACACACAACCACAGGGCCTTTGGTAGTGCATGGTGGAAGGTTGGCCACAGGACCTGGCCTGCAATCAGACCCTGTGGCAAACCCCCCTTGCATGAAGCCAACCACATGTGGTGCATGGCCTTCAGCCATGTTTAATGGAGTGGTTGGCCACAAGGCCTGGTTTGCGGCCAGGCCTTGTGGTCAACTCCCCCAAAGGCAGACAACCCTACACTTCACATAGCCTTCGACCATGCACTGTGGGTGGTTGGCCACAGGGCCTGGCCCTGGGGACCACATTTCCTGGGGCCTGGCATCATATTTATGAAGAGGGAGGCACATGCCCCACCACTTCTGCTAATTATTGCCGCAGTGACCCCATTCCTCAGGGTCAGATGACATTTTCAGGGGGAAAGGCACGCATCACCCCTCCCTGGGCTGATTTTGGCCCTGGGGATGGGGATCCCTGGGACCTGGCATTATTGTTAAGGGGAGTGGGCAAATGGACCCCCTTCTTGGGCTGTTTTTGGCTCAGGGGATACCATCCCCGGGGGCTCAGCGATATTGTTAGGGTGAGGGAGGCACACTACCCCCCTCCTGAGGCTGTTAACGGAGACCCCATCCCCTGTTGCCCAGTGCAATTATCAGAGGGAGGTGGGCACACAGCCCCATTCCTCATGCCAATTTCAGCTCCAGGACCGCATCCCTCCCCAGTCTTGGCACAGGCGGGCCAGGGACAATGAAAGATGGGTGCCATTGTGCCCACCCAAGGCACCCACCATACTCCTGTTGGGAAGCCACAGGGGGACCTTCAAGGCTGCTGTTACCCCACCTGATTCCCCGCATCCAGCAGGAGCAAGCATTGCTCCTGCCCACAGGGAGCAGCTCCTAATGTGTCTCCCTGTGGGCAGGAGCAATAGTTAGATCTGTTTCCCTGCCCACATCACTCCGGGCAATGAAACAGATCTAAAGTCCACTCCCAGCGTTCAGGAGTATTTTTGAAGCTACCTCCCACTGTGAGCGGACTTGGTATTTGCTCTCACTTGGCGGGAGAGTTGAAAATGCTTCAACCTGGTGAAAACAAACACAGGTTTCCCTGTCCTTGCCAGTGTGATCAGGGCAATGGCCCCAGTCATAGTATTTGAGCAGACCAGGGAGTGGGGTCCTTGGGGCCATTAATGGCTCAGGAAGGAAGGTCACACAGCCTCCATCCTCTTAAAACATGTTACGGGTTCTGGAGGATGTGGTCCCTGGGGCCGAAAGTGCCCCACCTCTCCCTTTGTACATGCAACAGGCTCTGGGAGATGGGGTTCTTTGGGCCAATATCGACCCAGGTAAGGGGGGCCATATGCCCCCTTCCCCTTTACAAATGCAGCTGGCCCAGGGTATGGGGTCCCTGGGGCTGAAATAGGCCTGGGGAGGTGGTCTGCATGCCCTACTTCCTCTTTACAAATGCATCCGGCCCACAGGGGATGGGGTTCCCAGGACAGAAAACCACCCAGCAACAGGGGCCACATACCCCCGCCCCCAGAAAATTGCACCGGGCCCTAGGGTATGGGGTCCACAGGGCTAAAATCAGCCTGGGGAAGGGGGCCATGCAACCCTGCTTCTCAAAATATAAGCAAGTCTTCCTCCCGGGACCTCTCCCACCCAGGGGGGCTTAAAAAACAAGTGCATGAGAGTAGCATTTGACACAGATTCATGGCTACGCTGTGAATTTGTGGCAACATTTTTTTTAAAGTTTTGGCCCCAAATGGGGTCCCTTTGGGACCCCACTACTGGGCCTAGGGGTTAGGGAATTCCTTTACTGCCTCCTTGTGTCTTTTTTTGTTGATGTTTTTTAGGACTCAGGACCAAGCCTTGAGTCCTAAGATTGCTGTCACCACTTCACGATTGAGGTGGTGGCAGCGAATCAGATCTTAATTTGATATCTGTCAGGATCTCCAAAGCCGCCGGGTCCCTAGATATAGAAAGTTTCTGAGCTCTTATTGCTGAGAAACTACTGAATGGATTTACTTCAAAACAAAAAAGTACTGTGTCAGAATCTAGATCTAGGTTTCTGCTAAATTTGATTTAAATCTGTTCAGTGGTTTTGGCTGTATCTGTGTCTAAATTTCCTATAAGAAAATGAATGGGCAAAATGCATTGCTCCGCCCCTGTTTGACAGATCACCCCAAAACATACAAGTGCAAACTCATCAAAAAGAGCACTTTTTGGGAAAGTTTCATGGAGATTCAACAAATGACACCAAAGCTATTAGCTATACAAAAAATGCATTCCCTAATTTCCTATGGAAACTCGAGCCTAACTAAATACACAGGGTTAGCACACAGGGCCAGTCACAGCAAAGAGGTCTAGGGAAGCAGGAGGCGGGCACACACACAGAACAGGTGAAAAAGGAGGGAGCAGTAAGCTGACCACAGAGAGGAGGAGTGAGGGGGAAGGGGCATGTAGACAGAGAACAGATAGCGGGTAGGATGGGGGCAGCACACTGACTACGGAGTTCAGACTGCTTTGGTTTGGAGAACCCATGCAAAATGGGCCTGTGCCAACAACAGTGCTGTGCCTGGCTGAAGGCCATGTGCAGCTAGGAAGTTGGCTAAGTATGTTGAAAAATAACACTCATTCACTGAAAAAACAAAGGTAAATAGACATTACAGGTATGTATGGTTATATGATCTTCTCTTACATTAAAAATCAGAAATTCCCTAAAAAAATCAAAGGTTAAAGTGACATTATATTTAAATATGGTAATACGATCTAAGCCTACATTGATAAACCATAGAACTTCTCTGAAAAGCAACAAGGGTTAAAATAACATTGTAGTTAGGCGTTGAAATGAGTTCAAGAAAAAACTGAAATTCTCCAGTTATAGTTCAGAAAAGTACTATAATTTGAGCACCCACTATGCACTGCTGATGACGTAACACACTACATCACTCATGACTTGTTGAATGACAACATGATGACATCACTTACAACATCTTAAGTGACATCCTTGCGATTTGCTATTCCAACTCCGGTACTAAACCTATTATTAGAACTAAAACCCCTCAAATAATATAGTAAGGGCCTACAACTGGTGTGGTCTGATTAATAGTTTTATCTCTATTTCCACAAACATTACAGAAGTGCATATATTAGAAAGGGCTAAATATACCAATTCCAATCCCACGCACAAGGTAACCATTGTCTATATTTTGCGATGTCTGATTTAATATTCTAACTCCAGTCTCACAAACATTGTAGAAAACTTATACTACGATGGGGACTGATTTATGGTTTTATCGCCAGTCCCTCAAATACAGAGACAAGGGCTCATACTTGAGGGGGACTCAGTCTTCCTCTTCTTACTCCAGTCGCACAAGCAATATATTCAATGCATACAGTTAGGGGAGGGGGCACAATTCACACTCCACTGCCACAAACATTAAAGAAAAACTATCTTTGGGAAGGGGGCTAATTTAATATTCTAACTCCAGTCCCAAAACATTAGGGAAAGTATATAGAGGATTTAGCATTCTAACTCCAATTCATAATTGATATATAATTTGCATAAAATTTGTTTGAAGAGTGTAATTTACTGTTCCAACTCCAGTACCACTCATACTATTCTAACTACAACTGTGGTCCACCCAGCTCCCCTGGCAGGAGCACAGTTTTCTCATCAATAATTTAATTGGAAATGTTGCAGTGATATTATCAATGATATCGTAGAAGATGTCATGAGTGATGTAAGTGTAGGGTAATAAACAGTGCATGGCGAGGCAGCGTGTTATAGGCACATTAGGGCAGGAGTTATAGTTACTTGAGAAAACTATAACTATAACCTGTGAATTTTTGTATTTTTTAGAGTTTAAAAGGTTACTGAACGGTTCTCTTCACTATAACGTCACTTTAACCATTGATTATTTCCATGAGTTTCTAGGGTTTTTTAATGTAAGGTAATATTTTATTACCATATGTAAAGCCAACCCCTCACTGCACACGGCTGCAGGCTGCCAACCCCACACTGTGAGACTGACCAACCCTCCCAGAGGCAATCAACCCCAAACTGGCCTTGTGGCCAACCCCTCCCCCATGGGCAGCCAACCCCCACTATGCATGACTTTCAGTCATGTGCAGCGGGAATTTGGCCAGGCCACGTGGCCCACCAACCCTAACCCATACAGGCTGTCAACCCCACGCACAGCCTTTTGTGTGAGCACCACAGGGCTGGCCTTCGATCCTCGAGGACCCCATCTCCTCCTGGAGACAAAATACATATATATTTTGGAGGGGGCATGCAGTCCCCCTCCCCAAACGTTAATAGGCCACGGGGCAGCATTCCATTAAAAAGGGTAGAGGACCGTGTGGCCTCCCTCCTCAAGTCTCATCAAGCCCTGGGGAACCCATTCCCGACAGTAAATTCAAATAAAAAAAGAAGAGAAGGATCTACACCCCATCCCTGAGCCTCATTAGGCCCGGGACCACATTCCAAGGGCCAAATTCAATTAAAAAAGGGGAGGGGACCCAGTGACTTCTCCCTAAGCATTCAAAGGCCCGGAAACTCCATCCTCTGAGGCTGTATCTTATTTAATAGGGGAGAGGGCATGCAGCCCTCCTCCTCAAACCTTCTTGGGCCCCGGGGCGGGGCTGCACGGAATCTCTTCTCAAGCTTGAATAGGCCCAAGGGACCACACCCCTTGGGGCCATTTTTAATTAAAAAGAGGAGATGGCCAAGCGGTGCCCCCTCCCCGAACCTTCTCGGGTCTGGGGGACTCCAAACCCCAATGCCTCTCTTAATAATAGGTGGGCACACAGGTGTCCACCTGAGACATCCACCAATCAAAATGCAGGGGGTCTCAGGGGAGCCCCAGGGCCCTTGTGGACCCAGCCAGCTCCTGCATGATGTGTTAGCTGGCATTTCCCCTACCTTGAAGGAGTATCTGTTTTTGCAGGCTCCCTCTGGGTAAACCCAAGTCTGCTCCTAGCTGTCAGGAGCAGACTTACATGTTTACTCCCATTTGGCAGGAGATTTAAAAATGCTCCAGCCAGACGAGAGCAAACATATGGGGGTAGACGCCCCAGTACACAGTCACTGAGCCAGCCAGAAGGGATGGGGTTCCCGGGGCCTTATCAAGGCTCAGGAATGGAGGTCCTGTCTTTAATTACTCAGTCCCAGGGATGGGTTTCCCAGGGTCTTTTCTTAGGCTTAGAAAGGGGGGCTGCCTGACCCCCTTTGCCTTCATAATACATTTCAGCCCTGGGAGATGGGGTCCATGGGGATGATGGTCCCTGGGTCCTAATTAGGCTTCATGAGGAGGGCTGCATGCCCCCTCTTTTTTTTTTACTTTGGCCACATGAGATACGGTCTCCCCTCTCAAAGGCCCAAAAAATAACATGGTTCGCCTCATGCCTTGGCCCACCCTGTGGGTTTTAATAAAACAAGCACAGAGCCTGTGTGTAAGGAAATGCCTCCTTGGCATGGTTACCCCCTGACTTTTTGCCTTTGCTGATGCTATGTTTTGAATTGAAAGTGTGCTGAGGCCTGCTAACCAGTGTTCTTTCCCTAACCTGTACTTTTGTTTTCACAATTGGCACACCTTGGCATCCAGGTAAGTCCCTTGTAACTGGTACCCCTGGTACCAAGGGCCCTGATGCCAGGGAAGGTCTCTAAGGTCTGCAGCATATCTTATGCCACCCTGGGGACCCCTCACTCAGCACAGACACACTGCTTGCCAGCTTGTGTGTGCTGGTGAGGACAAAGCGAGTAAGTCGACATGGCAATCCCCTCAGGGTGCCATGCCAACCTCACACTGCCTATGCAGTATAGATAAGTCACCCCTCTAGCAGGCCTTACAGCCCTAAAGCAGGGTGCACTATACCATAGCACTGTGCCCCTACAGTGTCTAAGCAAAACCTTAGACATTGTAAGTGCAGGATAGCCATAAGAGTATATGGTCTGGGAGTCTGTCAAACACGAACTCCACAGCACCATAATGGCTACACTGAAAACTGGGAAGTTTGGTATCAAACTTCTCAGCACAATAAATGCACACTGATGCCAGTGTACATTTTATTGTAAAATACACCCCAGAGGGCACCTTAGAGGTGCCCCCTGAAACCTTAACCAACTACCTGTGTAGGCTGACTGGTTTTAGCAGCCTGCCACATTCGAGACATGTTGCTGGCCACATGGGGAGAGTGCCTTTGTCACTCTGTGGCTAGTAACAAAACCTGCACTGGGTGGAGATGCTATCACCTCCCCCAGGCAGGAGCTGTAACACCTGGCGGTGAGCCTCAAAGGCTCACCCCCTTTGTTACAGCACCACAGGGCATTCCAGCTAGTGGAGTTGCCCGCCCCCTCCGGCCACGGCCCCACTTTTGGCGGCAAGGCCAGAGGAGATAATGAGAAAAACAAGGAGGAGTCACTGGCCAGTCAGGACAGCCCCTAAGGCAACCTGCGCTGAAGTGACTCTGACTTTTAGGAATCATCCATCTTCCAGATTGAGGATCCCCCCAATAGGGATAGGAATGTGACCCCCTCCCTTTGGGAGGAGGCACAAAGAGGGTGTAGCCACCCTCAGGGCTAGTAGCCATTGGCTACTGCCCTCCCTGACCTAAACACACCCCTAAATCCTGTATTTAGGGGCTCCCCTGAACCTAGGAAATCAGATTCCTGCAACTTACGAAGAAGAGGACTGCTGAGCTGAAAAACCCCTGCAGAGAAGACGGAGACACCAACTGCTTTGGCCCCAGCCCTACCGGCCTGTCTCCCTCCTTCAGAAGAAAACTGCTCCAGCGACGCTTTCCCCAGGACCAGCGACCTCTGAATCCTCAGAGGACTGCCCTGCTTCCAAAAGACCAAGAAACTCCAGAGAACAGCGGCCCTGTTCAACAAAGACTGCAACTTTGTTTCCAGAGGAGCAGATTTAAAGACCCCTGCAATCCCCGCAAGAAGCGTGAGACTTGCAACACTGCACCCGGCGACCCCGACTCGACTGGTGGAGAAACAACGCTACAGGGAGGACCCCCCCGGCGACTCCGAGACTGTGAGTAACCAAAGTTGTCCCCCCTGAGAACCCACAGCGACGCCTGCAGAGGGAATCCCGAGGCTCCCCCTGACCGCGACTGTCTGAATCCAAAATCCCGACGCCTGGAAAAGACCCTGCACCCGCAGCCCCCAGGACCTGAAGGATCGGAACTCCAGTGCAGGAGTGACCCCCAGGAGGCCCTCTCCCTTGCCCAGGTGGTGGCTACCCCGAGGAGCCCCCCCCCTTGCCTGTCTGCATCACTGAAGAGATCCCTTGGTCTCTCATTGAAACCTATTGAAAACCCGACGCGTGTTTGCACACTGCTCCCGGCCGCCCCAGTGCCGCTGAGGGTGTACTTTCTGTGCTGACTTGTGTCCCCCCCAGTGCCCTACAAAACCCCTCTGGTCTGCCCTCCGAAGATGCGGGTACTTACCTGCTGGCAGACTGGACCCGGGGCACCCCCTTCTCCATTGAAGCCTATGTGTTTTGGGCACCACTTTGAACTCTGCACCTGACCGGCCCTGAGCTGCTGGTGTGGTGACTTTGGGGTTGCTCTAAACCCCCAACGGTGGGCTACCTTGGACCCCAATTTGAACCCCGTAGGTGGTTTACTTACCTGCAAGAACTAACATTACTTTACCTCATCCAGGGACTGTGAAAATTGCACTGTGTCCACTTTTAAAATAGCTATATGTGTTTTATGTAAAAAGTATATATGCTATTGTGATTATTCAAAGTTCCTAAAGTACTTACCTGCAATACCTTTCAAATGAGATATTACATGTAGAATTTGAACCTGTGGTTCTTAAAATAAACTAAGAAAAGATATTTTTCTATAACAAAAACCTATTGGCCTGGAATTGTCTCTGAGTGTGTGTTCCTCATTTATTGCCTGTGTGTATGTACAACAAATACTTAACACTACTCCTTTGATAAGCCTACTGCTCGACCACACTACCACAAAATAGAGCATTAGTATTATCTCTTTTTGCCACTATCTTACCTCTAAGGGGAACCCTTGGACTCTGTGCATACTATTCCTTACTTTGAAATAGTGCATACAGAGCCAACTTCCTAAATTGGTGGCAGCGGTGGGATACAAGACTTTGCATTTGCTGGACTACTCAGCCAATACCTGATCACACGACAAATTCCAAAAATTGTCATTAGAAATAGTTTTTTTGCAATTTGAACTATTTTTCTAAATTCTTAAAAGTCCTGCTAGGGCCTTGTGTTAGTCCCTGTTTATCATTCCTTTTAGAGTTTAAAAGTTTTGTGAAAGTTTGAATTAGAACCTAGAACTAGTTTTAGATTCTTAAAAAGTATTCCAACTTTTAGAAGCATAATGTCTAGTGCAGAGATGAATGTGGAGGAACTCGACCTCACACCTTACCTCCATCTTAAGATGAGGGAGCTAAGGTCACTCTGCAAAATAAAGAAAATTACAATGGGCTCCAGACCTTCCAAACTACAACTCCAGGAGCTTTTGGCAGAGTTTGAAAAAGCCAACCCCTCTGAGGATGGCAAAACAGAGGATGAAGATAGTGACTTGGAGGAGAATTCCCCCCCCCTCCAGTCCTACTTAGGGAGAACAGGGCTGCTCAAGCCCTGACTCCAAATATACTAGTCAGAGATGCTGTTTCCCTCACAGGAGGGACCAGCACATCTGAAATCACTGAGGATAACTCCAGTGAAGAGGACATCCAGTTAGCCAGTATGGCCAAAAGATTGGCTTTGGAAAGACAGATCCTAGCCATAGAAAGGGAAAGACAAGAGATGGGCCTAGGTCCCATCAATGGTGGCAGCAACATAACTAGGGTCAGAGATTCTCCCGACATGTTGAAAATCCCTAAAGGGATTGTAACTAAATATGAAGATGGTGATGACATCACCAAATGGTTCACAGCTTTTGAGAGGGCTTGTGTAACCAGAAAAGTGAACAAATCTCACTGGGGTGCTCTCCTTTGGGAAATGTTCACTGGAAAGTGTAGGGATAGACTCCTCACACTCTCTGGAAAAGATGCAGAATCTTATGACCTCATGAAGGGAACCCTGATTGAGGGCTTTGGATTCTCCACTGAGGAGTATAGAATTAGATTCAGGGGGACTCAAAAAACCTCGAGCCAGACCTGGGTTGATTTTGTGGACTACTCAGTGAAAACACTGGATGGTTGGATTCAAGGCAGTGGTGTAAATAATTATGATGGGTTGTACAATTTATTTGTGAAAGAACATCTGTTAAGTAATTGTTCAAATGATAAACTGCATCAGCATCTGGTAGACCTAGGACCAATTTCTCCCCAAGAATTGGGAAAGAAGGCGGACCATTGGGTCAAGACTAGGGTGACCAAGACTTCCACAGGGGGTGACCAAAAGAAAGGGGTCACAAAGCCTCCCCAGGGGAAGAGTGTTGAGACATCCAAAAACAAAAATAGTAAAGAGTCTTCTTCAGGCCCCCAAAAACCTGCACAGGAGGGTGGGCCCAGAGCCTCTTCACAAAACAATTTTGGGTACAAGAGTAAAAACTTTGATCCCAAAAAGGCCTGGTGTCGTAGCTGTAATCAGCCTGGACACCAAACTGGAGACAAGGCCTGTCCCAAGAAAAGTACCACTTCTAACTCCACTCCAGCTAACACTGGAATGGCTAGTCTCCAAGTGGGATCAACAGTGTGCCCAGAGCAAATCAGGTGTCACACTGAAGCTACATTAGTCTCTGAGGGTGGGGTGGATTTAGCCACACTGGCTGCCTGGCCTCCTAACATGCAAAAATACAGGCAGCAGCTCTTAATTAATGGGACAAGTGTAGAAGGCCTGAGGGATACAGGTGCCAGTGTCACTATGGTGACAGAAAAACTGGTTTCCCCTGGTCAATACCTGGCTGGACAAACTTATCCAGTCACCAATGCTGACAATCAAACTAAAGTACATCCCATGGCTATGGTAACTTTAGAGTGGGGAGGGGTCAATGGCCTGAAACAGGTGGTAGTTTCCTCAAATATCCCAGTAGACTGTTTGCTTGGAAACGACCTGGAGTCCTCAGCATGGGCTGAGGTAGAACTGAAAACCCATGCAGCCATGCTGGGTATCCCTGAACTGGTGTGTGTCAAGACAAGGGCACAGTGCAAGGCTCAGGGTGAAAAAGTAGAGCTGGAGTCTGGAAAAAGGGCCCAGCCTACCAAGAGGAAAGGAAAGTCAGCTGGGAAACCAGCTGCAACACAACAACAAAAACAAGAGAACCTCTCTTCTCAGGAAGAAGTTCTGCCCTCTGAGGGAACTGAGCCTATGGAGTTAGAACCTTATCAGGTTGAGCTCTTAGGCCCAGGGGGACCCTCAACGGAGCAGTTGTGTAAGGGGCAAGAAACCTGTCCCTCTCTTGAAGGCCTTAGGCAGCAAGCTGCTGAAGAGTCCAATGGCAAGAAAACTGGAACACATAGAGTCTATTGGAAAGATGGGCTCCTGTACACTGAGGCAAGAGATCCCAAACCTGGTGCCACTAGGAGAGTGGTAGTGCCTCAGGCGTTCAGAGAGTTCATACTGACCTTAGCCCATGATATTCCCCTTGCTGGGCATTTGGGACAAACCAAGACGTGCGAGAGACTAGTCAACCACTTCTACTGGCCCAACATGTCCCAGAAAGTTAAGGAGTTTTGTGTCTCCTGTACCACCTGTCAAGCCAGTGGTAAGACAGGTGGATATCCAAAGGCCCCCCTCATTCCACTTCCAGTGGTGGGGGTCCCCTTTGAAAGAGTGGGTGTGGACATAGTGGGTCCACTTGAACCTCCCACAGCCTCAGGAAATATGTACATACTAGTAGTAGTGGATCATGCTACTAGGTATCCTGAAGCTATTCCCCTTAGGTCGACTACTGCCCCTGCAGTAGCCAAGGACCTCATTGGTATCTTTACCAGAGTGGGCTTCCCTAAGGAGGTGGTGTCTGACAGAGGTACCAACTTCATGTCAGCATACCTGAAACACATGTGGAATGAGTGTGGAGTGACTTATAAATTCACTACACCCTATCATCCACAAACTAATGGCCTTGTTGAGAGATTCAACAAGACATTAAAAGGCATGATCATGGGGCTCCCAGAAAAACTCAAAAGGAGATGGGATGTCCTCTTGCCATGTCTGCTTTTCGCTTACAGAGAGGTGCCTCAGAAGGGAGTAGGGTTCTCACCCTTTGAACTTCTGTTTGGCCACCCTGTAAGGGGACCACTAGCTCTTGTGAAAGAAGGCTGGGAGAGACCTCTTCATGAGCCTAAACAAGACATAGTGGACTATGTACTTGGCCTTCGCTCAAGGATGGCAGAGTACATGGAAAAGGCAAGTAAAAACCTTGAGGCCAGCCAACAGCTCCAGAAGTTTTGGTATGACCAAAAGGCTGCAATGGTTGAATTTCAACCAGGGCAGAAAGTCTGGGTTTTGGAGCCTGTGGCTCCCAGGGCACTCCAGAACAAATGGAGTGGCCCTTACCCAGTGCTAGAGAAGAAGAGTCAGGTCACCTACCTGGTGGACCTAGGCACTAGCAGGACCCCCAAGAGGGTGATCCATGTGAACCGCCTAAAACTCTTCCATGATAGGGCTGATGTGAATCTGTTGATGGTAACAGATGAGGGCCAGGAAGGAAACTGAGAGTGAACCTCTCCCTGATCTCCTCTCATCAAACCCTAAAGATGGCTCAGTGGATGGAGTGATCTATTCAGACACCCTCTCTAGCCAACAGCAATCTGACTGTAGGAAGGTCCTGCAGCAGTTTGCTGAGCTCTTTTCCCTAACCCCTGGTCAGACACACCTGTGTACCCATGATGTGGACACAGGAGACAGCATGGCTGTCAAAAACAAAATTTTCAGACAGTCTGACCAAGTTAAGAAAGCATCAAGGTGGAAGTCCACAAGATGCTGGAATTGGGAGTAATTGAGCACTCTGACAGCCCCTGGGCTAGCCCAGTGGTCTTAGTCCCCAAACCTCACACCAAAGATGGAAAGAGAGAGATGAGGTTTTGTGTGGACTACAGAGGACTCAATTCTGTCACCAAGACAGATGCCCATCCCATTCCTAGAGCTGATGAACTGATAGACAAATTAGGTGCTGCCAAATTCTTAAGTACTTTTGACTTAACAGCAGGGTACTGGCAAATCAAAATGGCACCTGGAGAAAAAGAAAAGACAGCATTCTCCACGCCTGATGGGCATTATCAGTTTACTGTTATGCCCTTTGGTCTAAAGAATGCCCCTGCCACCTTCCAAAGGTTGGTGAATCAAGTCCTCGCTGGGTTGGAGTCCTTTAGTGCAGCTTATCTTGATGATATGGCTGTCTTTAGCTCCAACTGGCAGGATCACCTGGTCGACCTGAAGAAGGTTTTGAAGGCTCTGCAATCAGCAGGCCTCTCTATCAAGGCATCCAAATGCCAGATAGGGCAGGGAACTGTGGTTTACTTGGGACACCTTGTAGGTGGAGGCCAAGTTCAGCCACTCCAGCCCAAGATCCAGACTATTCTGGACTGGGCAGCTCCAAAAACCCAGACTCAAGTCAGGGCATTCCTTGGCTTGACTGGGTACTATAGGAGGTTTGTGAAGGGATGTGGATCCATAGTGACAGCCCTCACAGAACTCACCTCCAAGAAAATGCCCAAGAAGGTAAACTGGACTGTAGAATGCCAACAGGCCTTTGACACCCTGAAACAAGCAATGTGCACAGCACCAGTTCTAAAAGCTCCAGATTACTCCAAGCAGTTCATTGTGCAGACAGATGCCTCTGAACATGGGATAGGGGCAGTTTTGTCCCAAACAAATGATGATGGCCTTGACCAGCCTGTTGCTTTCATTAGCAGGAGGTTACTCCCCAGGGAGCAGCGTTGGAGTGCCATTGAGAGGGAGGCCTTTGCTGTGGTTTGGTCCCTGAAGAAGCTGAGACCATACCTCTTTGGTACTCACTTTGTAGTTCAAACTGACCACAGACCTCTCAAATGGCTGATGCAAATGAAAGGTGAAAATCCAAAACTGTTGAGGTGGTCCATCTCCCTACAGGGAATGGACTTTATAGTGGAACACAGACCTGGGACTGCCCATGCCAATGCAGATGGCCTTTCCAGGTTCTTCCACTTATAAAATGAAGGCTCTCTTGGG
This sequence comes from Pleurodeles waltl, assembly GCF_031143425.1. NCBI lineage: Eukaryota > Metazoa > Chordata > Amphibia > Caudata > Salamandridae > Pleurodeles > Pleurodeles waltl. Next base: position 1,690,758,230 of record NC_090445.1, read on the forward strand.
AAAGGTTAGTCTCATCCTCTTTCGTTTGGGGGGGGGGTTGTGTAAGGAAATGCCTCCTTGGCATGGTTACCCCCTGACTAGTCACTCCACACTCATTCCACATGTGTTTCAGGTATGCTGACATGAAGTTGGTACCTCTGTCAGACACCACCTCCTTAGGGAAGCCCACTCTGGTAAAGATACCAATGAGGGCCTTGGCTACTGTAGGGGCAGTAGTCGACCTAAGGGGAATAGCTTCAGGATACCTAGTAGCATGATCCACTACTACTAGTATGTACATATTTCCTGAGGCTGTGGGAGGTTCAAGTGGACCCCCTATGTCCACACCCACTCTTTCAAAGGGGACCCCCACCACTGGAAGTGGAATGAGGGGGGCCTTTGGATGTCCACCTGTCTTACCACTGGCTTGACAGGTGGTACAGGAGACACAAAACTCCTTAACTTTCTGGGACATGTTGGGCCAGTAGAAGTGGTTGACTAGTCTCTCCCACGTCTTGGTTTGTCCCAAATGCCCAGCAATGGGAATATCATGGGCTAAGGTCAGTATGAACTCTCTGAACGCCTGAGGCACTACCACTCTCCTAGTGGCACCAGGTTTGGGATCTCTTGCCTCAGTGTACAGGAGCCCATCTTCCCAATAGACCCTATGTGTTCCAGTTTTCTTGCCATTGGACTCTTCAGCAGCTTGTTGCCTAAGGCCTTCAAGAGAGGGACAGGTTTCTTGCCCCTTACACAACTGCTCCCTTGAGGGTCCCCCTGGGCCTAAGAGCTCAACCTGATAAGGTTCTAACTCCATAGGCTCAGTTCCCTCAGAGGGCAGAACTTCTTCCTGAGAAGAGAGGTTCTCTTTTTGTTGTTGTGTTGCAGCTGGTTTCCCAGCTGACTTTCCTTTCCTCTTGGTAGGCTAGGCCCTTTTTCCAGACTCCAGCTCTACTTTTTCACCCTGAGCCTTGCACTGTGCCCTTGTCTTGACACACACCAGTTCAGGGATACCCAGCATGGCTGCATGGGTTTTCAGTTCTACCTCAGCCCATGCTGAGGACTCCAGGTCGTTTCCAAGCAAACAGTCTACTGGGATATTTGAGGAGACCACCACCTGTTTCAGGCCATTGACCCCTCCCCACTCTAAAGTTACCATAGCCATGGGATGTACTTTAGTTTGATTGTCAGCATTGGTGACTGGATAAGTTTGTCCAGCCATGTATTGACCAGGGGAAACCAGTTTTTTTGTCACCATAGTGACACTGGCACCTGTATCCCTCAGGCCTTCTACACTTGTCCCATTAATTAAGAGCTGCTGCCTGTATTTTTGCATGTTAGGAGGCCAGGCAGCCAGTGTGGCTAAATCCACCCCACCCTCAGAGACTAATGTAGCTTCAGTGTGACACCTGATTTGCTCTGGGCACACTGTTGATCCCACTTGGAGACTAGCCATTCCAGTGTTAGCTGGAGTGGAGTTAGAAGTGGTACTTTTCTTGGGACAGGCCTTGTCTCCAGTTTGGTGTCCAGGCTGATTACAGCTACGACACCAGGCCTTTTTGGGATCAAAGTTTTTACCCTTGTACCCAAAATTGTTTTGTGAAGAGGCTCTGGGCCCACCCTCCTGTGCAGGTTTTTGGGGGCCTGAAGAAGACTCTTTACTATTTTTGTTTTTGGATGTCTCAACACTCTTCCCCTGGGGAGGCTTTGTGACCCCTTTCTTTTGGTCACCCCCTGTGGAAGTCTTGGTCACCCTAGTCTTGACCCAATGGTCCGCCTTCTTTCCCAATTCTTGGGGAGAAATTGGTCCTAGGTCTACCAGATGCTGATGCAGTTTATCATTTGAACAATTACTTAACAGATGTTCTTTCACAAATAAATTGTACAACCCATCATAATTATTTACACCACTGCCTTGAATCCAACCATCCAGTGTTTTCACTGAGTAGTCCACAAAATCAACCCAGGTCTGGCTCGAGGTTTTTTGAGCCCCCCTGAATCTAATTCTATACTCCTCAGTGGAGAATCCAAAGCCCTCAATCAGGGTTCCCTTCATGAGGTCATAAGATTCTGCATCTTTTCCAGAGAGTGTGGGGAGTCTATCCCTACACTTTCCAGTGAACATTTCCCAAAGGAGAGCACCCCAGTGAGATTTGTTCACTTTTCTGGTTACACAAGCCCTCTCAAAAGCTGTGAACCATTTGGTGATGTCATCACCATCTTCATATTTAGTTACAATCCCTTTAGGGATTTTCAACATGTCGGGAGAATCTCTGACCCTAGTTATGTTGCTGCCACCAGTGATGGGACCTAGGCCCATCTCTTGTCTTTCCCTTTCTATGGCTAGGATCTGTCTTTCCAAAGCCAATCTTTTGGCCATACTGGCTAACTGGATGTCCTCTTCACTGGAGTTATCCTCAGTGATTTCAGATGTGCTGGTCCCTCCTGTGAGGGAAACAGCATCTCTGACTAGTATATTTGGAGTCAGGGCTTGAGCAGCCCTGTTTACCCTAAGTAGGACTGGAGGGGGGGAATTCTCCTCCAAGTCACTATCTTCATCCTCTGTGTTGCCATCCTCAGAGGGGTTGGCTTTTTCAAACTCTGCCAAAAGCTCCTGGAGCTGTAGTTTGGAAGGTCTGGAGCCCATTGTAATTTTCTTTATTTTGCAGAGTGACCTTAGCTCCCTCATCTTAAGATGGAGGTAAGATGTGAGGTCGAGTTCCTCCACATTCATCTCTGCACTAGACATTATGCTTCTAAAAGTTGGAATACTTTTTAAGAATCTAAAACTAGTTCTAGGTTCTAATTCAAACTTTCACAAAACTTTTAAACTCTAAAAGGAATGCTAAACAGGGACTAACACAAGGCCCTAGCAGGACTTTTAAGAATTTAGAAAAATAGTTCAAATTACAAAAAATCAATTTCTAATGACAATTTTTGGAATTTGTCGTGTGATCAGGTATTGGCTGAGTAGTCCAGCAAATGCAAAGTCTTGTACCCCACCGCTGATCCACCAATGTAGGAAGTTGGCTCTGTATGTACTATTTCAAAGTAAGGAATAGTATGCACAGAGTCCAAGGGTTCCCCTTAGAGGTAAGATAGTGGCAAAAAGAGATAATACTAATGCTCTATTTTGTGGTAGTGTGGTCGAGCAGTAGGCTTATCAAAGGAGTAGTGTTAAGCATTTGTTGTACATACACACAGGCAATAAATGAGGAACACACACTCAGAGACAATTCCAGGCCAATAGGTTTTTGTTATAGAAAAATATATTTTCTTAGTTTATTTTAAGAACCACAGGTTCAAATTCTACATGTAATATCTCATTTGAAAGGTATTGCAGGTAAGTACTTTAGGAACTTTGAATAATCACAATAGCATATATACTTTTTACATAAAACACATATAGCTATTTTAAAAGTGGACACAGTGCAATTTTCACAGTTCCTGGGGGAGGTAAAGTAATGTTAGTTCTTGCAGGTAAGTAAACCACCTACGAGGTTCAAATTGGGGTCCAAGGTAGCCCACCGTTGGGGGTTCAAAGCAACCCCAAAATCACCACACCAGCAGCTCAGGGCCGGTCAGGTGCAGAGTTCAAAGTGGTGCCCAAAACACATAGGCTTCAATGGAGAAGGGGGTGCCCCGGTTCCAGTCTGCCAGCAGGTAAGTACCCGCGTCTTCAGAGGGCAGACCAGGGGGGTTTTGTAGGGCACCGGGGGGGACACAAGTCAGCACAGAAAGTACACCCTCAGCGGCACTGGGGCGGCCGGGTGCAGTGCGCAAACACACGTCAGGTTTTCAATAGGTTTCAATGAGAGACCAAGGGGTCTCTTCAGCGATGCAGGCAGGCAAGGGGGGGGCTCCTCGGGGTAGCCACCACCTGGGCAAGGGAGAGGGCCTCCTGGGGGTCACTCCTGCACTGGAGTGCCGATCCTTCAGGTCCTGGGGGCAGCGGGTGCAGGGTATTTTCCAGTTGTCGGGATTTTGGATTCAGACAGTCGCGGTCAGGGGGAGCCTCGGGATTCCCTCTGCAGGCGTCGCTGTGGGGGCTCAGGGGGGGACAACTTTGGTTACTCACAGTCTTGGAGTCGCCGGGGGGTCCTCCCTGTAGCTTTGAAGAGACCCCTTGGTCTCTCATTGAAACCTATTGAAAACCCGACGCGTGTTTGCACACTGCACCCGGCCGCCCCAGTGCCGCTGAGGGTGTACTTTCTGTGCTGACTTGTGTCCCCCCCGGTGCCCTACAAAACCCCCCTGGTCTGCCCTCTGAAGACGCAGGTACTTACCTGCTGGCAGACTGGAACCGGGGCACCCCCTTCTCCATTGAAGCCTATGTGTTCTGGGTACCACTTTGAACTCTGCACCTGACCGGCCCTGAGCTGCTGGTGTGGTGACTTTGGGGTTGCTCTGAACCCCCAACGGTGGGCTACCTTGGACCCCAATTTGAACCCCGTAGGTGGTTTACTTACCTGCAAGAACTAACATTACTTTACCTCATCCAGGGTACTGTGAAAATTGCACTGTGTCCACTTTTAAAATAGCTATATGTGTTTTATGTAAAAAGTATATATGCTATTGTGATTATTCAAAGTTCCTAAAGTACTTACCTGCAATACCTTTCAAATGAGATATTACATGTAGAATTTGAACCTGTGGTTCTTAAAATAAACTCAGAAAATATATTTTTCTATAACAAAAACCTATTGGCCTGGAATTGTCTCTGAGTGTGTGTTCCTCATTTATTGCCTGTGTGTATGTACAACAAATGCTTAACACTACTCCTTTGATAAGCCTACTGCTCGACCACACTACCACAAAATAGAGCATTAGTATTATCTCTTTTTGCCACTATCTTACCTCTAAGGGGAACCCTTGGACTCTGTGCATACTATTCCTTACTTTGAAATAGTGCATACAGAGCCAACTTCCTACACTGTGCTTGTTTTTTTTAATTTTTGGTGTGGATTTGCAGATCCTCAGCGAATTTGCAGCAACATTTAAAAAAGAAACATTTTTGGCCCCAGAGAGGGTCCCTCGTTGACCCACCACTTGGCCTAGGAGATCAGAGTATGCCCCCCTCCCTGAGCATTTTTAGGCCCTGGGGACCCTATTCCCCGGGGCCATATATTATTTTTAAAAGTGGAGGTGGGCCACGCGGCCCCTGTCCCCAGAGCTGTTTTGGCCCAGGGACGCATCCCCTGGTCCCTCCAAAATAAATAGGTGTGTGCCTCCCTGTCAATCCAGGGCATCTGTCAAGCACACCTTGAGGACTGCTAGGAGCCCCAGCCAGCTCTCCACATACTACGGGAGCTAGCATTGCTTCCACTTGGACACAGCCTCTATTTATGCTGCTCCCTCCAGACAGGAGCAATGTGTTGTTCTTTTTCCCCACTCGCATCAATGCGGGCTGGGAAACAGATCACAAGTCTGCTCCCAGCTAGTGGGAGAATTTTTGAAGCTCCTGCTGCTGAGGGCAGACTTTGAGGGTCATTACAACATTGGCGGTAAAAGGCACTTACCGCCGTGCCGAAGACCGCCAATACACCGCGGCGGCGGCGGGAGACCGCCACAGCTATTATGACACACATCACGGAATCCGCCGAAATTCAGACACCCACACAAGTCCGCCACACCAAAGGTCAGCGATAAATATGCGGAAACAAATCCTCCACCTCCACGCCAACAGAAACACGCCCATACTATTACGACCCACGAATCCACGTGGCGGTCTTTCAACCGCGGTATTCCATTGGCAGTACACACCGCCGAGCTCAAAATACACACACATCTCCAAAACACCGCCACATTGGACAATTCAAAATACACACACCTGACACACATACAAACACCACTCCCACACATCCAATACAATATAAAACACACACTCACATCACCCACAAACCCCTACGACCACAAATTAGAGACGAAGGCCAGAGAGAGACAGCACAGAATAGATAACACCATCACACGGAGGCACACTACACCATCACCCACACAACATCCACGCACAAAACACCACATACCACTACACCCACCACACTCATCAACACATACACCACCACACACATCACACACACCACCCCATGTCACACCAAAAACACCCCCGCTTCTCCGAGGAGGAGCTCAGGGTCATGGTGAAGGAAATCATCAGGGTAGAGCCACAGCTATTTGGCGCACAGGTACAGTACACATCCATAGCCAGGAAGATGGAGCTATGGCAAAGAATAGTCGACAGGGTCAACGCTGTGGGACAGCACCCAAGAAATAGGGAGGACATCAGGAAGAGGTGGAACGACCTACGGGGGAAGGTGCGTTCAACGGTATCCAGGCACCACATCGCGGTACAGCGGACTGGCGGCGGACCCCCACCTCCTCCCCCACAACTAACAACATGGGAGGAGCAAGTCTTGTCCATCTTGCATCCTGAGGGCCTCGGAGGAGTCGTCGGAGGAACGGACACTGGTAAGTCTAATCTTCACTATCATATCCCCCACCCTACCTGCATGGTATCACACACCCCAACCCTCACACCCTCCCCTATAACCCTAACTTCTCACTAATCTACCCATAACACCAGCCACCCATCCCAATCCCAAGACCTGCATGACACAAGTAAGCATGGACACCCATCACTAAAGCATGCCCACTGCACAGACCCACAACACCCCCCAACCATCACCACACAAGCCCCCACACAGGAATACCTGCACTGGGGTTCACGCACACCCATCCATAGCACACCATGAAACACACACATGCAATAATCATGTTCTCATACCCCTGCAGAAACCCGAAGGACCGTCACCACACCAGAGGGTCCAGACAACACCACTCCACCCCCAGAAGAGGCCCACAGTGACGACAGCAGCTCTGCCCTACTGGATCTTGATGACCAGCCGGACCATCGTGGGCCTCAGGACAGTCGGTTCCCCTTGCCCAGCCACAGCCCAACACCGAACTGCCACCCTCTGGGAACACCAGCACAGCACCCACCCAGTGGACCCATACCTCCCTACCCAGGACAGGTTAATCAGCGGTGTGTCCACCACTACAGGGCACCCAGGCTAACCCACCACCCCAACAACAACAGGGACCTGGGGGCAGTGGTAGTGGGCACACGGTCCAGGGGACGGAGGCACAGGAACACAGGGGAACTGGGAGGGCTGATGTGCGACAGAGGGAGGACAGGCCAAGGGAACCCACTCTCCACGAGGCCCTATCCTCCATCATTGGAGCATACCACCACTCCCAGGAGACGATGGCAACGGTCCTGGACAAGTTGCAGGAGACCCTGCGTCTGCAGGAGGAGCAGTATTTGGGGTTCAGGGAGGAGCTCAGGACCATCGGCTCCACCCTGGGCACCATCGTAGGGGTGCTGACGGACATTCAAAAGACTTTGAGGGACACCGTGGCACTCCAAGGGGCCCCTGACACTAGCCAGGACGACAAACCCCACCACCTCCGCCGGCGCTAGTGGACAGGAGGGCCGGCCACAGGACCACCACACCAGCACCCCACCCCCTGCAGTCGGACAACCACCACGCTAGCGGGCACTGAGATACAGGAACAGGACACAGCAAGATGGCAAGACCCCCGCCAGGAAATAAGACTACCTTGATTGTCCCCCCACTGTCCCACTTTGTTACCCTGTCCAGATTGAAAATGCCCCAGCTCCACTTCCAATGGCCAGATGTGCAATGTACCTGTGAGACTAATAGACTGGACTCTGCCATGGACATTATTCCACCATGACCTCTCCCCATTTCACAACCCCCCTATATTTTTATGCACTTCAATAAACACCCTTGAAACCTCAATAATATTGGAGTCAGTCAATGATTGTGAACTTTGTATTGTCAATTACAGTGTTAAAAAAGGTTAGCCATTGGAAGGTCAACATACCTATGTCACACATCACAAGCCTTTCAAGGGTGCAAGCTCTTTGACACGTAGGTCAACACATTAGTGAAACTGAAATGGAAGGGGACAACTCAGTTAACAAATAGGGAGTGAAATGTAGGTACAGGATAGAGGTAGACGTGTGAGATGTAATATAATGTGAAACATGAAATTGTACTCACCTGTGTCTCATTGAAAATATTGCTGTATGATTGACTCCCTGTTGTCGTTTTCATCTTCATCAGCTTCATCCTCATCACTGTGCACAGGCTCCCCAGGCTCCCCCGCTGCAACAACACCGTCATCTGGATCATCCTCCTGCAGAAAAGGCACCTGGCGTCGCAATGCCAAGTTATGGAGCATGGAGCAGGCGATGGTGAGTTCGCACACCTTCTTCGGTGAGTAGAATAGGGACCCACCTGTCATATGGAGGCACCTGAACCTGGCCTTCAGGAGGCCGAAGGTCCGCTCGATTACCCTCCTAGTCCGCCCATGGGCCTCATTGTAGCGTTCCTCTGCCCTGGTCCTGGGATTCCTCACTGGGGTCAGTAGCCAGGACAGGTTGGGGTAACCAGAGTCCCCCAATAGCCATACACAGTGCCTCTGGAGTTCACCCATCATATCAGGGATGCTGCTATTCCGCAGGATGTAGGCGTCATGCACTGAGCCAGGGAACATTGCATTTACCTGCGAGATGTACTGGTCTGCCAAACAGACCATCTGGACATTCATCGAATGATAACTCTTCCGGTTCCTGTACACCTGTTCATTCCTGCGGGAGGGGACCAGAGCTACATGGGTCCCATCAATGGCACCTATGACGTTGGGGATATGTCCAAGGGCATAGAAGTCACCTTTCACTGTAGGCAGATCCACCACCTCAGGGAAAATGATGTATCTCCTTACGTGTTTCAGCAGGGCACCCAACACTCTGGACAAGACGTTGGAAAACATAGGCTGGGACATCCCTGATGCCATGGCCACTGTTGTCTGAAAAGACCCACTTGCTAAGAAATGGAGCACTGACAGCACCTGCACGTCAGGGAGTATTCCAGTCGGATGGCGGATTGGTGACATCAGGTCAGACTCCAACTGGGTACATAGTTCCCGGATTGTGGCACGGTCAAACCGGTAGGTCACAATGACATGTCGCTCTTCCATTGTCAACAGGTCCACCAGTGGTCGGTACACCGGCGGATTCCGCCATCTTTCAATATGTCCCAACTGACAGTGCCTGAGAAGGACAACAGCGAAAAAACTGTAAGCATTCCTCCAGGTATGTACCCACAGTCATACACAAGACTACACCAGACAATTAACCCATCCGGGAAAGGTTTTGAGTGTAGGCCTCGGTATGTGTGACACAGTAGTAAATTAAGCCATGTGGGACCCTGAAATGGCGGCTGCCTGACCTCTAAAATGGGACAATGGAATTGTGGGGTAACTGCACTGGCGTTGCACACCATTGCGGTAGGCGGTCGTAGAGCACGCCACAATGCTGCATTGGTTAACATTGGACCCTATGGGTCCCAGGAGCCAATGAACAGGTGCGCTGGCGGTGATGATGCGCACCGCCGCGGACGTCACCGCCGCGGACGTCACCACCATTTTCTATCTGTTCAATCACTAGATACCTGACCTTCGACAGGAGAGGACCTACACTGCTAGTGCTGCTGTGACCTCGGTCTGGAAGCGACGATGGCTGCTGTGTCTGGGGAAAGGGCCCCTGCCTTCACTGCACAGGAGTTGGAGAAACTTGTGGATGGGGTCCTCCCCCAGTACACGCTACTTCACGGTCCTCCAGACCAACAGGTTAGTACACAGGGAGCACGTTGTATGGGCTAGGCCTGGGTGGAGAGGGCTGGGTGGATGAGGGAAGGGGGCAGAGTACATAGAACAGTCATGCATGGGGATGAATGGGCCACAGGGATAGAGTTGGGAGGGGGCCAATTACAACGACGGTGCAGTAGGTAATGACTGTTCCTCTTTCCTTGTGCATGTCATGTAGGTCAGCGCCCACCAGAAGAGGGACATTTGGCATGCCATCGCCAAGGAGGTCTGGACCCTGGGGGCCCACCAGAGACGGGGCACCCACTGCCGGAAGAGATGGGAGGACATTCGCCGCTGCAGCAAGAAGACGGCGGAGGCTCAGCTGAGGATGGCCTCCCAACGTGGGAGGGGTGCCCGTCGCACCATGACCCCCCTGATGTTCCGGATCCTGCCGGTGGCCTACCCGAAGTTGGATGGGCGCTTAAGAACATCACAGCAGACACAAGGGGGTGAGTTCAACCTCATGCAATGGACTTTGCGTGCTGTTGAGCTGTCTGGGTGGGGGTGGTGGGCTGTGGGTGTCCCTAGGCCAGGTCGAGTTAGGTAGGCAAGGCCCCTCCGTTATGTAGGCCATGTGGCACTCTACCCCAGCTCAAATAAAAAGGCAAATTGATGTATAGTTGCCCCTTTGCCATCCATGTGGGCAGATGTCTACCATTGCCATGTAGGCCATTTCCCAGGAATTGCATGTGCAGAGGGCAGGAGCACGGCGTAATGCAGGGGGCTGCTGCGTTTGTCTTGTCCGCCAACGGTAGCAGTATGCCATGCACTAAAACTCTCTTTCTTCTGTCTCCACCCTTTTTCTGCTCTCCCTGTCCTTCTGTACATCAGCATCATCAGGCGGAGGTACAGTGGCACCGGAGCACGAGGGAGCTGCATCCCACATGGCCATGGAGGGCCACACCACAGACTCTGATTTCACCAGTGGGACGGAGGGCGAGGGGAGCTTCACGTCGGCCACAGTATCACCAAACAGCGATACGGACTCGTCCCCCGATGGGAGCTCCCATGTGGTGGCGGCACCATCTGTGCGCCCCACTTCTACAGGTACAGCCGCCACCTCCCCTACCAGCACCGCCCTCCCAGCAGCCCCTCAGCGTTCGCCCCGTGCCCGCTCACCCAGGAGGGTGGGCATCACCTTCGCCCCAGGCACCTCAGGCCCTGTCCCTGTCACCCCTGCTGCCCTCAGTGAGGAGGCCATTGACCTCCTCAGGTCACTCACTGTTGGGCAGTCTACCATTGTGAATGCCATCCAGGGTGTAGAACGAGAGTTGAAACACGGTAATGCATTCCTGGAAGGCATTCATTCTGGTCAGGCTGTCCTTCAGCGAACCCTGCAATCTCTGGCCTCAGCACTGATGGCAGCCATTGTCCCTGTGTCCAGCCTCCCCCCTCCAACTTCCTCCACCCAGACCCAATCCCCTGTACCCCAGCCCATCCCAAGCACACCTACAGACCAGCATTCACACAAGTCAACACCCAAAAGTAGCTCAAGCAAACATAGGCACCACACTCACCACAAGCACTCACACAAGCATTAGACCCATACAGACACAGCAACATCCACTATCTCCATTGTGTCACCCTTTCTCCTCTTCTCCCTCCTCCCTCCTCCCTCCCAGTCTCGTCTACACACACACCTGCATGCACCACATCTACAGGCACTAGGACTCGCACCAGGACACCCAGCACCACAAGCTGCTCACCTGCACTCACCACCTCCACTGCCATATACACGTCCCCTGTGTCCTCTCCCAGTGTGTCTGTGACGCCCCCTCCCAAAGTACACAAACGCCGGCAATCACTCACCCAACATCCATCCACCTCACAACAGCCTCCAGTACCTGCACCTGCACCCAAAACACCTAAAGTGACACCTCCTACAACCACCTCCTCTTCCTCCACTCCCAGAGCCCCTCCAACTACCCATCCCAGTGTACGTCAGAAACTGTCCCTATGTCAAATTGACCTTTTTGCCCCCCCCCCCTCCAATTACTCAGTCCCGTCGTAGCGCCTCAGCCAAAATGCCTCCAGTACCAGTGGTGCGTGTTCCAGGTTTTTGGAGTGCCCCGTCCACCAGGGCAGGCAGTAGGACCCGGAGCCAAGGCACTGTCAGCCCACCCCCTGTGAAGGCTCCGAAATTGGAGATTGGACGACGGGACCGTGTCAAGACTCCTGGTGGTACAAACAGTGAAATGGGATCCAAGGCGATTGGTGAGTCATCTGTAACTCAAAAGAAGGTGGGGAAGGTCCAGAGGAAGTCTCCCCAATCTGTTGTGAGTGTCACAGCGGAGAAGTACGCCATCATTTCCGGCGGTCCAGACACAACCGCCAGCACCCTTGTTACTGGTCAGGAGACCACCGCCAGAGTCATAGCCCAGGAGGGCTCAAGTATTGTTACTGGTCAGGAGACCACCGCCAGAGTCATAGCCCAGGAGGACTCAAGTATTGTTACTGGTCAGGAGACCAACGCCAGAGTCATAGACCAGGAGGGCTCAAGTATCGTTACTGGTCAGGAGACCACTGCCAGAGTCATAGCCCAGGAGGGCTCAAGTATCGTTACTGGTCAGACCACCGCAACCGCCGGAGTCACAGCCCAGGAGGGTCCAGAATCTCACAGCCCCGCTGGGCAATGATGGAACGTCATGCCACACACCAATGTCAGTATCTGAACCGCCATCTTAGACTACCGCTGAACAGTCCATAGGCAGCCATGGCAAAGCACCGCTGAACAAGGCCAAGACCGCCATGGTGAAGACCGCTGAACAGGGCAAAGACCGCCATGGCAAAGCACCGCTGAACAGTCCATAGGCAGCCATGGCAAAGCACCGCTGAACAAGGCCAAGACCGCCATGGTGAAGACCGCTGAACAGGGCAAAGACCGTGTGGGTATGAATAGTCCGGCACATCAGGCATCGTTCTCCCATGTGCAGCTGGGACAGTGACAGGACAGGTACTTTCACGGGGAGACTCATCCAGTCTGGGCACCAGTCCCCCTCTAGAACCAGTGGAGACCTGCATCTACCTGAGAGACTGTGGCTTTGCACTCCCCAGGATATGGCAGTGGGCAATCCACCCACTGTAGACACTTGAGAGACTGTGGCTTTGCACTCCCCAGGATGGCACAGTGGGCAACCCACCCACTGTAGACACTTGAGAGACTGTGGCTTTGCACTCCCCAGGATGGCACAGTGGGCAAACCACCCACTGTAGTGACTTGAGAGACTGTGGCTTTGCACTCCCCAGGATGGCACAGTGGGCAACCCACCCACTGTAGAGACTTGAGAGACTGTGGCTTTGCACTCCCCAGGATGGCACAGTGGGCAAACCACCCACTATAGTGACTTAAGAGACTGTGGCTTTGCACTCCCCAGGATGGCACAGTGGGCAACCCACCCACTGTAGAGACTTCAGAGACTGTGGCTTTGCACTCCCCAGGATGGCACAGTGGGCAAACCACCCACTGTAGTGACTTGAGAGACTGTGGCTTTGCACTCCCCAGAATGGCACAGTGGGCAACCCACCCACTGTAGAGACTTGAGAGACTGTGGCTTTGCACTCCCCAGGATACATCAATGGGCATGGAGCCCCATCGTGGATCTGGCTTCGCATTCATGTGGCTGAGGGCCCCCCCCTTTCCTTCCCCCTGAGGTGCCTGTAGTGTTTCTATCTGATGCCCCGGCAGTGTTCTCTCGGATTTTGGTCAGGTATCTATTGTGGGCGTCGCCCATGCATTTTTGGACTGTTGGTGCACGGACATTGTTGTGTACATATCTGCACTACTTCTTGTTTTGTATGTTTATTTTTGACAGATTTGGTGATATATATCCGTATATTTTTTAATGAGTTGTAAATTGGCTAAATACAAAGTTTGGGCGCTATTCGCTTTGTCATTGCATTCTTCCGGGGGGTTGTGGGTTGTTACTGTGATTTTTGTGACTGCATTGGTGTGTATGTTGTAATATGCGAGGGTGGGGGTGTTTGGTGGGTGTCCCCGTAACTTTTGCCTCCCCCCTCCCCCGTGTCGTAGGTGCAGTACTCACCGGTATGTTCTGCACCTACGTCGCTGTTGGTCGTAGATGAGCAGGAATGCAAGGGCAGGTAAGATTTGTAGTCCCGGGTCCATGGAGTCCTCGTTCCTCGTGGGATGTGTTGAGGTGAGCGTTTTCCCATTGCAAAAGCTGTTTCCGCCGTGTTTTTATCCACGGTGAATCCACCCCGGAAAAGGTGGCGGATTGGTGTGTTGTGATAGTGTGGGGGCGGTACATTGTCTTCCGCCTGTCTGTTGGCGGTGACCGCTGCGCTGTTTGTCTGTACCGCCCTGGCGGGCGATGTGTTAAAGTGGCTGTCTTTGTTGGCGGTTTCCGCCAGGGTCGTAATTCCCTTTTTTTGTCCGCCGGCCTGTTTGCGGTATTACCGCAGCTTTAACACCGTCCGCCAGGGTTGTAATGACCACCTTTGTGTTAGTTTGTGGTTTTTTTGGGCAGATGGGAGAAAACGCATGTTTCCCTGCCTGCACCTGTGTGGGAAGGTCTGGGGGGTGGGCTCACTGGGACACAACAAGTGAGCCGGCCTGGGGAATGAGGTTCCCAGAGTCATTAAAGGCTTGGGGGGAGGCTGTGTGCCCCCTCCCTTTTGTATAAAATGAGAACCCTAATGGTTGGAGTCTCCACTGCCTTTTTAAGTTTTAAGGCTCAGGGAAGGAGGCTTGCACCCCCCCCTCCCCTTAAAAAATACTTTGGGCACCTGGGGATGGGTCCTTTGGGGATGAAAACAGTTTTGGGAAGGATAGCTGTACAACCCCCTTCCCTTAAAAATACTTTGGGCCCTGGGACATGAGGTCCCTGGGTTTCAAAATGGCTTGGAGAGAGGCCCGTGTGTTCCCTCCCCTCAAATGTACCCGGCCCCATCCTAAGGGTCCTAAATGTGCTGGGGAGTGGGGTCTTACTGACGCCAATTTCCCATATGTATGTTAAATAATGGCAGACACCATTTTGTTTTTTGTTTTCTTGCCGTAATCCTGCAGAGTTTTGCCACTTTTTATTATTTTGCCCCCATGTGGGTTCCATCTGGGTCCCCATATGGGACTGTGGGGGTGGGCAGGGTATCCTGCTGTACATTATGCAGTGGCTGTCCCCGAATCCATGAGCCAAACTGTGAAGTCTGATTGGCTTGCCTAAATTGACCTGCAAGTTACAATCACCCTCTTAGAGGACTCAGGGACTCGTGATGGTATGGGGCGACTCACCAAGGAACCCCCCTCTGTGGTTGAAAAAGTAAATTAAAGGTTTTTTGGGCCATTTGGCAGATATGTATATCCCTGCGGCGCTCAACACAGCCCCTGAGTCTTTGTGATGGAACTGTGAATACAAAACACAGTTTTTCTTTAAAAAACTGACACTCACTAGAACACACACTGCTAGACACAAACACACAACCCTACACACACACACACACACACACACACAGAGAACCACACACACACTCTTACACTCAAACAACACCATAGACACAGTTACACACCCAGACAATTGCACACAGAAACACCCACACAAACCCACATTCACACATGCACTTACTCAATTTTACACACACACACACCACCACAACTACAAACATCCCTACACACATACACTCACAGGCACACATGCACTCTACCCACATACACACACCAACACAAACCTGCGCTAGCACCCACACACATACACACACCCACATGCGCACACACACACACACACACACACATGGACACCCCCACAACTCCACATTCAGACACACACTCAGAGTAACAAAAACCCTACATACACTCACAATCACAACAAACACACAACCACATAGTTACTTATGCACTCACACAACTGAAAATTCAGCCCCACACAAACTCATACACATACATCCACACCACTACCGCCACACATACACTCCCACAACCCCACATACTCACTCACACACCCACAGACCCCTGTACACATACACCGATACACCCACAGAACCAACCCCACACTCACACACCCAGACAATCTCACACATAAACACAACACAACATAAACACACACACACACACAACCCCACACACACTTAAAGCAGGGGTTGACATAGTTAAGTATAACAATAACACATTTATTTATGATTAAAAAAACCTTATAAATACACTGAAAAAACATGGTTAAAGTGACATTATGGATAGGTTAAAATATCAGATAAAACAGAACATTTTAAACAAAAAAAACAATGAAATTAATCAGTTACAATAAGTTATGATATGATATATAACACTTGTGACATTTTCAATAACATTATCAATAACATCATTTGTGACAGCTGAAATGACATCAGTGGTCACATCACTGTGCATGACAATGGTGCATCTCGCTTAAGTATACTGTCACTTTATACATATGATGATATGATTTACTATTTATGCTCTTGCTTGCTCTGGATCAAAGTCTGTTGGGGAAAAATAAGTGCTGATCCCCAAGTGCAACCTCCTGCTCAAACTATGCGCTGTTGACACTAAATTGAGGTTGCTAATATTGAATTAAAATAATATCAAATTCACTACATCACCTACCACTGCATTGTCAAGGCAAGCACAGAATTAGTATTCTTACCGGCACTCTTTGCCTGTGATGAAGGACTGGGTTTGACTTAGTTGTACTGATGCATCAACCCAAAAAATCAGTGTTCGAACTTGTGCTCACAGTTTCAAATCCTAGTTCGGCCACTCACCTTCTGTAGTCAACAAAATGAGTAGCAAAGAGTAGGGGAACAATAAATATTTGTTGCTCAGCACCAAGCATCATGAAGGGGTGAATGTGTGCTTTACAAATGCGCATGTTATGTTAGTGGTTATGTCGATGCTGTTGATGCAATATTTTTGTCATGTGATATAGGGTCTGATTTAGAGTTTAACAGATAGGGTCACTCCATCACAAACATGAGGGATATCCCATCCCCCGTAATCCCCCAATCCCAGCCAATCAACTTCTTTCTCAAGGTGCATGTGCATTTCGATAGTGCACAAACCTATTTCACCATGGAAGACATTGGATAGCAAAGCCCTTCCATGCACTGCCATATTTGTAAAGGAAGGGCCAATGCCCTGATGCAATCTCTCATTGGCACAACAGGTTGCACTGCCAGACAACTCATGCAATTGATTGTGGTGGGCAAGCACTAAGCACACAGGCTCATTCTCTTTAATGCGATTGCACTTTACATGTGATCCATCACGCCTCTTGGTATTCAGGAGATAGAGCGGTCATACCCTTTTAACTACAGTGCTTCCTAATTTGTCATGTGACAGCAGATGACAATATGGCCACTTACATCCCACAGCAGCCCCTTGTCAAGGCTGGTTTAGCATCACCTGATAAAATATTATATTCAGAACGCTGCAGGAATATTCCACCCTCGATTAAAGGGAGGCGTGATAGTGATTGTTACTGGGAAACATACAGAGCAAAAAGAACATGTCCATACAGCATCTGGGCTCTCTTTTGTACTTTACCACAAGCAGAGTCTGCTTTGGACTCGCGGTATATTTTTCATTTGATCTGGAACGCTAGATTTGACTTGACTATATAAACAAAACCATGTTTCCGGTATCGAGGTAGAGCCAGCAAAGCAAAGGTCAGGGCTGGCGCTGACACTAAAATCTCATTTGGCTCACAGGCCCCCTCAGGGTCCTTTTGTCCTGTGGCAGCTTAAACATATTTCAAAGTACAACACCAAATGTCATCCCCTAATAGACGGGCGAATTTGAAGCATTTCTCCGATTTCCTGGAATATCAGAATATCATTCAGGCTTGAAAAAAAAGAGGATTTTTTTGTGAAGGCATTTCTCTTTTTTTAATACTTCATTAAGTAATTGCCTTTGGCAGTTTTTGCAGGAATTTGCCGCGCAGATAAATGAAAATTAGACATCTTCAAGCGCAGGAAGGAGAGATGCATTACGGGTCTACATTGATTGAACCCAGGGATGAGAACTGCCTTAAATGGTCCAGATGACGACATCTGAAACTAAGATGCCATGAAGTGTCGCATAAATAAGAAACAACATTACAGCTGGTGACAGAGAGTGGTTTATCTGTGACAAAATGACTCAAAAGCATCCATTCACCTGATCAGACGCCGCTTCCAGGCGACCAAGCGCGATCTTCGTCTCTCTGATCCACAAATCTCTGCCCGGGCTGTGATGGATGGACCGAGGCCATCACGCAGGGAAGCTTGCCATGACATGTTACTATAACTTTCCCTTGTTTACTGTTGAGAAACTAGGGCTTAAGGGGATATGGGTGTGGAATATTGGTTTAAACAAAATAAATCTTAAAAAAGTGCTTTTTCCCACTATAAATGCAGGTTTAAATAAAATGACGGGAGTTGAAGTCGAAATTTGTTCAATGATCTTTGTGTACTTAAAGGAGAACAATGCTGTGATGCCAGTGTAGTGTGAATGTAAATGTCCAGTGTTGTGTTTTCACGGTGGGTAACATTATCTTTATTCTGTTTCTACAGGCTTAGTAGGTAGGTAGATTTAGTCACATGGGGAAAAGGCGATTTTGCCAGGTTCACAATCTCTGGGCAAGTAGGAGACCACAATAATAACGCAGGACTTTTAACTTTACAGGCGACAATATACTACAGCCACGTATCAACCTTCCGTTCCTGACTTAGGGCCTGCTTACGAGTCTGGTGGTCTCAAGATGGCCAGACTCGCGGCTGGATCGCCACAGCTAGCCGACCACCACATTATGACCCTGGAGGTCTGACCACCAGGGGACCTCCGTCTCCACCAGGTTCTCTGATCCCGACGGGATGACGGCAGTCTTGGTTGTGATCAGCCAAGGTGGCGCTGAAGCCAGCACTGCCCTGCTGAGAACAACCTTGTTCTCCGCTGGCCTTTTCGTGGCAGTCTAACCGCCATGAAAAGGCTGCTGGAGAACAAGTGCAGGGGTCCACAGGGGGGCTCCAGCATTGCCCATGCCCAGCACCCTTGAAATGCGCACTGTCTGCTGTGTAGCATTGCCGCTGGCTCAATTATGAGGCAGGAACAATGCTGTCCCACCTTTCCCACTGGGCTGGCGGGAAGGAACCTTGGTTCCCTCCTGTCAGCCCAGTGGGAAAGTTGTAATGGGACCAGTCGGGAGACCACCAGCACCGTGGTGATCTCATCGGGAGTTTGGTGGTCGGATGTTTCCGATCGCCAAACTCTCAATGACACCCTTAGGTCTGATTACAACCGTGGCGGAGGGAATTACTCCATCACAAACATGACAGATATCCCGTCCACCGTATTACAAGTTCCATAGGATATAATGGAACTTGTAGTACGGCGGTACGGGTATCCGTAATATTTGTGATGGAGTAATCCCTTCCACCATGATTGTAATCAGGCCCATAGCGTCTGATCCAGCCAGGTAGACCATAATTTGAGGTTAAATGAGAACATGTAGGTACCTGGCATAGACTAACACATGATCCAGCACACCATGTACATGATGACATCGGTGTTATATGAAGTTCATTAGGCCATATAACACTGACTGGCACAGAATTCAATAAAACTGGGTCCAAGTTGAGATTTATTGTGCTGTAAAGAATAGTTAAAAATGAATTGACTACATGACTGATCATAATTGGACACAATAAGGGGACGATTTAGAGTTTAGCCTGTCTATCAGAGAGTCACAGACCATTCCCTGGATCACCCTTGCAGACAACCCACCATATTTAGATATCACCACCAGCACATAGGTGATCTCTGTGCCTTCAGAGG